>NC_083341.1:14572871-15172871 GCF_019175385.1 Lycium barbarum
GCATAGCTGATTGAAGCCCCTACAATTTTGACAAACAGTTATATATGAATGGACAGAAACTAAATGAAGAAAAAAAAGTGATTGTCATACCTTTTGCATGTCTGATATCACTGTGTAGTTGCTGCCATCTCCCATTCCCAAATCAGCTATCAACAATTTCAAAAACCATGTTCAAGTGTTCTTATTCTCATATTCCACTATAGCCGAAGCAATAGGCAACATTTGATTATTAGCATCTTTAGCAACAACAGCCAATAGCTGTCCTTTGGTTATTCCCTTTAAGAAACAACCATCCAAACCAACATATTTCCTACAGCCACCTAAAAAGCATTTTTTCAAAGCATCAAAGCAAATATAAAAACTTTCAAACACCAACCTACCACTTTCACCAGAGTCATCAGCCTTAACAACACAAGTACTCCCAGGATTAGTCCTCAACATTTCATCCCTATAGTCAAATATTCTTCCAAACTCTAACACATGATCACCCATGATTTCTTGGAGTACTTTAGCTCTAGCTCTCCTGGCAGTGTTTTTTCCAACATGTATGTTAAGTTCTTCCCTAATCAACTGCTGAAACTTGAAAATCCTAATGTTTGGTTGTTCTGTAATTCTATTCTTGTAATGCTTAGACAAGAACTTAGCATTGCACATGTAATTTCTAGTAGTCTTGACACACCTATGTTTAGGATTGTAGGTTTTGATCATGAAATCATTAGTCTTCTTGTCAAGACTTGCATATAGCAGCCATGGGCAGCTATCCCTACACCTCACCCTAACCTTTTTGGGCTCATTGACAAATTTCTCTAACTGCACACCCCTTTGAAGTGCATATTTTGTAACAGCATCCCTAATCTCATTTACATCCTCAAAAACCATCCCCAACTCCCACATCACCTTTTCAACAGTTTTGTCAAAAAATATCCTTCTCGTAACCCTCCTAGACCCTGACTCATCATCTGTATCTGATTCAACACTATATGCATCAGAACTGACATACACTGGCTCATCCCCAGCAACCTTACCTTTCAAGCTTGTGTCAGGAGTAGCAGTTTCATCAAAGCCCAGATCTGGACCAACTTCACCAACAGGAATTTCTCCAGGGTCATTTGGTATCCTTTCTCTTCTTTTCCTCCTCCGATATGACCTCCTTTCAGCCCTCAAATTTATGCACTCTTCATGAACATCATCACTTTCATGTTCAGCATCATGTTCATTAAATAGTTCAGCTTGGTCAGACTCAGAACTATCAACAGTGGACTTGTTAGATTCAAGAATAGGAAATTCACTACTTAATGGGTTTTCAGAAGCAGTAGTTTCAGCAGCTACTGGTTCAGCAGGTGCTGCAGTTTCAGTAGTTGCTGGTTCTTTATTAAAAGTAAACCCATCCCCTTCTTGGATACCCCCATCCATTTCTTCATTAAAAGCACCCAAAGATTCCTCATTGGGGCTAGTGTATTCCAGCAAAGAAATGGGACCATCTACATTATCTAAATTATCAACCATGTGACAGATATAGATTTCAATAGTATCCCCATTTTCAAAACTTTGTGAAATTTCCATAATGTCCCTATCAGTTTGGATTTCTACAACACTGTCACTATTAGGTCTTCTAACACAAAATGAACAACTTGTAGTATACCCTAGTTCTTTAATATAATCCCTTAGTTCAAAAAAGGACATCCTATCCACATCAATATCCAAAAACTCTGTTATTTGTCCACCATCATACTTTGGTTGCCCACTACTGACATCCAAAACCCCACCATGATACCATCTCAATGTTACTCATACAAACCCACTCATACCTGAAATTACAATTCAATAATAGTACAAACAATCAATACCACACATATACAATAACAATATATGGTCAACAACAATCACAACCCCACACACACAACAAATAACAACAATTAAATTCAGACTTCTGGCAATACAAGGCCAAACAGACCCCAAAATCACATTTTGGGGTGAAAATAAATTGGACGCACTTACAACAGTAATACTACACGGCATAAGCTTACACATCTCTTAACCCCAAATAACCCCAATTTAAACTAAGAAAAACCCATAATTTTTTAACAAACCCTAGAAATTCATACGACAGTGTCACAAATCCTACATAATATAGAAAAAAATAAACTTTACGCGTACAATACTGACAAAGAACACGACTAACCTGGTATTTTTTCAGTTCACTAAAAGCTTGCCACTACCTTCAAGATAAATCGACGATTTCGGGTCAAAATCCACCGCGATGTTACCACTTAAACTTAGTTTAACTATGATTCACACTGATTTGCAGAATAAAATGGTATTTGAGTGATTAAAATGGTAGAAATCGAGTGGAAAGAGTCTGTGAGAATTCTTGATTTCAAATTTTGGAGAGCAAAATAATGAAAATTACCCGTCTGGTTTTAACTTTATGAGAGCGTGCATACACTCGATGTCGTTTGAGTGACTTTGTCCGGTTGAAAGCGTAAATAATACACAAAAAATAAGTCCGGGGGGGGGGGGGGGGGGTCATAGGACCCCCGCAAAGTTGAGGTGTGTTATGACAATTTTGGCTATAGTTTGAGTGTGTTTTGAATACTTTTCCCTCAAAAAAAAAAAAAAATTGTGGGTAAGTGGGAAGAGCTACCTTATTTTTAAGGAAATACACTGCAGTTATAAAAACAAGTTATAGATGGTAATTTGATAAATAATTAAGCTACCAAAAATAATTAAAAAAAAAGATAACTATTACTAATAAATAAGTCTTATAGGTAGTTATGGGCTGTAAATTTTCCTTTAACAAAATGATGGCTTGTTTTTTTAATTGGTTAAGTTATGACATGTTTCCATTTGTCCAAAATTATCCAACTTGCTCAATTGAACAGCCCAAATATTGGCACCGTTCTGACGAGCCAGCCCTGGGGCTTATTCAACCCAACTAAAACCCAATTTCAGCCTAGTTGGGTTAAAAAATGATAAAACGGTCTTTAAGTATAGTGAGTGCTTCCCAGACAATATTTGTCAAATTATAATTAGACTGTTTCTCTGGAAAGGTTGAAAGCAACCTTCAAAGTTATTGTGGGTGGGTAAGTAACCCTCCATCATTAACTAGAGATTTCGAGTTTGAGTTTTGAGAATATAATTGTCTTGATAGCGAGCGCTTTACCCCAGAAATGAGACTGCCTATGCTATGAAATAAATAATTTAGGGCTATGGGTATTGATTTAATCTCAATAACAGAAGCAATTGCAGCTAGATGATGACAAAATGATCTTACATTTTGCTGAAACTGGGTTCAAAATATGGTAGATATCACCTATGTTGTCGGACTCAGCAAAAATGTCTCAGGGTGCGCGTTCGATCCTCCAACAATAGTGCATTTTTGGAGAATCCAACACGAATAAGACAATATTTTTTAAAAGTCCTAGCAAGACGGGATGTCAATTTATACGTTTAGAAGATCAACATTAATCCATCAATCCCAGTTAAGTGCAGCCCAACCATGGCACCGTCCACGAGTTCATGGCCCATTATGTTTCTTTCAAATTGAGCTTTCATCTTAAATTCAAGTACTTAAATACACTTTCCCGTTTGTTTCGTGCACAAAATTTTTTCATTAGCTTGGAGAAACACGTAAGTTTCCACATATTTCCGATGTTAACATCAGCCTTAGCTTGTAGAAGTTGAAGTATATGCTGGTCCCTTTTTCATTATATATTTCCCTATAACAAGGACTATATAGATATAAGCAAATTTAGGTGTTAAAGTTTGTAAATGAGTTTAATCTTATTATATGGATATATATATTTTTTTTCTATATGTGTCATAGTTTGAGATGAACATTATTTTTTAAGAAGAATTACGAATATATACACTGAGCCGACATCGTTTAAAAGATAAAGTAAATATAAATTGAAATATGACGTAAAATGTTATAACCACTCGAGTCCCAAACGCAAATCACTTAATTAAAAAGAGAAAATTACATCATTTACATCATAAGTCAAGCTTTTAGAGTTAATCACATAAATAACACAACTTTTGAAGTTCTTAAAAAATAACAGATTTTATACCTTTATGATATATTTAAGAAAATATTATACCAAAAAGAATCCCCCTAAATTAGGGATTCAATAATATTTACTCATTTTTTATTATCATTTATCTCCATTCTTTAAGGAATAAACTCATATCTATTATATCACTTATCTCTCTTCTTCAACAGATAAATATCTATCTTTATCAATTCTCTTTCTTATACACCCCTCAACTGCTACTACATCTTCTTATTCATTTCTATGGCGGTTGAGAGTTTTCAAAAATTTGGGCGAGGCTAAGGTTATAAAAACATAGATTGAGTTATATTAAAATAATTATTACAAAATATTTAAAAAATCATATTTATTAAAAAATAAAATATCCAGCAAATTCATGACATATTCGAAAGAGAATTATTATATTATGTATACTGCATATATAAATATTATTTAGAGCACATAACATTATATGAGGTACAAAAATTTATCACACAAGATATAATACAAGTATACGTGGTATATGAAATGTATACAAGGTTTAATAAAATGTATAACAAAATTATACGAGGTATATAAAATTTATTATACATGGTATAATAAAAGTATATGTGGTATATGAATTGTATACAAGGTTTAATAAAATGCAAACAATATATAACAAAAACTTATACAAGGTATAATTAAATGTATATAAGATATAAAAAACAATTAGTGCATATGCTTAAAATATTATGTATCATACAATTTTTATATATATTAATGTTTTGTTTACCTTTTATATGCATTTAATAGGGATGAAGAAGCTATGGTATTGAACCTAGATGTAACCGATTTGGAAGATATTACTAAAAAAAAAGGTAGGAACATGAGAGGTTTCCTTATACATAGGAAGTTGCTTTATTATAGAACTCTTAATTAAAGTGCTACTAAATGTTTACTGCATTTACGTGTTAACAATATGTAAATATTTTTATATTCTTGTCTACTTACATTTTTTTTCCCCATATCTCAAGTTTTGGCAATTGTCTTATACTTTGAGCCTCCCTTTGAATTGGCTCATTTTCAAACGCAAATCTCTAAATAATGAAAATGTTGCTAATTAAGTTTAGCAAAGATCCTGTAATTTGATTCTGAGATAATTCGAGAACTTCGATCTTGGAATTTTGTCCATAACTTTCTTGTAAAGATGCATTCAGTTGATTTTTTGCAGGTACCAACTCTGTAAGGAAGAAAATTGAGTGATGTCATGCAATGAATCACTAAGTTGGTTGTTAAATAAAATCAATTCTCTAAGTGATTTTTCTGCTGTAGACAAGCTCAAAAGTAACTCAGAAAGTGATTGGTTCAAATCATTTGCAAATAAATGAAGGGCTTTTAAGTGACTCAAGTTCCCAAAACATTTGGGCAGTCCACCTTCTAGAGTGAGCATATACAACAAAGTTACTGACCTCAAGATGTTTCATGTACCCAAAGGCTTCAGGATGGGATATGCTAAATGATTAGCAGAGAGATCAATGGTAGTATATCTTGTACTCAAACTGAACAATTATCAAAATGCAGAGGATGAGATCAAAAATCAAACAGGAAGAGACATTGGATGAGAGTTGGAAATGATTGGATGGGGAAGGTCAGAAACTCCTAAATTTATTTTTTCTATAGAAAAAGGACTTAGTTATTTGTTTTAACTTTTAACCAATGGTCTGTTTCAATATGAAACATATAAAGATTAAGGTCACTTAAAAGAACAAGATGAGGAAGCCGCTCAAGGTTATTCACTACTAGATCGGAGTTCCTGCTAAGCTTAAAATCTACAAACGGGTAAGATTCCAAGAGAGTAAGCAATTTCACCACAATCCATATTACTAACGTCCAAGTATTTTGGATGCTGCAATTCAAGCAATGAAGGAGTCATTTTCCCCTTCAGAATGGAATATCAAGAATCACAATATGACCAGTTCTATTGCTACACTCTAGACCTTCCTAATTGCAACATTCCTTTTTCTCTTCCTCATGAATAGATAATAGTGTAGTCATATATCAGACCTTGCCTAAATTTGAGAAGAGTATGCCTCTCCCTCTTGATGAACAAAGTACAACGAGCATCTCCTCCCGAATTTGTTTCCAAAACGAATTCTATGAACATCGAAAATGTCTCTTCCTCTCATTGCATTAAATGTACGTTTTTTGATAAATCTTACAAAATACATACCATATAAGCTTTAGGTGGTAGATGATTAAATGCGCCTGTATTGCACTATTGGCTTTCAAAACAAATAAGTATGTTACTTTTGCAAAATTTCCGAATGTTTAATTGAAATGTTTCATTATATATTCAACTTGAACTAACTGGCATGAGCCTAATTATCCTTTTAAATGCCTTAAATAGGATTGGCTCGACGATGCATTTTTTACTATCAACCAGACAGTAGTTTCATCGAAGAGATTCTCGAGGCCCACTCTAACCGAAGCTTGTCATGGCTCCAAGAATCAAGAAATGACGAAAGCTTATAAATAAAGAAGATGGGGTTTCCAAGAAAGTAAATTTTGGAAGATGGAATAAGTAGTATTCAAATGAGAAATTTTTAGTTTGAATGGAAGTATTTATTTGACCGTAACTTTTTCCGTTGGGGCTTTGTACCACGAACTGTACCATATTGAGATTTTTAATAGTAATAGTTTAAATAACACTCTTACATATTGTTTTAAAAAAACTCTCGGGGATGGAGCAAATTGATGAAAAAAATTAAATGCATTAAATAATTAATTATCTGGAGAGAACCTATTAAATGGTTAGCAGGAGATAAATTTCATACTCAAATTGAACAACCATCGAAATGTAAAAAAAAGACAGCTATTGAAAAGTAAATGGTGGATGAGACGCTGAAATAATTGGATTGGGAATATCACAATCTTCTAAATGTAATTTTCTAGGGGAGGGCGCTTAATATTTGTTATAACCAATTAAGAATTTAATTGATTAATATCTAAATTCACTGAAAAACTAATATAATTCTTATTAGATAAGTATTAACTATAAGCTTCAATTATAATTAAGAAATTATAAAATTGTATTTATTGCGTTATGTAGTAAAATTAAGCTAAAAAGAAACAATATGAAACAAGAAAGTAGGTAAGTAATGTAGAGAGCAAGAGAGAACTCTATTCATCCTTTCAAGTGTTGTTCAAGTGTATACAATATGAATACTTATGCCTCTATTTATGGTGGTACGTAGAGACATACAAAAAGGTAGCTATAAATATGACATTCAATAAATAAGGTCATGGATGAAGTGGGAGACGTAACACTAAGGAGTTGAGATCATGGAGGAGGTGCAACATAAAGATGAAGAGTAGTGGGGCACTACATTTGTGTAGTGGACATCCACATAAATAATATATTTTACAACACTCTAGACAGGGCCGACCCAAGGCCAAAGCCACTAAGGCATGGCTTTGGGCCCCATTGTTTATTAAGTTAGAGGAATTTGCAGGATTGCCCTTCGCTGGAAGTGGTCTTTAAATTTTACCCCTCAAAATGGTGGTCTTTAAAATTTGCCCTTCAGACAGAATTTGCATGGGCAGATTTGCAAAAATTCTGCCTCAGGCAGAATTCTGTCTAGCGAAATTTTGGCTTGCGATTTTTTTTTAACTGAGTTGGGGTTCGAACCCACAACCTCAGGGTGTTAGGCGAAGGGCAATACTTAAAGACCACCAATTTGAAGGGCAAAAATTAAAGACCACCCCAAATGAAGGGCAATCCGCACAAAAAAAAAAAGTTAAGTTATATGCGAATTTGTTTAAAAAATTATTATGACTTATGGTACTTTTATGTACTTTCTAAATGTGTAAATTATTTTTCAAAAAATTTAAAGATTGTATGTCTGAGTTCACGAAAAAAGTAAAGAAGTTGGACTCTTGAAATCCAAATTTTGTCACATAAATTGAGACAGAGGGAGGTAACAATATTTATAAAAGAGAAAAAGAGAAGAAATTTTTTAGTTGCGTGATTGATTTTTTTTAGGGGGTAGGGGAGGAAGATTACAATGTGGGGATTCGAGCCTTTATCAACAAGGTGAAAGTTCAGATAGCCAACCAACTGAGCTACTAGATCCCTACATCTCGTGATTGATTAGCTATATTGTCAGTTGAATTTTCTCCCTAAATTGATTTGAAAAATTGTTAACAACTTTGCATTGTTCTTGACGATTATAAAACAGTTCACATCTAAAAAAAACTAGAAAAGTAGACTTTAAATAAAATATATATGACGATCTTTCTCTTTTTAAAAAAACATAAGTAGAGCCTTTCTCTGAAGTTTGGCTTTAGGCCCCCAATCTTGTTGAGATGGCCCTATCCATAGATGATGTGCCTCGTTAAAACCTTATTAGGAAAAATTCATTAGGAAAAAATCCAAGTGAAGGAAAAGAGTACACATATCTTGTTACGCATTTGTATGCTACCTCGTTAAAAACCTTGCCAGGAAAATCCAGTGAGACAAAACTATGTCTAAGAGAAAAAGAGTGCAATATGTATTTTATTCCCCTGATAAAAACATCATTTGATATTCCGAAGATGACACATTCGGATCATGTATCAGCTTCTCAAATGTTGAAGTTGACAACGCCTTAGTTAATAAATTTGCTAAATTGTCGCTTGATTTTCTAAATACCTTTCATCATTCTTTTGAAGATCATGTGTGAAAATAATTTTCTGTCTTCTATGTATCAACTCTTGTAGATGATGCCTCCCAATAATCTTATATACCAGCTTTCCAGATGTTGATATTGACAATGACTTTGTGACCAAATCACATTCATAAAGATGTTGCATCCTCGAGCTCATCCCGATATATCATTTGCTTGCTTCATGATCATTGTTATCTTTGATGATTTGCACAAATAGCAAATAAGACTACGTAGTAGAAAAACATAAATATGACAGCACTTCGTATGAAAATAAGTAATTTGCGTGCGATCAATGGTTATGTAGATCAAATAATCTTCCTATATTTTTATAACCAACAATTCCTTGACAATATTGATTAGAAATAATAAATCCATACTAATATTTGATTTCACTCTAATATCTCCACGTAAAATGAAATCATATCTTGCCTGCACATTAATAAAAAATATTATTTCTTCAATAGTAATAAGAGGATAAGTGCACCAATTGCACTAAGACATGATACTTTCTGACCATTTTCATGAGATCAAAATTGATCTTTCTTTATGTTAAGCGATTTCACAACCATTGGGGGTACTCAACAGAATCACTTTAAAACCATTTAAATCCTTCAAGGAATTTTATATAAACTTCATTGTCTAGCTAGACATAACAAAAATTCGTTATACGCATTCAAATTTTTTCTGTATTGTCAGGCTGAAAGAAACCTTATTGCATCCACCACAGGAGAACATATCTCCATACAATAATGCCAGGATTTTTGTAAAAGACTTTTATGCCACAAGGCACAAGCCGTACTTTATATCTTTCCATTTTATTTTTTATTTTACTTTTTGCACAGTAACCCATTTGTACCCCCACTGACATTATACGTTGAGGTCCTTGGACTATAGGTCCAAAACATCACTTTTCCATTTTCATTTAGGCAATCATTTATCTGTCCACACTTCTTGACAGATTTGACTTCAACATCCTTGTCACCATTTATAATTTTTTAGCGCTACATTATATCAAAGATACCATTGACAGTCATTTAACATCAGTTCCAATGCGACATAACTTATCAATATCTCTTTATTTTTTTCATCATTTTTAGGTGACTGGACCTTTCATCAATTATAGCTAAACATATTATAACTTGTTGGCTTGGTGCATACAAGCGCTGCTACATATAAAATAACACATCTCTTACCAAATTTCTTTTTGGGAGATTTGTTCTCATAACCAACTGTTTAGCTATAATTGGAGGCATACAATTTCAGCTAAACCAACTTGGATACAAACCAACATTATCAACATAAATTCATAGTTTGAAATTGTGCTCTTAATATAACAATTTAAGAAAAAAATCTTGCCAAAATCAAATTGCAAGTTGATACCAAATGTACATGTGACCATAATATAGATGCATCTATTAAAACCGTATAATAGTAAACCGGTCTACATGGCTAGTGACTGGGCCTATATATATATATATATATAAATCAGGGAATACAATACCAACCTTCGCTGGTACAATAATTATTTTTTCATGAGAACAAGCAGCACAAGAGTATTTGTGAATAATTTTATATTTCTTCAAAATATAACCACATAAATTCTTAATTATTTTCGCATCACATTTGAACCGGGTTGGCCAATCGGTCATGCCAACCTCCGTAGCATGTGATTCCATCATGCTTGTATTTGTGTGTGATAACGTCCAAATTCACTCCCCAAAGAGAAAGTGTACACGGTCGTATGTAATATAATTTACCCAACTATGAGTCGGGGTCGATCCCACAGGAAACAATATGCTAGGCGATTAAGAAAGTAAGGAATTATCACCAACTAAACTAAAGCCAAACGATGGATAATATTTTGGGTTTTTGATTAAGATTATGACTAATTCAAAAATATAAACTAATCTAGAAAGCGAATAAAATGATCATTGGCCACAAGCATGGATACAAGGGAACTTACTCTCAAGTAACGATCCAATAGATTTTACAATTTTACAACTAAGAGCGAGTTTATGTTAATAGATAATGATTTCTAAAATCTCATTGAAAGTTTCTCAACCAAATCAATGAATTTCACTCTAAGCTTTCTCAAGCCTTAGAGTGTGATGTTAAACACAATCAATTCAACCTCAAGTTAACTATCCTATCTCTAGCTCAAGTTATTAGATGGGTTTAATGACCCAAATCCTTGCTATCTAACTCTTTTTCTAACTTTCACTTTCTTTCTCAAGCAAAGTAAAAGTACTTAGGTACAAATAATGTTTGCAACCATTAAGAGACACTTAAGCATGAAGAGTTAATAGAGAAACAATAAACCCACTTCATTAGAAATTAAAATCATTCAATACATAAGCAAAATGAAAGATTCCTCCAAACCAAACATATGAATATTTGCATAAACAAGATTCAAGTAATGGAATAGAAAGTTACACACTTAGATATACAATACAAAACAAGGAATTGAAGAAAGGATTAAGAAATATCTCATTGAAGTGCTTCCAATCTTCTCCTCCAATGGTGTAGAAAAACCCTAGCCTCCAAGCTTGTAAGAAAAATGGCCAAAGATGAATATAATTGCTCCCTTCTCTTCCTTTTGTAGTTCCCTAATTTTTCCATGTTCCAAAAATGACAAAATATGCCCCAGATTTCAGTTTTTGCAGTTCTGCCCGTTTTTTGCAGTTCTGTCCCGTTTTTGCAAAACTGTCCACTTTTGACTGTTTTGCAAAATTGTGCAGTTTTTGTCCAATTTGACCTCTTTTTGACTTTATTTTCGCTTGGTTTCTTCTGATCACTTCTAAATCACATAAACCTATAAAATGGAAGTAAATGACATTAAATGCACTATTTTTTCAATCAAACATTGCAAAAGTCTAAGCTTAAAGAAGAAATAAGTTGGTAAAATACCAACTTATCAGTGTGGTAACAAATTAGGAGGAAAAACAGCAATATGTCACATACATTTTGTTTACCCGCTATAACTGTAGTCATATGAAGATATTAAACTTTCCCATAATTTGTAGTCTCAATATATTGGCAAACGTCTTTAATTTGAAGCTTAAAAAGTTTCTTTTGAGACTTACTACAACAACAATATTATGAATAATTTCATTCCTCAGGAATATAACAGATTAGCTTTGCTAGAGCTCCCACTTATTTATGTACAATCAGTGTTTTCAGAGGCGTTTTCGGGGCGAGTCACGGGGCAGGGGGTACAAATGAAAGGCATAGATCCATAAGGCGTACGCCCTACAATTTGGGGCATAAGTCCTGAACACAAAAGCGTTGGCCCTGGGTGTAACGGCGTACACTCCGGGCATTAAATTTGATTTTTATTATTTTAAAAGTATTTTTGCTATAAGTATGATTTTCTTATTGGTATAATCATATGTATAATCATATTTATACTTTATGTTATCATGTTTTCATGTTGTAGTGATTTTTCCTAAAATATATAGATAAAGAAAGCGACTCTCATAGAAAATAACGCTGCTATTAATAATTTTTTTTAGATGATTATGCCTGGATTTGATATGTTAGAGATTTCATAGCACTATGTTTCTGAAGCAACTTTATCCATTTTTTGTCATTGCTCTTACACATTTTGCCCTTCTCCTTCTTTGAATATATAAATAAAAGTCGGTGCAAATATTAGTTGAGGTCGGGAAGGACTAATATATCTGGAGATTGATGATGAAGTGAATGAAGATTTCATTTTAAATATTATCTAGGCTATTATCATTTTTTGTGTTGTTACCTTTCTCAAATAAAATTTATAATAATTCTTTTTTATATTATTGGTGATTTATTTGAATTTATTTGCAAAATTTTAACGAAAACTTAACTTTTGCTGATTTTTAGTAATAAAATTATAAAATTGAAGATACATGAGACATACGCCCCGTAGATCCATCGGACTTAGGCTCGGTGTCTCGGGGCTTACATCTCGCCCGTGCTACATAAAACGCCTCGCGCCCCCGTCTCTTAAAACACTGTGTACAATCACATATTTCATAATACCATCAGTATCGTGAGCATCTCCTTTTAGGGAGTAACTGCCATTATGGTCAAAGCCAAAATCTTTATAAGCAAGACTTATTTCTTACTTTTACTCTTTGTTAATTCATGATAAGATACAACAATATTTGTGACATATTAAAAGTATGTGACCAATGAATGTTTATGCCAAAGTAATTTTTTGATTTCTCTCAAACCTCCTGTATAGATGAGTCGTGGTGTTTATCCTATAATACATGAGCACGTTCTTATCCATAATGTTACACATTTCATTTTAAAAAATGGGCGAGCATTCACGATGCTTATCACAAGTCACATCCTCTTCAAGGAATAGACTATAATCATATATATGTGCTTCGTAAATTTTCATTATAAGCCATTGTTGTCATTATTATATTCATAGACCCACCTTGACATCACTTCGAAATTGTATTCCTTTCTTTTGATGGCGGATATAAAATTTTGAGCAAATTATGTCGCACTATAACCGCATGCCCAATGACCTTTAATACCGGTGTTGATGACGAAAATTACCTTCACCAATAGAAGGACCATTTTGAGAACCCATAATGTTCTTCCTCTTATATTACCACAATGATGATTATCTTTTTTTTTTGTCCATTCCCACGCCCACATTCATTCGTTTAACCACTTGTTTTCATTAGACTTATTAAGCGCTGCTACCGCATTCCCCTCATGAAATGGAGCATGTCAAGTGGGACGGTTTCACGATTTTTAATCAAATACATATTATTTTGCCTTAGTCATCATTACATCATCAATATAGTACTTTGGGACTCAAACTCAATGTCTTATCCATATAAAGGCATTTTAGGCCATATTACAATGGGTCTTAAACCCAACATCTTATATTATTATCATAGTGCACCAGGACTCAAACCTGATGTCTTACCCTCTTGGTGCGATGAAATTTGAATCCACCGTATTACCCTAAATCAATGGCATAATAGGCCAAATTGCACCGAGACTCACTCTCAAGTCTTTTGAAATTCACTTCATAATTATAGGTACAATTGAGTTTAATCATAATATCACTTCAAATAGTCATATAATACTGCATACCACAATTAGATCCCTGCGAAAAAAATGGTGTGGGCATTGCAAGACTTTAACATTTTGTGAATTTTCAGAAGCTTTCTTTTGCTGTATAAACTGTTAATCTTTAAAGCAATAGAAACTTCGTTGTAGAGAAGAACATAAATCTGCATATATTTAGAAGTTAGATTGAATCTTAAAAATCACATCGTAAGAATTGTTGAGAAAACACATCTTTTTGTATAGTTTCTATAGCGGTTAGTTATAACCTTTGTCAAAGTTAAGCGAAACAACTCTTCTTACCCAGCTGTAATTCTTCATTGTGGTAGTTCGTCAAAGTCGCAAAGTACAACTATAATCATGATTTAAAATTCAAGACATCGTAACATACCTTTTATATGAGTAAAAAATATCCTGTAGTACATTTACTTGGAGTAAACAATTTTTCAGAAATTCATATGCAATGTAAAACACCCTTGTACATCCAAATGCTGCTTACAAAGAGATGTACATTTCGTACCAAATATCAAAAGCATATACGATTGGCTTTCAAAACAAATAAGTATGTTACTTTTGCAAAATTGCCGAAGTTTTAATTGAAATGTTTCATTAAATATTGAACTTGAACTAATTGGCATGAGCCTAATTATCCTTTTAAATGCATTAAATAGGATTGGCTCGACGATGCGTTTTTGGCTATCAACCAGACAATAATTTCATTGAAGAGATTCTCGAGGCCCACTCTGACCGAAGCTTGTCATGGCTCAAAGAATCAAGAAATGACGAAAGCTTATGAATAAAGAATATGGTGTTTCAAAGAAAATAAATTTGGAAGATGGAATGAGTAGTATTCAAATGAGAAATTTTAAGTTTGAAATGTGTAAGTATTATTTGACCGTAACTTTTTCTTTTGGGCTTTTTTACCACGAACTGAACCATATTGAGATTTTTAAAAGTAACAGTTTGAATAATACTCTTACATGTTAAAAAAAACTCTCGGGGATGGAACAAATTGATTAAAAAGACTAAATGCATTAAAGAATTAATTATCTGAAGAGCACAAGTTAAACGGTTAGCAGACAAATTTACGGAGATAAAGCACATACTCAAATTGAATATGATTCTTATTATATAAGCATTAACTATAAGTTTCAGTTGTAATTAATAAAATGATAAAATTTTATTATTGCAATAAGTTCTATTATGTGCGTGAATATCAATGATAATAGCCACAAGTGCCTCTAGTTAGTGGAAGTAAGTTTGTGAACGGGCCGTACTGAGCTAATCCTGTTCCGTGGAAGTAAAATTGTGAATGGGGCCGGATTGAGCTAACCCGATCCTTGAAAGTGAACCCTACTGATTCATTTTTTTTAATGAGGTAGATACTTACTATTTCTTCTCTTTAGGTTCTTTATTCAAACAATCTTCTTTTAGCATGAATTAGTCATTAATTGATATTTTTTAAAATTGCCTTTGTGATTTATGGCTCATTAAAGCAGAACAAGGTTTTAGATTGGTGCTTTGATGGTGTCAATATCATAATGCTGTTCTAGTCTAACTTATCTATGGAACGAAAGGAGAAATTGAGAGTACTGCCTTGCTCTGCGCTAGAACATACTGGTGGTTATTCATCGGGAATTTATTGTTGCAATCAATTTATGCTAATGAACTTATGACGTTGTGATATAAAATCATTGCCAAGTTTTATGCCTTTGGCATTTCTCAATTCATGAATTCTGACCCAACGTTGTTTCTTATCCATCGTCTTATCTTTTTTGCAGGTATCAAATTTCAAAAGTTTTATGTCATCATCTACAATTTCAAGGAGATCTTCATATGAAAGTGATATTGTGGATCACACGAGTGTTCAATACTCAGTTTAATTTTTTTTTCCTTTAACATTGTTGTTTTTACTATTATAGAATTTATTTTAAAAGTTAAAGCAATTTATTTGAACTAGGGGTGATCTTAAAAAATTATTTGAACTTCAACGTTTAACCCAACATGACCGTAACAGATAGAGGAAATTGAGTTCTTCGACGCTTATGATTTGACTCAATTGAAATGATGCAGTTAGTATTTCCTTACATTTTTAGATTTCAGTGGAAAAAGTTCTGTTTTTTCAAAAGTTGTAAACATCTAATTTCACCCTTTTAAAATTTTTCCGCAATAGTCTTGTTTTCTTTAATTTCTTTATATGGTTTTAACTTTGACTTTTCTAGGTTTCTAAATTTTTGGTTCTATCAAAAATACCAAAAAGAAAATAGTTTTACTTTATAACTTTATCCATTTAAATTAGTATTTAAATTTTTATTTTTATATATATAAACAGCCATAGTATATTCAATTTAAACGAGGGAGGAAGAACTAATATTTGGACAAAGTTTCTTGTCTTGTTTAGTTGAATTTTCACCAAAAGATGAGCTCATTTGTTTGTGACCTAGAAATCGTATGAAGCAAAAAACCAGTAGCAAAAAGCTGCCAAGCAACACTAGTAGCAAAAGGAACAATTAATTATAATACTAGTAGAATTAATGATTTAAGTTGAGCTCCAAAAGATTGCTACGAGTCCTGGCATCCAACACTAGTTGAACAATAGACTTGACTAGATTTGTTATTTGGAGGAGAACTGTAGGATAAGCTTCAATTATTAAAGAGTTAACCGAAACTCCACAAGATGCCTGACATAAAACTTGAGAAAAAATCTAATACATCTCCCACCAGCCAAGTTTTACTTTACAACCCTTCCCAACCCATTCTCCCATGTCCTTCAAAGGTGTTCCAACTTTCTTGATAGTTGATGACATCGACTTGACTGCCTCTATCCATTTATCCGCCGTGGATGTAGTAAGGGCATGGACGGTGTATCCGCATAACAATAGACCGGATACTGCTAAGGCTGGAAGTGCTGCCTGTCCAAATGTTCCTCCTTCTAAGATCAAAGTTAGAGGTTTCAATAGTTTTTCGAAAATCGACTATAACCAACCGAACCGATAATTAGATTCTTTTAAATAAAACCATACGTTTCTATGTAAAGCTATAACCGTGCCGAAAATTAGATTAGGTTTTTTATTTTACAAAAAAGAAATCGAGAAAATACTGAACCGTATCGAATAAATTTATATACATAAAACATATTTTTTATATCAAAAATATATTTATTCTTAATAAAACTTAAATATAACAAAGCATAAATTATTTCACCTTAAGCTTAGGCCTTGTGGTGAATCAGTAATACCTAATGTCTCAACCTAATATGTCGTACCAGTACTACTGTTAATAGTTGAAACTAAGGTGCTTCAATAGTGAAGCGATTTTGGTTCTCATAGAAGTGTTCGATTTGAGACTCTAAAATCTAGTTCTCATAGAAGTGTTGTATTTGCTTTATAAAGTCTTTAGCGAGTAATTTTTGTCATCTTGTGAAGTTTGTTCACTTAGAGTAAATGATTAATCTCTTTTGAGATCATGTTTTTTTTTTTTTTTTTTTAAACTTTGTTTTCTGTAGATGATCAAATATATTTTTTGAAAAAGTAAATGAACGTGAGTTTAATAATTGAAATGATCTCAAAGTTTAGTATTATCTAACTTTTTGTTTTTGCATTCTTAACCACTCTCCGAAAATGTTATTCTGAGATATTGTATTTTTAAAGTGCTTCTCTTCCCTCGTATTACTCATGAATTTGTCTTAGACACCCCTTGCCAGATTTAATATCCAACTGGAATATGATATTATTTTTAGTCTATAATATCGTTTACTTAATAAAGATGGAATCAGTGTTTTGATTTAGTTACTAGAACAATATAAATTTTATAATAAACGTGATACCTCTGTTTAATATATATATATATATATATATATATATATATATATATATATATATATAAAATGTTGGCTTGTATGCCAAAAACATATCATTTATTTGTGTAGTTGTTTTAGTTGACGTTAAAAAAATACCGAAAATTAACTAAATCGTACCGATATCGAAGAGAAACCGAAATGATTGAATGATTTTTAAAAATTCAAGTTTTGGTTATACATATTAGATTAACCAAAATATTGGTATGGTACAAAATTTTCAAAATAACCCACTGAACCGAACAATTACTACCCTAATCAAAGGAGATTCTAGGAAGTAACATAATGTTCTGATATTGCTCAGTTTTTCTGGTCACTCTTCGATAATCCTCCTCTGACATGCCATGGACGGGTTCTACCAGGAGAACTACATTAGGCGGATAAGTGTTTTCCTTCAACTCCAAATCCATGTCTGTGTATAATAAAATACACCACACCTTTTGGTGACTCGTGTTAGTGATACTGGCTTTTGTTGAAGTCTCTATTGTGTCGACCATCCCTGTTGTGTCATCAGGGACAGCTGCGCCACCCGTTAAGCTAATATTCTCAATTACATATTTTTTCTTGAACAACCACTAAAGAATCAGGAGTCATTTTCCCTAATTTCTCTCTAAAAACACAACAGAAGATATGAGAAACAGATTGATGCTAAACAGGATATAATAGCACTTTTTCTCTAGATATCCTTATTTAAATAAATCCAAAAAAGAGTCTTTTAATGCCCTATTAAAAAAAAAAGAGAAAAAGATAAAAATATGTTTTCCTTTTACGTATCTTTTAGGATTCATTCTTTTGATAATTCAAAATCAAAAAGATTTTTTTTTAGACTTTATAGTTTCTTTACTTCAAAAAAAAAAAAATTCAAAACAATTTTGTTGATTACTTTATGCTGAAACTTCCCGAACTACGCAAAAATCTGATTCATGTTTAACATGATACGTAGTCAACCCAAGTCGAGTTCGATCGAATTATTTTCAAAAAATCCAAAAAGAGTATTGAAAGAGCGGAGAAGAAAGGAAAAAAGAGTGGAAAGAAAATGAGAGATGATCATAAAAAGAAAAGAGAGGAAAGAGAACTAGTGAACCGTGAGGTGCGAAAATGCAAGAGAGGAATGACAAATCGAGCGAAAATGGGGATGATGACAAAATGATATTGTTACCCTTAGAATCATTCTAGAACTAATAAATTATGGATATGGGCATTGCACGCAGTTCCCTAACTCACTTGTTTTTACTCGTGATGTTTGATTTAAAAGGTGGTTGGTTTGTGATTTTTAAAACTGGCGACTCATCCTTACAACACAAGGTCAAAAATCAAAAGGGCAATGGCAACCAACGAGGACACTGGGTTGTTTGACGCGAGCGCTCAAACACCGTTGGTCGACCAAAACTCAGGGTTAGCTGAAGAAGTGAGAATGTTAAAACAACACATGGCAAACATGTATCAGGCTTGGATGACTGGTCAGGCACTACCTCCACCGCCACCTGGCTACCTAGACATTTTCCCTAATGTGCCGACCTTAACCCGAGCTCCACTTACTGTGCCTGGTGATCCATCTAACAGTGGGCCCATGTTCAAAACCCCTGATGCTCAACCCTATACTCCAGAACCGACTTTAAATGTCTCTAATCCATATAGTTGTAACCCTCACCTTGAGCCTCCCGTTAACACTGAAAAGCTTGATAAAACTGTAGATGATAGGAAATGACTAGAAAGATGAAAAGCTTGAAGCAATCCATAAGAAACTTGCAAGGTCAAGAAGGTCATAAGAGTGTTTCATACAAATACTTGTGCATGTTTCCTAATGTTCACTTGCCCTCTGGTTTTAAAACTCCAAAGTTTGACAAGTGTGAGGGTCATGGTGAACCTGTGGCCCATTTGAAGAGGTATTGCAATCAGTTGAAAGGAGCTGGGGGTAAGGACGAAATGCTTATGGCCTACTTTAGTGAGAGCTTAACAGGAATAGCCTCGGATTGGTTCACTGATCAGGACGTCATTAAGTGGAATATCTGGGATGACATGGCTCAAGAGTTTGTGCGACAATTTCAGTATAATATAGATATTACTCCAGATAAAATGTCCATGACCAAGGTGTAGAAGAAATTTACAGAAAGTTTCAGGGAATTCGCCATTAGGTGGAGAGAGCAGGCTGCTAGAGTAAAGCCTCCAATGGCAGAAGGTGAGATGGTGGATACTTTTCTCCAAGCCCAAACTGAAGAATACTATCAACACATGCTCCCAACACTGGGCAAACCGTTCATTGAGGTCATTAAGATTGGGGAAATGATAGAAGATGGAATCAAAACAAGACGTATCATGAGTTTTGCTGACATGAAAGTAAATGCTGAAGTAACTCAAAATGGTTCAGGAAGCCTGAGCGACGTGAGGGAAAATAATGATGTAACCATGATTATACCAGAAGCGCGACGAGGTGTGAGCGGTCCATCTCATTCATATACCTAGCCACAACCTCAAGTCTATTCCCAAACTCCATACACTCAACCTTAACATTACTTTCCTCCACAAGACCCTTAATATTCCATGTCACCTCTCCAATACTTTTCCTGTGGTGCATAGCTATATGTTCAACCATATCCTTACCAACAATGGTGTGCACTAGCTCCACAGGGTTCTTACCCCCCACAAGCATACCGACCTCGTACCAGCTCCAACTTTCGTCCTAGGCTGGAATACATGAAAGAGAGGCAACAGAGAAGGGAGGCATCTGGAAAACTTCCCGGGCTATCAGTCTCAGTTCCAGAAGTTGATAAGGATGAATTGGTTAAAGGGACCCAGAACTTATTTGGTGAGAATAATTTGATTGAAACTGATAATGGTTCAAGTAATGCTTATATGCAACTTAGTGGCTAAGATGACAGCTTTGCAATTGGGAAGTCACTCCTCTCCTCTCTCCAGAAAGGAGTCTTGGTAGTTTGTTTTGATGTTCTTTATGTTATCTGGGTCATTCTAGGTTAGTAATCCAAATTTTATTTGCTTGTTTTAATGTCAAAACCCTTCTGTCATTTTGTTTAATTAAAAAAAAAGGAAAAAAAAGAGTTTTTGTTTTGTCATTTCCTAGTATATCTTCTTTGGTTTTTCTTTTGTACAGTTCTTTCAGTCTGGTTCTAGTGACATGACATGCATGCAGGATTTTTAGCCAGATCTTGGAGGCCAGTAAATGCACCCAAAATATTAAAAATGGTGAAGAAAAACATGTGAGAAAATAGTAGAGTGCTGAAACATTTTGAGAGTAAGCTGAAGTTTGGCTTGAATGAAACTAAGGCGATCACTTTGGGAATCATGAGAATGGTACTAGTGTATAACAAAATGTTCATCCTAAATGATTTGAAGTGGTTCAATATCAAGAGAAGTCAAAATGCAAGTTCACTCCCATTAACATGAGTTATCCATTGTAAAGAGATACCATATGATTTTCGCTTCTCATTCTCAAATTGCATATTTTTTACTTGGTATTTTTAAGGATTGGTATAACGAAGGCATTCCATTCTGCTATCTAAACATTGTGTCATCATTTGCTACCTTTTTGAGCCTTAGTCTTATTTCTTTTCATACTCCTCTTTTGGAATCAAAATAGAGTTAGAAAAGAGTCCAAAAAAAAAGGAAACAAAAGAAAAAAAATGAAACAATACATCTTCCTGAACTATGTTTGACCTGATTCTTGTTTCGGCAGGATACGTAGGCAACCCTACTACGGGGTTCGGTCCAACCAAAGAAAAATTCAAAATTCCCCGTTCCAAAAAACTGGGGCAGAAGTTGTTTTTAATTTTTTAAGTCGATTCCAAAAGTTATAAGTCCCAACCCTTCTATTTTAGTGTTTTCTTTGAGCCTTCATGTAGTCATTTTCTTTCTAACCCTGTCCAAAAGCCATGCTACAACCAAAAGAAAGACCTTTAGATCAATCTTTGAGAATGACAAGTCAAACATGCTTTGAGTGGTGATTATCATATAAGGACAATGTCATGTTACTTATGCAAGGAATGAAAAATCAAAAGTGAAAAATGAGAAAGTCTTGTCAGTGAAAACCCTTACAGGCAACATAAGGCTACGGTGAGTGAGTGAAATAACCAAATGAGAAAGTCTTATCGATGAAAACCCTTACGGGTACCATAAGGCGATGGTGAGTGAGTGAAATAACAAAATGAGTCTTATCGGTGAAAATCCTTACGGGCACCATAAGACGACGGTGAGTAAGAGAAAGAACCAAATGAGAAAGGCTTGTTGGTGAAAACCCTCTGTGGCACCGCTAGCCGAAAGAGGTTCGATGATGTCGATGCAGTTTTTGAAATTTAGAAGCCCGATTTGGAAGTCCAAGTGTATGACATGAGTTGAAGGTTAAATTGGTTGAAGAGGTCAGGCCGCTTAATCCAAAATGCATATCATGATCATTGGAGCCGGCTACCACATTCAGGTAAGTGTCATTTTTTTAGTCTTTCCTCAAGAGGGACGTCTCTTATTGAATAATATTTCTTTATAATTTCTACATCCGTTTTGTCCTCTTTCTTTGTTTCTTGAGTTAGTCCTTGTCAAAACAAGCAAGAAAGGACTTCAAAATCTGCTACCAACTTCTTTAATTGCGTAAACCAAAGTTTGGTCAGATCATTAAAGTGACAAGATTCAGGAAAAGTTATATGCACAACAAGTTTGTTGACAATTGACAGACATTTGGATTCATGGTTAACACAAAGGTCCGATTATTGATGAAATGCGAGTATAGTACATTAATTGTGAGGTTTGAGGTTAGAGATGTCTCCAATGATAAAGGTTATCGAGAAAAGTTGGAATCAGTGTCGAACAGGGGAAAGACAAAAGCAATCATCCTCAAAGCCAAGGCCACAAGCCAACCACCATGTTTTTAAAACTCACAAAGTTTCTTTATTTTGAAACAAGGATGGATGTTATCTTCAAATAAAAGGGTCATAGTTTGAATATTCAAAGGTACAATGTCTCATTTTTTCCGATGCATAAGGTAATGTCACAACATAGGTTTAGAAGTAACAAAATTGATCAACTTTTCAATTATGAATATTGGCACCCCTAGGAAACGCATTTCCTAGTTAGAGTTTTTCAGTTCAACCCCTAAGAGATGCACATCTTAGTCAGGGTCTTTTAGGTTTTGTTTTAGGAGACACACTTCCTAATTTAAACCAAAATTCCTAGAAGATGCACTTCCTAGTTCGGGTCTTTCAGGTTTGTTTTAGTATACGCACTTCCTAATTCAAACCTTTACTCATAGGAGACGCACTTCCTAGTCAGAGTCTTTCAATTTTAACCCCTAAGAGACGCACTTCTTAGTCTGGGTCTTTCAGGTTATTTTTAGGAGACGCGCTTCCTAAATTGAACCATTATATTACTCCTAGGAGACGCACTGTCTAGTCAGAGTATTTAAATTTTAACTCCTAAGAGACGCACTTCTTAATCTAGGTCTTTTAGATTTTGCTACAAGGATACGCACTTCCTATGTTAGAGCATTTGATTTTACTTTCATCATTGAATTACTTTACATATAGTTTTTGATTTTGCTAACACTCACAAAAATTTTCCTGGTGCAAACTGGGGCAGAAAAGTTTTGTATGTGTTGTTTGTGTTTGATGATTTGCAGGACCCGCCTGAGGAATGGGAAGAAAGTCAGGACCCGCCTGAAGAATAGGAAGCAAGTCAGGACCCGCCTGAAGAATATGAAGAAAGTCAGGACCCGCCTGAAGAATGGGAAGAAATTTAGGACCCGCCTGAAAAATGGGAAGAAAGTCAGGACCCGCCTGAAAAATGGGAAGAAAGTCAGGACCCGTCTGAAGAATGGGAAGCAAGTCAGGACCTTCCTGAAGAATAGGTTGAAAGTTAGGACCCGCCTGAAGAATGGGAACAAATCAGGACCCGCCTGAAGAATGGGGACAAGTCACGCCTGAAGAATGGGAACAAGTCAGGACCCGCCTGAAGAATGGGGAGCAAGTCAGGACTCGCCTGAAGAATGGGAACAAGTCAGGACTCGCCTGAAAAATGGGAAGAAAGTCAAGACCTGCCTGAAGAATGGGAACAAGTCAGGACCCGCTTGAAGAATGGGAAGAAAGTCAAAACCCGCCTGAAGAATGGGAAGAAATTTAGGACCCGCCTGAAGAATGGGAAGCAAGTCAGGACCCGCCTGAAGAATGAGAAGAAAGTCAGGACCCGCTTGAAGAATGGGAAGCGAGTCAGGACCAGTCTAAAAAATGAAAGCAAGTCAGGACCCGCCTGAAAAAAAGGAAGAAAGTCAGGACCCGCCTGAAGAATAGAAAGCAAGTCATGACCCGCCTGAAGAATGGAAAGCAAGTCAAGACCCGCCTAAAGAATAGGAAACAAGTCAGGACCCGCCTGAAGAATGGGAAGAAAGTCAGGACCCGCCTGAAGAATGGGAAGCAAGTCAGGACCCGCCTGAAGAATGGGAAGTAAGTCAGGATCCACCTGAAGAATGGGAAGCAAGTCAAGACCAGCCTGAAAAATGGGAGCAAGTCAGGACCCGCCTGAAAAATGGGAAGAAAGTTAGGACCCGCCTGAAGAATGGGAAATAAGTCAGGAGCCGCTTGAAAAATGCCGCCTGAAAAATAGGAGCAAGGCAGGACCCTCCTGAAAAATGGGAAGAAAGTCAGGACTCGCCTGAAGAATGGAAAGCAAGTCAGGACCCGCCTGAAGAATGGAAAGCAAGTCAAGACCCGCCTGAACAGTGGGAGCAAGTCCGGACCCACCTAAAAAATGGGAAGAAAGTCAAGACCCGCCTGAAGAATGGGAAGAAAGTCAGGACCCTCTTGAAAAATAAGAGCAAGTTTAGGAACTCGCCTGGATAATAAGGACGTCTTTCAATTTCAAGTTCAGGGGGTGGCGTCCCAGTGGTTGACCCCGTGCCTCCAGTGGTTCTTAAAGAGGCAGCAGGAGATGCAGCCGTACCAGCCCAGCCGGTGGCAGTAGCAGTTCCGCCAGGAGCTGCAGCTGTTCAGGGTATACTAGATACTATGGCATAGGTGTTGAATTGGTTGCACGGGTTAGCGCAGGCCGGAGCTATACCAGCTGGTCCAGCAAATAGGGTTACAAGAGTAGCAGCCCCTGGTCCGGACAGGGAGCAAGCTCCGGGGGTTCAGCATGCAGCAGCAATGGCACCTATCTTGGAGGAAGTTCAGGGTTTTGAGGCCTGTTCGAGGCCAGTTGCAGGGCCAGTGATGACTGGCGAGGTGTATGATCTGTTTTGGAGGTTTATTAAAATGAAGCCTCCTGTGTTCTATGGTACTGAGATAGAGGATGCATATGAGTTCATCATCGACTGTCACGAAAGGCTCCACAAGATGGGGGCAATGGATGAGTATGGGGTAGAGTTTGTGACCTTCCAATTCTTGGGTGATGCCAAGTTGTGAGTGCAGGCCAGCTGGGTCTCCTCCATCGACTTGGATTCAATTTTACTCGGTGTTTCTGGATAAGTACATTTCGCGTACTCTGAGGGACCGAAGGAAGGATAAGTTCACTACTATTGGTCAGGGAAACTCGTCGGTTTCTGTGTATGAGGCCCGTTTTCACTCCCTGTCTCGATATGCTTTTCAGCTGCTGCCCATTGAGGGGGAGAGGATACGGCGATTCGTGAAGGGGTTGAACGCTTGGCTTCAGTTATCGGCCCTTCAGCTTGTAGCCACTGGGGATTCATTCCAAGAGATAGTGGAGCATATTCGTGTTTTTAAGGGCATTAAGCAGGAGAGTTACATGAGGCAGGTAGAGAAGAAGACCCGAAGGGGTGGGGTTTTCAGCAACTCCTCCTCGATGGGTCAGATTTCGCACGTATATTCAGGGCGTCCGATTCAGTCCACGAAATAGGTGTCAGCTGGGGGTCTATCAGGGGTAAATTATCAAACTTCCGGTCAGCATGGAGGCTATACAACTTCATCAACTTCTGTTCAGCGACCTACACTGGACCGTGCTTGTTTTTAGTGTGGTGAGATTAGGCATATTAAGAGGTGCTGCCCCAGACTTAGACAGAGTAGGAAAAGGACTTAGTATCAGGCTCCCCGAGCTCTGTTTGTAGAAGATCGAGGGGGTAAGGATCGCCCACCGACAGGGCGGGGCGGCCACACCACGGGTAGGGGTGGTGCCCATCCTAATCGAGGCGGTCCTCAGTCAGGTAGAGGCGGACAACAGCTCGACAGGGGCGGGGCTCAAACTGGGCATGGTAATCGTGGTGGTTCACAGGCTATAGGAGGACGCGGTCATTTGTATGCTTTCCCGGGTAGACCCCAGGTCGAGGCCTCCGATGCATTTATCACAGGTACTATCTCAGTGCATTGATCCCGGCTCTACTTTTTCTTATGTGTCTACATATTTTGCTATGGGGTTGGATATGGTGTGTGATACTCTTGATGTTTCTATTTATGTATCTACTCCGGTTGGGGATTCAGTGGTAGTAGATAGAGTTTACCCATCTTGGGCGATTACTTTTATGGGGTATAGTACCTGGACAGATTTGATAATCTTAGACATGGTTGGTTTCGATGTCATTTTGGACATGAGTTGGTTGTCCCCGCATTATGCAATACTAGATTGTCATTCTAAGATTGTTACCTTAGTCATTCCTGGGACACTTAGGCTTGAGTGGAAGGGTAACCTTAGTTCCATCCCTAAGAAATTTATATCCTTTATTCGTGCTAGGAAGCTAGTGGAGAAAGGTTGTTTAGCTTATTTAGCACACATTCATGATACCAGTACATATACTCCATCTATTGATGCGGTTCCAGTGGTACGCAATTTTGCGGATGTGTTCCTCGCGGACTTGCCTGGTATGCCACCAGATCGTGATATTGACTTCAGGATTGATTTAGACCCAGGGACTCGTCCTATCTCTATCCCACCTTATAGGATAGCGCCAACAGAACTCAGGGAATTGAAAGAGAAGTTGTAAGATCTTCTGAGTAAGGGGTTTATTCACCCGAGTGCCTCTCTGTGGGGTGCTCCTGTGTTGTTTCTTAAGAAGAAAGATGGGTCTATGCGTATGTGTATTGGTTACCGTCAGCTGAATAAGGTAACTATCCGGAATAAGTATCCCATTCCCCGTAGTGATGACTTGTTTGATCAGCTACATGGAGCTTCTGTGTTCTCTAAAATTGATTTGAGGTCAGGGTACCATCAGCTGAAGATTCGGGCAGAGGATTCCTAAGATAGCTTTTCGGACCAGGTATGTACACTACGAGTTCTTGGTTATGTCTTTTGGGCTTACTAATGCCCCAACTGCGTTCATGGATTTGATGAACAGTGTATTTAAGCTTTATTTGGACTCTTTCGTAATAGTGTTCATTGATGATATTCTGGTGTACTTTAGAAGTAAGGGGAAGAGCATGAGAAACATTTGATAATTTCTCTTGGTGTATTGCGGGAGAAGGAGTTGTATGCTAAATTCTCTAAGTGTGAATTCTGGTTTGGCTTCTGTGTCTTTCCTGGGGTATGTTATTTCAAATAAGGGTATTATGGTAGATCCTTAGAAAATTCAGGCAGTCAGGGAGTGGGCTAGGTCCACATTAGTGACAGAGATCCGTAGCTTTGTGGGTATGGCTAGGTACTATCATCGGTTCGTGAAAGGGTTTGCCTCTATTGCCTCTCGTTTGACCCGATTGACTCAAAAGGAGGTACCGTTTCAGTGGTCCGACGAGTATGGGGAGAGCTTTCAAAAGCTCAAGACATTATTGACCATAGCGCCTATCCTAGCATTACCCGTGGAGGGCAAGGATTTTGTTATTTATTATGATGTTTCACGTTATGGTTTGGGTGTTGTTTTGTACAGGAAAATAAGGTGATTGCTTATGCTTCTCGGCAGTTGAAGGTGCATGAGAAGAACTATCTTACTCATGACCTAGAGTTGGCAACGGTGGTGTTTGCGTTGAAAATCTGGAGACACTAATTGTATGGTGTCCATTGTGAGGTGTACACAGACCATCGCAGTTTGCAGCATGTGTTCACTCAGAGGGATCTAAACTCTAGGCAGTGGAGGTGGATGGAACTGCTGAAGGATTATGACATCACCATTCTGTATCACCCTGGTAAGACAAATGTTGTGGCTGACGCTTTGAGCAGGAAGCCGGCTAGTATGGGGAGTCTGGCTCGTTTGATTTCTTCGGAGCATCTGTTAGCTAGAGAGGTTCAGACTCTGCCTAACAGTTTTATGAGGCTGGATATTTCCAACACAGGCAGGCTCGGTCGCATTTTTAGAGCAGATTAAGGCTAAGCAGTTTGAGGATGCTAAGCTGTGTAAGATTCATGATAAGGTGTTGTGTGGTGAGGCCAAAGACGTCGTAATTAATGAGGAAGGCGTGTTGCGAATCAAGGGGAGAGTATGTGTGCCACGTGTGGACGATTTGATCAAGGCCATTCTGACAGAGGCTCATAGTTCGAGGTATTCTATTTATCCTAGAGCTACTAAGATGTATCGGGATTTAAGGCAACATTACTGGTAGGCTAGGACGAGGCGTGATATCGTAGAGTTTGTTGCTCAGTATCTGAATTGCCAACAGGTGAAGTATGAGCATCAGAAACCTGGGGGTACACTTCAAAGGATGCCCCTTCCTGAGTGGAAGTGGGAAAGAATAGCTATGGATTTCGTGGTGGGTCTTCCGAAGACGTTGGGGAAGTTTGACTCCATTTGGGTTATCGTTGACAGGTTGACTAGGTCTGCCCACTTCATTCTGGTGAAGATAACTTATGATGCGGAGAAATTGGCTAAAATCTACATGCGTGAGGTGTTTAGGCTCCATGGAGCTCCTATTTCCATTGTGTCTGACAGGGGCACAACGTTCACTTCCAGATTTTGGGAGTGTTTGCATGAGGAGTTGGGTACGAGGTTAGATCTTAGTACAACATTCCACCCGCAGTCTGAGGGGAAGTCTGAGCGGACTATTCAGGTTCTTAAAGACATTCTCTGTGCGTGTGTAATAGACTTTGGTGGGAATTGGGACCAGTTCTTAACTTTGACGAATTTGCATATAACAATAGCTACCACTCGAGTATCCATATGGCTCCGTTTGAGGCGTTGTATGGAAGGAGGTGTAGGTATCCTATTGGATGGTTCGATGCGTTCGAGTTGAGACCTTGGGGTACCGATCTTCTGAGAGAGTCCCTAGATAAGGTGAAGGTGATTCAAGCCAAGCTTCTGGCAGCGCAGAGCAGGCAAAAGGAGTATGCGGACCGCAAGGTCCGAGATCTTGAGTTTGCAGAAGGAGAGCAGGTGTTGCTGAAGGTTTCACCCATGAAGGGTGTGAAGAGGTTCAGAAAGAAGGGCAAGCTTAGCTCGAGGTATATCGGACCGTTCGAGATCCTCAAGCGTGTGGGGGAGGTGGCTTACAAGTTGGCTTTACCTCCCGGTTTATCAGGCATTCATCCGGTATTCCATGATGTTGAAGAGGTATCACAGGGATGGTTCATACATAATCCGTTGGGATTCGATTTTATTAGATGAAAATTTGTCATATGAGGAGGAGCCTGTTTCCATCTTAGATAGGGATGTTCGAAAGTTGAGGTCCAAGGAAATAGCCCCTGTGAAAGTCCAGTGGAAGAATCGTCTGGTGGATGATGGTACTTGGGAAACAGAATCTGATATGCGTAGCAAGTATCCTCAGCTTTTTGCCGATACATGTAATTTCTCCTAGTTTACTGACCTTTGTTCGTTCGGGGACGAACAGTCTTTTAATTAGTATTTGATGTACGACCCTTCCGGTCATCATGAAACATATAGGGTCACCCTACCAAATAGAACCTTCCCAAGGGTAGAACGAGTCAGTAAGAACTCGATTTTGAGAGCTGAAATTTGATTTTCTTGTGCTTGTTGTTTTATTGTATTGAGTTCGTCGGGGAAGGGGGGGGGGGTGACGTAAGAAATTAGAATTCCATTGGGAATTCCGAGGCCATGGGTGAACTCGTATGTTGTTTTTATGTCTGTGTACATATTTTTTTTTATGTTTGTGAAGCCTCGGGTGAAATGTGGAGTGGAAGGGGCGAAAACTAGACAAAAATTCGAGCTCACTTCCCAAAAGGCACCGCTGCGGCAGTGGGAGTACCACTGTAGCGGTGGACTAACAACTCCCAGCGGCCAGCAACGATCTTTTGTGGCCGCTGTGATGGGCGGTTGTCCGCTACGGCGATACCGCTATAGCGGGGTAATGACCACTATAGTGATGAGCGAATTTATGTTGGGTCCGCTATAGCGGTGGCTCTACCGCTATAGCGGGACGGCTGCAGTGGAAAAATAACTGCCACAGCGGTCGACGGGAAGGCAGAATCCGTGTTTTTAATGACTTAGTCTCATATTTTCATTCATAACACCCCAACAGTTCCCCACAAGCACTTAGGGTGAATTTTCAAGCTAGGGCAAGAAAACTCTTGAGAGGTAAGTTTCATTTATGCCCTCCAACCATTCCCCATCATCGTCATGATTGACATCACTCTTGTGGGTCTTCAATGGTAGAATTGTAATAGGAAACCTATAATTTGTTAAACCTTCTAAGACTTGATGAATTCTAGTTATTATCACTTATTTATCATTTAAAGGCTTGGGTTAAGTTCTGTAATCATGAATTGCATTCGTAGAAACATAAACTAAGTGAATTGAGACCTAGGTTTCTATAAAAATGGTATCTTGACCGTGAAAAATGATTGAAGTGGCAATGTTCTTATAATGTCAGTATAAATTGATGATTAATGATGATGAAGGCCCTTGTTAGATTGTTTTACACCTAGAAAATCATCCACCCATTGGAATGGGGTAAAAGGAAAGGGTATTCTTGAATTGGTGCTTGTGATTTGAGTAATTGTTACTCATTGAGCCTTCTATTTTTGGACTTTAAGCGTTCTGAGGCTGTAAGAAAAGGAAAAGTTGTAGTGGAGTGACTTGCGTTGTTCCAGCTCTACGTTTGAGGTAGATTACGGTCTACTTGAGTTAGACTTTGGTTAGTTGATTGTATGTTTGTGAATTCTTTAGGACAAGCATGTCTAGTTTTCGTGCATGATATTGTGTAGTTGAACTCCTATGTGAATGTGATTGAGTGATTGTGTAGGCTTCGTGCCACTATTCCTGTGTGTTAAATCTGCAGTGGATGTGCTTGTGATGAGAAGCTAATAAAATCTTCTCTGTGATATTGTGATACGAAATGGTGACTTAAGCATTGATAATGAGAAGGTAAGAAACATTGTCCTGTAAAGAGGAATGGAAAGGCACAATATGACCTAGTTTATGGGTTCGTGGTCCGAGGTCCGTTCCGAAAACGAGAGGTAAATTGATATCGGTTGCGTCCGAGATTCTTTTCGGAGGGAGGAACTACGGATCGGGTCTAAGGAGTGGATCCGGAACGAGGGTACATAGACACCATGGGTCCCCTACAGGTTATGACTACTGAGCTATGACATCAGCTAGCATGTATGTACAGTGATGTGGTTATTGTGATGTGGTTATTGTGATAATCCTTTATATGAGAATGGAGCTAAGGAGTTTCTTCATTTTGCCTCATTAGATAGGCCTGATTCATCTAAAATCTTGTGTCCATGTTGAAAGTGTCGTAATATGATATTTGTCCCAAAAGATTTGATCGTTGAACACATTGTGGTTGATGGATTTTTAACTAGTTATACTACTTGGATTTATCATGGTGAGATATCATCTTCATCAGTATCTGTTGATAAGTTAGATAGAGGTGATGAAATGCAAGACATGTTACATGAAGCATTTGGGATTCCTCCTACATCTGGTTTTGTTGATATAGACACTGATGGTGATGGATTTGGTGGATCAAATCTCCACAATAAAGGGTTTGGTAAAAAGACTGAAGAATTTTTTAATTTATTGAAAGAAGCTGAACGTGAGTTATACCCTGGAAGCAAGTATTCGCTACTTTCATTCCTTGTTCATCTATTACATTTAAAGTGTCTCAATGGGTGGAGTAACAATTCATTTTCCATGCTACTAGAGTTGTTAAAAGATGTGCTTCCTGAAGGTGAAACACTACCCAAGTCCTTTAATGATGCAAAGAAAATTATTAAAGATTTAGGACTTGAATACAAAAAGATACATGCATGTCCAAATGATTGTATGATTTATTGGAATGAGACGAAAGATAGAACGGATTGTAAGTTTTACGAAGCACCAAGATACAAACATTTCAAAGGTGAATCGGTTAATAGCGGTTTAGAAACCTCTAAAATTCCAGCAAAGGTGTTTAGATATTTTCCATTGATACCGCGGCTTCAAAGACTATTTATGTCGGCTAAAACATCTACTGAAATGAGATGGCATGCCGAAGGTCACACTAGAGATGGGGTAATGCGACATCTTGCTGACAGTATTGCTTGGAGGAAATTTGATGAAGTGCATGTAGATTTTGCTCAAGATCCTCGAAATGTTAAACTTGGATTGGCTTCAGATGGCTTTAGTCCATTCAAGTCTATGTCTATCTCACATAGCACATGGCCAGTTGTCTTGGTTCCATATAACTTGCCACCATGGTTGTGCATAAAACAACCATATATGATATTATCAATGATTATTGATGGCCCTCTTGCACCAGGCAATGATATTGAAGTCTATCTACGGCCCTTAATTGATGAGTTAAAAGAATTGTGGGTTGGTGTTGACACTTATGATGCATCAAACGATCAGATGTTTCAAATGCGTGCAGCATTGCTTTGGACAATCAGTGATTTTCCAGCACTAGGTAACTTTTCAGGATATGGTGTGAAAACTAGATTTTTTGAGTTGGAATACTGGAAGGACAATATGATCCGTCATAATCTTGACACGATGCATATTGAAAAGAACTTTTTTGAAAACATATTTTGGACATTATTGAATGTTGATGGCAGAGGCAAAGACAATTTAAATTCGCGTTTGGATTTACAAAAGATGGGGATCCGAAAGGCTTTGCATCCCAAAAAAAAAAGCTAATGGCAAATATTATCTACCTCCTGCATGTTTCACATTGAGTAACAAGCAAAAAGATATGCTCTTACAAGTTTTAAGAGATGTGAAAGTACCAGATGGATATGCTTCAAATATCTCAAATTGTGTTGATCTTAAGCAACGCACTATGCATGGGTTGAAGAGTCATGATTGCCATATTTTAATGCAACAACTCCTTCCAATTGCCTTGCGAAATCTCTTGCCAGTGAATGTCCTTAAGCCATTGATTGAATTAAGTAATTTTTTTAGAGGCATTTGTTCAACAACTATGCAGATAGGTGAATTAGAAAAGCTCCAGGATCGAGTTGCAGTAACTCTTTTTCATATGGAGAGAATATTTCCTCCATCTTTTTTTGATATCATGGAACATCTAATCATCCATTTAGCTGAAGAAGCAATGTTGGGTGGACCTCCACAATATCGCTCAATGTGGGATTTTGAAAGGTATCATTTTATTATAATTTTATTGTACTTATAAGGAATTGCATTGAACTTTTGGAACTTGCTATTTTAGGTTCTTGCTTACTCTTAAAAACTATGTAATGAGTATAAGTCATCCAGAAGGTTCAATTTCAAAGGGATATTGGATAGAAGAGTGCATGACGTTCTGCTCAAGATATTTAGATGAGGTGGAGACAAAGATTAACCGACCTTTAAGAAATAATGCTTTGTCTAGTGAAACAGCAAATCAAGAGGGTCGTCGATCAAGTAAAGAGAAAGGGTTTGATCTTGATGACATTACACATGCTCAAGCACACAGATATGTTTTATTTAATTCTGCCTCCACAACTCCGTATCGCGAGTACGTAATAAATCATAATATATGCATAGTAATTAATATTAAGTAATAATATTTACAATTTCTTTTATTAAGTTTTTGTGTGTTTTACTTCTGCAGTGAACATATAAAAGAAAGCAAGAAGGAAAATCCTCGTCTATCAAGACGTGATGTGGATAAGATTCACAATGAAAGATTTCAAATCTGGTTTAGAAATCATGTAATTTTGAACCAGCTAAAATATTTTCAAATATATTACTGTAGTTATAGTGACATCTTTTAAATCACATCTTTACTTTTAGATGATAGGCTGAGAAGATGCATATGGCTGGTGAGCAAATGCCTAAAGATATTCAAAATTTAGCTGTTGGCCCATCCAAACAAGCAAAAAGAATGACCGGATATATATGTAATGAAGTTAGATACTTAACAAAGTCTCGTGATGCTAGGAGAAAAACTCAAAATAGTGGTATTATGGTAAAGGCTACCACTCAAAGTTATGCAAGCGCACGAGATAAAAATCCCATATTGGCAGAAGTTTCTTTCTATGGGGTCCTCACAGACATAATTGAGTTGTATTATACCAAGAAGCTCAAGTTTGTATTGTTTAGCTGTAAATGGGTTAACAATAACAAGGGGCTTATTGAGAAAGATGATTATGGATTTCCTCTTGTGAATTTTAATCATCTACTCTACACAAGGCATCAGTTATCAAATTAACCTTTCATTTTTGCATCTCAAGCTCAACAAGTATTTTATATCGATCATCCAATGGGAAAGGAGTGGAAAATTGTTGTTAAACTTAAGCCAAGAGGTTTTTACAATTTAGGTGAAAACACACCTGCAATTGAGCATAAGGAAGGCCATATGGAACTGTGGCCTGACCAACAGTTTGATGATACTACATTTGAAAGTGAAGATGATATTGAATGGGTTAGGGAAGGAGTACCAGGGATAGAAGTTGACCCACAAACTCTGGAAATTAATGAAGCATTTGATGAAGATGACGAAATATCTTAGTTCTTATTTCTATTATAGTTATTGTCATTATTTTAATACAGATGCTTATTGAACAGTAATTTGGTGATTTTTACTATGTTATTCAGTTGTTAAAATCTTGTGTGCCTGCATGTCTTATTATTTGACCTGATAGTTATATATTATTTTGAACTTTTAGATAGTAGAAAATATTTTCAATTTGGCAGGATTCATAGTTTTTGAGAAGAATCGTTGAAATGGCAAGAAAAAGACAGAGAAATTCTAGTCAAGACGGGATTTTATCTAATTCCTCGGAGCAACAAGGACAACAAGTGGAAAGTGGGGCAATGCCTCAACCACCTCAAAATTGGCCACGAAATGAAAGACAGCCTATCCAATCTGGTAACTTGTCTAGAAATGATTCACATGATATAGAAAATCTTCCAGGTATTATATTTTTGTGATAATCTTTTCTTCCTCTATAGTATAAAGTAGTTAGATAACTGATTTTTATAAATAATTAATTCCCCTTCTTTTTATCTTTGATTATTTGCAGATTATAATGAGAGTGAAGAACAATCTAAGCGGCCTAGGGGTCCCACTATGATTGATGGGGAAAAGACGGTGACAATTTACATGTTGAATTGAATGATCGTGGACAAGTTATTGGTCCAGAAGCAGCTAGATTACATTCAAAACTTGGTGTGATAGCACGAAATGGCATTTTAGCGCCATTGAATCATAGAGATTGGAGGCTTGTTCCTGATATGTACAAGGATATAATATGGAGTGACATTAAGGTTCTTAATATAAGCAAAACCTACATACTAAGATGTTTTTATTTTTATATATTTTTCTTGTATAAATGAGTTGTGTGTTACATATATATAGGAAAATACTGATGCAATTGATGATATGAGACGCATTTTGATGATGTCAGTTGGATCTAAATGGAAAGAGTGGAAGCATGAAGCAAAAAGTAGTGGCTATGACCCGTATAATACTGATATTGAGCGCTTAGCTCATCGTCCAAAGAGGGTTGCAGAAGATCAGTGGCGTTCATTAGTTCATTATTGGAGTTCAAAAGAAGCAAAGGTATTCCATTAATATCAATAATCATTTTCTGCTGCTCCTTGACTATTATCTCATATATTATTGTGTTTATCTTTTCTAGGAAAAGAGCGAGAGAAACAAAGAAAGTCGAAAAAAGTTGACTATGCCACACACATCAGGAAGAAAAAGTCTTGCTCAAATTATAGATGATGTATGACATAATCACTATCTATTTTCTGCAATTTATGTATTAATTCTTGAGTCCTTGCATATTTTACGATAATCTCTTACTATTCAACAGATGACAAAAGAGAATACTGGTGTAAAGCCAACTCGTATTGAGGTGTGGAAAAAAACTCACACTAGAGAGAATAAACAACCAATAAATGACATAGCCGGTGAAGTTATGGTAAATTCTTATTCTTTATAAATATTAAGGTACTTTGACTCCATTATAAGATTCTATTAACTTTCCGTCAATTTACCTTTCTTTCAAAAAGAAACAAATGGATGATCTTGCTGAGGTGTATCCCGAGTTAAATGTCCCTGGAAGTGCTCGCAATGATATATATTCACAAATAATGGGACCAGACACTCATGGGATTGTTCGAACTCTAGGAAAAGGAGTAGCTCCAAGTTTAGTTTGTGGCCCAGTATATAAATGATCACAGTTGGAGCAACGAGATTTTGATGCAAGGGTTGAGATAGAAGTTCAAAAAGCTACCGTAGCAATCCAAATTGATATGGATAAAAAGTTGGCTGAAGCAAAACAAAATATGGAAGCAAAAATGGATGAAAGAATGGATGAAAAGGTGAAGGAAAAAGTGAAGGCTAAGATGCAAGCATATGTACAGAGTATCGGTTTTATGAATGGCTCAAACAGTAAATCAATCAGCAATGAAGAGGTAAACAATTTTGTGCTCGGTTCACATTTTTTTCCTCTTTAAGTTAACTTTGCAATTTTTTTTAATTATACTAATCTTCCTCTTTGTGATAGCTTTCCCATAACTCAGTTGAAGACCGCCAACAATCATTATCTCCTGTTTCAGTTGTTCCAACAAAAAAGGTGAGTTCGTACGTATTGTAATTAGTAAACATTGAAGTTTCGAATGTGATTTTCCAGGTGTTGTCATCTCGTGTTTAAAGTAGAGTATGTGTTGTGCTCTTCTAATTCTCTGTTGACTCTTTGAGTTGGGGTGTTCTATGTAAGATCTTTGTTTGCTGTTTTTCATGATGTTCTGCCTTTTTTAGTTGGGTTATGTGTTCTTTTTACCCTTTTTGTTGTCATGTTCTCTTCTACCAATATGTTCGTGTTGTACGAATGAGGCTTTGAGGTTAGCAACTTGTTATGAGTTTCTGATAGATACGATCTTGAACAACCACTTTTAGATCTTTGCTTTCGATTTCTTTACTCTCTGTTTATGATTTTCAACTTCATGCTTGAATATATAGATTTTGTCTGATAAACTGAAGAAACAAAGTGTCAGTTACAGCAAGCTAATTACCTGCTAATTCTCAGTGTATTTCCTTTTTCCTTTTACTCCTTTCAAAAATTTATTTTAATCTCCTTGCTATGTGTGTGCTCTAGAGAAAAATGAACTATGGGTACTCTGCAAGTGTTAGAATTTGACAAGTTTGACTAGCTGTGGATAATTATGGTGAGGCATGTTCAGAAACACGTGTTTTATTTATGTCTTCAACCATGTTTTGCTGAACTCATTTGAACTTCGTGAACAGTTTGTGGGCTCATTTACTGAGAGTTTACCGTGATTTTTAATGATGTGACTGTTGAATCCTTGAAATAAATTAGAAGTAGTAATACAGTCATTGTGTTAGCACCTTGGAATCAATTTCCCACTGAACGCCAAGATAGGTCTTTACCTTGGATTTTTAAAAACTTTGTGGAGCTCTGTTAGTTGTTTTTGTTGTCGGTTCATTTTTTTCTTAGATAAACTTAAGGAAGCTGATATTCACAGTCCAAGGGTGTATTCCATCACTCCGCCAACTCTCAGATTTCCTATTATTTCTCTTTTTCTTGCCATGATATTTACGGGCCAAAACTAAGTTGTTTTCCTTGCTCCCTGAGATCTCTTCTTCCTCTTTTCCTCTTTGTTTCTTCATATCACAACAATCTGCACTTTTGCAACTGTCAAACTTCCATCAAGTTCTTTTTATTATATGGTACATCACTAGAATGTCATTGTGTCGGTTGTTAGGTAAAATCATGCGACAATTCAGTTCTGTGTGGTGGCATACTAGCAAAGGTATATAGTGGTTACATGATTAGCCGTGACCATCACACTCTTATTCCCCTTCACATGTAAAGCAGACTGTAGGAAATCAATCTGTGGTCTGTATTGATGTATGAAAGTCATTATATACAAAGTAGGTATCTAACTATCAGCATAATACTAGGCTAAATTATAGGACCTAATTACTATACATAAGGAAGAGATCATGCCTAATATACATTTGCTAATTATGAAAAGATTATCTTAATATTTACGTAGACTATTTCATAGTCTATCACACCCCCGCAGTCGAAGCGGGAGGTTGTCGTACGCTTAGACTGTCCCTGAAATCATCAAAGAGCACGCGCGGAAGACCTTTAGTGAAAATGTCTGCGATCTGGTAACGGGACGGGACGTGAAGAACACGAACTTCTCCACGGGCAACTTTCTCACGTACGAAATGTATGTCCATCTCAATATGTTTAGTGCGTTGGTGCTGAACTGGATTACCTGATAGGTATATGGCACTAACATTATCACAATAAACCAATGTAGCTGTCCGGATGGGACAATGGAGCTCCAAAAGAAGGTTGCGAAGCCAACAGGACTCAGAGACGACATTAGCGACGCCACGGTATTCGGCCTCGGCACTCTACTTAGACATAGTAGGTTGTCGTTTGGATGACCATGAGAGTAGATTATCGCCAAGGAAAACACAGTAATCGGATGTGGATCGGCGAGTGTCTGGACACCCGCCCCAATCTGTATAAGAAACCAGAGAGGCAATGGAGGATTTGTACAGATGGAGACCAAACTCAATAGTACCTTGAATGTATCGTACTATGCGTTTAAGAGCATTCATATGGGCAACCTTTGGATCATGCATGTGAAGACATACTTGTTGAACCGCATAGGAGATGTTTGGTCTTGTGAATGTAAGGTACTGCAACGCGCCGGCCAACTTACGATATTGTGTGGGATCATCGCAAGAAGGCCCGGCCGTGGCACCAAGTTTGGCTTTGGTGTCGACTGGTGTCTGACTCGGCTTACAGACAGTCATGCCCGCACGCTCTATAATATCTACTGCATAATTTTTCTGAGAGAGAAACATGTCGTGTGAAGTCCGGGTAACAGCAATACCCAGAAAATAGCTTAAAGGGCCCAAATTCGGCACTAAGCAGAGACATGATGGATTTTTTTAGAGTATCTGAGGAAGCTGTGAGAATAATATCATCAACATATAGCAGAATGTAAGCAATGTCAGAACCTCGACAATAATTAAAGAGAGAGTGATCAGATCGGCTATGTGAAAAACCAATAGTGGAGACATAGTCTGCAAAGCGTTGGAACCATGCACGGGGAGCTTGCTTAAGCCCATATAACGATTTCTTCAAGAGACAGACATGATGGGGATGCTTTGGATCCTTAAACCCAATAGGCTGATGCATATAAACAGTCTCATTAAGATTACCGTGTAGAAAAGCATTCTTGACGTCCAACTGATGGATGGGCCAAGAGTGTGCAAGTGCAATGGTCAAGACAGCGCGAATAGTAGCCGGTTTGACAACCGGACTGAAAGTCTCGTCGCAGTCAACTCCAACCTGTTGAGACCTGCCATCACAGACAAGACGGGCTTTGTGCCTCTCAAAAGAACCATCAAATTACTTTTTATGACGAAAGATCCACACAGAACGAATAAGATTCACATCAATGAGACGTGGAACCAACTCCCACGTCTTATTTTTAATTAGAGCATTATATTCATCGACCATGGAAGCTTTCCAATTGTGGTCATTTAAAGCACTTATAGGATTTCGCGGGATAGGCGAGATGGAGGTAGTGGTGGAAGTGTTTAAGTTAAACGGTTGTTTGGGCTTATAAATCCCATGTTGGCTTCTAGTGATCATGAGGGTGGGCTGCTGGGCAGTGGTCACGGGTGGAGCAGTGGGGGGGAGGGGCTGCTGGGCAGTGGTCACGGGTGCAGCCATGGAGGAGAGGGGTTGTTGGGCAGTGGTCACGGGTGCAGCAGTGGGGGGATCGGGCTGGACTGAGGGAACGACGGGTGGAGTGGGCTGCGACAGAAAATGTAAGGTGTGTGGAGAAATCCCATGGTCCAAAAAATCATAAGAAGTTGGGGTTGGTGAGTGCAATTTTGAGAAGGGAAATTGAGTTTCCTCAAAGATGACATGCCTTGATATGATGATTTTGTTGGTGGATAAATCATAACATTTATATCCTCTATGATTCAACGGATAGCCCAAAAATACACACGGGGTGGATCTTGCTTGCAACTTATTAATAGTTGTAGATGGGAAAAGTGGATAGCATAGGCATCCAAAAACCCGGAGATGAGAATAGGTGGGGGTTCGTTGGTAGAGAACTTGCGTTAGTGATTTATACCCAAGGACCTTGGTGGGAAGCACATTAAGGAGGTATGTGGCCATTTGGAGAGCATGATGCCAAAAAGAGGGGAGCATGGAGGAGTGGACAAGAAGAGTGCGCACTATGTTGTTAATGGATTTAATTTTTCTTTCCGCTTTGCCGTTTTGAGGAAAGGTATGGGGGCAAGAAAATTTGAAATTTAAACCATTGGAGGCGCAAAAAGATTGAAATGCCCATTGGCTAACTCCCGCCTATTATCACATTGAATGTTTTTTATGTCTCTTTCGAATTGGGTTCGTATTAATGTCTTAAAAGATAGAAAATTAGAATAAACTTGGGACTTGTTAGAGATTGAAAAAGTCCAAAGAAAATTACTATAATCATCAAGAAAGAAAACATAATAGCGGTGCCCATTAGAACTCAAAACAGGAGATGTCCATAAATCACTATGAATGATATCAAATGGCATAGTAGTAAATGACAATGAATTATAAAATGGCAATTTAACGTGTTTCCCCAAAGGACAAGAGGTACAAAAAGAAGTTCGGGCCCTATTACATTTAATTAAGGCATTACTACGAAGAGAACTAATGATAGCATTTCCCGGATGCCCGAGTCGGGAATGCCACAAGCTAGGTGATGCGGCAATGAAGGTTGATGGTGGAGTGGTCCTTTTTGTGGAAGTGATAGGATACAATTCCCCGGTACTCTCACATCTCATTAAGCGGCTCCCCGTTAGTAAATCCTTCACAGAAAACCCAAGAGGATCAAACTCAACAGAAACATTATTGTCGTTAGTGAATTTACGTACGGAAATAAGGTTTTTGATGAGTTTTGGAGCATGCAAGACATTTTGGAGACGTAATTAGGGATTTGGTGGGGGTAGGGATGTATGACCATAGCCTCGAATTGGAATAGTGCTACCATTACCAACAATGATTCCAGAATTATTGCTCAAATTAAAATAAGACGTGAGAGTACCTGTGTTAGCAGTCATGTGGGAAGTCACTCTGGTGTCCATGTACCAATTATCATCTGGTTGATGCATGGACAGAGTGTGCATGGCGGCCTCCACGTCTGTTGGAGTGTACCCATAGTAGGATGGACCATGCATGGAATAGGCCTGCTGAGGTGAGCGTGGACCTGCACCGAGAACGCCACTGTCGAGCCTTGGCGTCGTGGGACGCTGCTGCCACGGCCTGGTTGGATACGGGCAGGGGGGGCAGTGCCCATTGCTGGGGTGGCCAGGCAGGCCAATAGTAGCCCCCTGCTGGTGGCTGGGCCGTCGGCCACTGGCCTTGGCTGGTCTGTCCGCCGCCGCCGTGGTCGGATTTCCCGCGGTTGTTGTTGTTTTTATTCCCCTTTCCCTTGTTCCTGTTGGAATTCCTGCCACGATTATTATCACGACGGTTGGTTGAATTATTGGTGCCGCCAGGTGGCGGGGAGGGAGCATCATTATCAACGAGAAAAGCCGCGGGACTAGAATCGTGGGCACGTTCCTTAGCAGCGGCGTCTTCGAGCTTATGTCTGGAGCACACTTCAGAGAAAGAGGGCAGCACATCCTTCTGCTGGATGGTAGTGACAAAGTGTGCATATGTCTCTGGTAAGTCCGCAAGGAGGCGCAAGACCATACGTTGGTCGGACACCGGCGACCCCACGTTGGCAAGCTGGTCCGCGAGTGCCTTTAGCCTTTTATAATAGGCCATAACCGAGACAAAATCAGCCATTTTTGTGGTGGTGAATTCAGTTTCAAGGTACGCTTCCCTTGAGTGCTTGTTATCTTGGAAAAGTTGAGCAACTCGGTTCCAAGCCTTCTCCGCAACATCATCCGCCACGAGAATAGAGGTATGAATATCATGGGATACGGTGGCGTATATCTATTGGAGGACCACCGCATCGAGCCGTTTCCAGAGCAGAAGATTAGCCGCCTTCGTTGCGTTGTACGCGGTGAGTTCGGTGGTGTCAGTTGGTGGTATGGTGTGCTTAAGTACGGAGTGGACGCGGGCTAGAACTTTAAAGAGGGTCGCCCATTCGTGATAATGGCCGATTTCCATGTCAACGGTGATTGGTATTAAAGATTTCACATTCGTGACAGTTAAAGCAGAATGGAATTTTTTGTCAGCCATTGAACAGAGAAGAGGGAGGAGGAAGAGGACGGCTAGGGTTAGGAGGGAAGGTGACAGCTAGGTTTTTGGGAGGTGAGGAAGGAAACCTAATCTGATACCATGTAGGAAATCAATCTGTGATCTGTATTGATGTATGAAAGTCATTATATACAAAGTAGGTATCTAACTATCAGCATAATACTAGGCTAAACTATAGGGCCTAATTACTATACATAAGGAAGAGATCATGCCTAATATACATTTGCTAATTATGAAAAGATTATCCTAATATTTATGTAGACTATTTCATAGTCTATCACAAACACTACCTAAAAATTATTAGGATCGTCATAAAATATGTGCGGATTGTCAATGTTCATCTGTTGCACTTGTCACTTTTCTTTATTAGAAAAAAAACCTTCTGTGTCAATGTTACCTTATTCAAAAAAAGAAAAAAAACGCCTTATGTGTCTCTTCTGATGATTGAAAACTTCCCATGAGATGAACTGTAAATTTTCCATCAATTTGTCAGTTAAGATTTGGTTTGGTTTGATTTGAGGAAAGTTGTCATTGTTTGAGTGAAGTATGATTAATTCTCATCAGTTTTTAATAAAAGATGACGTGCACTTGTTTGTTAGCTATTTAAAAATTGATGGGTCTATTTTTGGATGGTGTTTTCTGATTTGCGAGAGAATATTTCTTCGCAGGTTAACTTAATCAAGAACACCACAAATAATGGAGTTGACACACAAAAAAAGAAGTGGGTAAGTTTGGAAAAACATGTAAAACACTTTTAAATTTTTTCTGTTTATTACATGCTTTTAATTCTATTTTTCTGTCTGATTCTTTTGCAGCACTTTTGAAGAGTGTGTGATACCAATTATTGGCAAGTGATGCTCGAATTGTGGAAAGATGAATTCCATTTGTCTTGTTGCAGAATTTATTCTAGAAGTTTAGGGAATTAAAGAGAAAGTTTGGCGTAGTTTCATGTTGAAATCACTTTAGCTTTTATGTTTTAGTTAGAATTTGTTTTATTTGAGATAGAACAACAAGTCCTTTGATTTGACAGCGCCTAACTTGCAAGGAGACCTTTCTCTGCTATGTCCTTTGAAATACAATTGATTGACTTTTACTATTTCATAATATTTTGTTACATTGTGTATAAAGGTTGATCTTTATGATTGTTTGATATAAATATTTTCTTTATGATGAAAACTGAACAGTGAATTATTATTAATACTTTTGAATATTTGGTACCGACATTAGTCTAAATGTCGGAAATTTTACAAAATAGCAAAGCGACATTTAACAAATATTGAAAATAAATGTCGTAAATTTTTTGTTGACAATTTCACAAAAATGTCAAAAATAGCAAAGCGACATTTAATAAAGGTTATAAATAAATGTCGTAAATTTTTTATTGACATTTAACAAAAATGTCAAAAATACCAATGCGACATTTAATAAAGGTTGTAAATAAATGTCGCAAAAGTTTTACCAACATTAGTTTAAATGTCGGCAATTTTAAGTGACGTTTCCAAAATGTCGTAAATTTCTCACCGACATTTGCCTAAATGTCGAAAAAATTCCGACACTGAAATGTACGACATTTGACACAAATGTAAATTAAATGTTGGGAAATGAATTTGCGACATTTAAGAAGCGTAATACGACAGTTATATAATGTCGTCGTATCTCTACTTTCTTGTAGTGGTTGTGGTTTCCATTGATTGTAATTCTTGATATTTTGGTGATTTGATTATGATTATCCTTGGCTGACTTGTTGTGGTTATTTATATTCGTGGTTGTTAGCTGGCTTGTTTATTCTATTGATTTTATGAGATATGCATGATACTAATCTTAGTGGGCCTATGATATCCACCGGTACATGGTGTTTGTACTGATACTACTTTGCTACTTTCTTTTGAGTGCAGATTGTGATACAGAGACTGCTATCAGCCCTCACATCTACCATTGAGGACGTTTGCTGACAGATTTAGGGTGAGCTTCTATCCATGCCAGGCCGCCCGAATATCTTCCTCTTATGATGTCTTTTCTCATTCCGGACATTATGGATATTTATTAATTAGAATTCTTTCTTTAGACATGTTTAGAGTAGAGTCCTGGAATGATGACTTTCGGATTTTAGGGATTATGTAATAGTTAGACTTCCACACTTATTTCAGTATTTTATGGCATGACTTATTCTGTTTAATTGATGCTTGAATGAGTAATAACTGACTAGCTTGATTAATATAAAGTAGGGTATGGATGAATAGATAGCTTGTGTGTTGGTTCGTCTACTAGGAATTAGTTAGGTGCTAGTCATGGCGGGTTGGGTCGTGACACAAACACAAGAAGGAAAAGTCATTCTCTGATTGAGACTCATTTCTCTCTTAAGGTTTATTTTTCTTAAAGTATAGCACATGCGTTATTTGTTTTACTATTGAAAATCAGTGAATTTGGTCGTTTTTGGTTGAAAGTTTTATTTTATTTTATCTGATCTCTTCTGAAAATCAATGTTGTGTTGCTGCTACTTTGTTAGTTCTTCTGTTATGCTTTGCTCTAAGCCTATTAATTTGGTGTTTACTTTCTATTTAAGCAGTTGATGGAGGATTTAGACGAAGAAACTACTGAAATAAGCTCTGCAAGTGCTCCAGGTGCATCTAGGAAGACTTCTGTTTAATGGGAAAAGTTTGATAAGCCACCACTTGATAGTAATCCGGATAATAGGTTGAGGGCAATATATAAAGATTGTGGTGAGATTTTTTTTGGCTGACAAATTTCTAAAGCCATTTGATGAGATCACTACTTTATTTTCTGGAAGCCAATATCCAACGACCAACTTGTTCTTTTATAAAGTGTGGCAAATTCAAAAATTGATAAAGAAAGAGAAAAATAGTGATCATTCTGATATTAGGGCAACGGCAGGAGAAATAGAAAAGAAGTTATAAAAATATAGGGAAGAATTTACTCAAGTTTTATCATTGACCGTTGTTCCTGACCCGCGATTCAAGTTAAAGTTTGTAAAATTTTGCTTTCAAAAGTCTAATTTGTCCACTTGTGATGAAAAGTTAAAGGTTGTTGAAGATAATTTGCACAGATTGTTTAAAGAGTACTTGCGATCTTCAACTTCTACCACTACATTGGTGGAAAGTAAGGTTGATGAATGTGATAATGAAATGAGAGATGAAATGGATGAGTTTGATTTGTTTGAGAGTCAATCAGAATCTAGTTTGGGAAAGACGCAATTAGAGAAATACTTAGAAGCACTTGTACTTGATCGTAAGGCAAATAACAATCTGGATGTACTCAAGTTTTGGAAAGATAACATAACTAACTATCCTGAACTCACTCATGGCGCGGGATGTTTTAAGTATACCTATTAGTACCATTGTGTCTGAGTCAACATTTAGCATTGGAGGGCGAGTTATTGGAAAATATCAAAGTTCGATCTTACCAGAAACTGCGGAAGTTAAGTTGTGTGCTCAAGATTGTCTTTATGGACATGGAGGTACTATTTTAAAATTATATATAGTGTATCGTCTTGCTTCAATTTCCAATTAATCATCTGGAAGTCTGTTAGTGTAAAAATTCAAGGCTAGATATATAGGCCTCTAAAATTGTTTGCCGTTAGTGTCCCCATGTGCATTTTCTTTTGATTCTTGCATTTCTACTTCAGCAAATAACATTTGACTTTCAAGAACTGGATAAACAATGAGAATAGTAGTGTGACTGTGTGAGAAATATCAATGTCAGTATCAGTGATAGTGAGAAGTCTTGGAACTGGATTGAGTCTGAACCTTCATATTTTTTTTCTTATTCTTTTCTTATAGCTTAACATTTAGTTTTGTTTATTTTAGCGGTTGATGATTCTGACGAAGATGATATTGCAATTGATCTGGAGAAGATAATGTTGTGAAGGATAGGATCAAGCATTGCTTAAGTCATATTACTGGAAAGCAAATGAGTGTGTTTGTGCTGGAACTGGAAAATATTGGCTTCTTTAGTGACATACTTATCAGGCTTAGCTAGGCTTTATTTTGGAGATTATGTAGTTTCGTGGTGCAGTTGGAGCGAAATTATTATTTTATTTGTGGACTAATATTATTTTCTTTTCTGATGGAATTGGATTAATTAAAGGCTTTCATTATTTTCTTGATTCGGATTAAAATTCCTGTAGTATTCATTAGAACAGGGATAAGTTCAGTGAAATATTTGTCCACCTTATCTGTATAGATTTGGACCGTTATGTCAATTCATTATTGATGCCTTGCACTGAGACACTATATTTAGTCGTTGAATCCCAAATATAACACACGTGATAGTTATTTTATCCCAAAGTGTACTTTTGGTGAAGATCTATATCTGGACACAGACAATGGACTAAAGAAAGGGGTGTGTGAATAATTAGAGATATCATAACTTTATTGATTGATAATAATAGCCAAGAGAAGAAGGAGGGGCCTTTTCTCTGGTGGTATAGTATTAGATGGCATTGGTTTGCTTTTGTTAGCTTGTTTATGCTATTAAATCAGTATTTGTCCACGGGTACAAGTGAGAGAATGTTTGGGTGAAGTTGGGTAGGTTAGGCTATAACATACTTTTAACCTAACTTGACCCAACCCATTTTGACCCAAGTATATCTGAGTTGGGTTGGGTTTTGACTCATTCACTAAATTAAACCGTTTTGATCCAACACAATTTGACTCAACTCGTCCATTTACCACCTCTAGTTGAGTAACTTTCTGAGTGAATTACCTTAGTTGAGATTTTATCTCATTTATTTTAAGCTCACTAATTTCAACACCAATACCCCAATCCAACTCTTTCTTCTAAAACATTTTCTTAAAAATACATAGAGTCTGTTTGGATGGGCTTAAAAAAAGCAGATTATAAGCTGTTTTCAGCTTATAAGCTGCTTTAGATAAACTAAGCTAAACGGGCCCAATTAATTTTTTATTTTTTAGGTAAAGTAATAAAATTTCATTAGTAAAGCATCAAGAAGATGCAAGGTTACAGATAGGTGAGAAGCTGCTTCAAACAGAAACATGAAGCAGACTCAGCAAAAACTTGTAGAAAAGCAATCTAAAGATAGTCCATCTCTACCGAACTAGAGAAAGGGAGCTAACAAAATCTAGAAAGTTACCCACACTGTTTACAGGAGCAAAAAAATGCCAACTATAAAGAGTAGCTCAATTAATTTTTTAGACTTATTTTAAGCACAAAATGACTTTAAGCTGGCCAGCCAAACACTCAAAAAAGCTGAAAATAGCTTATAAGCAACTTATAAGTCAATCCAAATGGGCTCATAATCCCTTATGTTGCTTCAACGCCACAGGCAGATCTGTCTACCCTGTCCTGCCCGTTGCACTTCTTCGATGGTCATTTTAGTCTGACGTCCTCGCCACCCTTTTTTTCTTGTCCTTTTCTTCCACTTCGACCTAAGCCCGTCAACTGTTCCGGTTTAACTGGTTCAAACCGGTAACCGGACCGGTAAAATCGGAACCGGTAGAACCGGTTAACCAGTTCCGGTTAACCGTCTATTTCTTACCGGTCTGGTTTTAATTTTTTTGAAATCGAAACCGGACCGGTTAAACCGGTGAAATTAAAAAACAATTAATATAGCCGTTGGGGCTGGGCTCAGCTGTCCGTTATTGGATCGTTGGCAACGGTCCATTTGCAAAAATGGTCGTTGCCAAACGGCCATAAACTCATTCCCCCCCCCCCCCCCCAACCCCCCAAATTTTTTTTTAACCCATCCCCCACCCCTATATAAACTCTTCTTCATTTTCATTTTAATCCACACCAATTCACTCTTCTCTTTCCCTCAAATCTCAATCTCTCAATTATAGTTACTTTGCAATAATTAGCCACTTTAAATTTCTCTCAAATAAATATTATAAAGTCTTATTATAGTTTCAATTATTAATTTTGCAATTATAATATTATTAGTGGAGTTAGTGATTTTGCAACAATCCGAAGTAGCTTTGGTGGATTTGCAATTCTAGCCGCCTTCACTTTGTTGGAAATTAATCCGGCAATTTGGTACCTTCGTTCCAACTCTATATTTATTTTTCGCAATTTAATTATGCAATTTAATTTGTAGCAATTTATTTTCTTGTGATTTATTTGATTGTGATTTAAATTAATTCTATTTAATAATGGCAAAGAGATTTAGACGTGGTGCCGGTAGTAGTAGTAGTGGTATTGTTAGGGGAGGGCTTAATGAGGAAACATTTGTGGAAAAAACACCTAATTTAGGTATTGATGTTGGTGGAAAAAACACCTAAAAGTATAAGATTCTCATACAACAAGTTCACAACAAATATAATATTAATAGTGATGATTGGTTAAATTTTACGCATTGGGAAGATGTTAAAGAATGTGTTGAACTCTTAGAAAAATTTTATAGTGCAACTCTTGCTTTTTCTAGACAATTCTATCCCACGGTAACCGGAATTTTAGCCTACTTAGCGGAAATAGCTAGAGTTTTACAAGAGTATAAATATAAACCTGGTTATCAAGCGGCTATTTTTGAAATGATAATCAAATTTAAGAAGTATTTTTTTCCCATCCCAACTTTATTTATTTTGGGTTCTCTTTTAAATCCTTGTTTAAAAGTGTCTTATACTAAAGCATTGATTGGTCAAATTTATACATTTTTAGAAATTGAACAGGGAGTTCAACCATCTTTAGCTGAAGCCGAACTCGCTATTGATGACGAGTTTAGAAAAGTTTTTACTCATTATTCTAATTTGGAAGAACGTGCTACACCCGTTGCTCCACGCCCTACTACTTCTCAAAGTAGCAAAAAGGGCTTGTCGAGTTTGTCGAATTTAAAAGTTTTACATTCACAGCCAACTTCTTCTTGTAATGCAAAGTTTGATGAATATAACTTTTATTTGATGCAGCCAAATGTGGATATCAAGGAACTAGATGAATTGGACGTCTTAGCATGGTGGAAGAAGTATAAGGCAAGTCATCTGATACTCTCAAGAATGGCTCGAGATATCCTTACGGTTCAAGTATCAACCGTGGCTTCGGAGAGCGCATTTAGCCAAGGAAGACAACAAATTGGAGACCATAGACATTCATTATCCGGCTTTAGCTTGCAAGTACTAGTGTGCATTCGCGATTGGATTAGATCGGAGCGACGTAACCAAAACTTAGAAGCGGAGGAAGGCGAAGAGGAAGAAATTGAAGATTTGATAGCAAGTGGACCGGACCAAATGGAAGACTATCTCCATGGCCGAATATGATATGGGGGAAATTAACGAAATGATTCAGAATTGCTGAATTTATTATTCTACTATTTCTTTACAACTCATGTATTGTTTGCAAGTTAAAAAAAAAAACTACAACTTGCAAATAAATGTTATCCAAGAATGAATAAAATATATGGCTCATTGAGCTTTCTTCTATTTACTTGTGTTCATGTTTTTACTTATATTAAGTTAGGAATATACCTAAAATATACTAAGAATATACTTATGATATACATCTACTTAAATTAAAAACTAGAAAGTTATATACTTGAAAAATAACTAAATTATACTAAGAATATACTTATAATATATAGTATACATATAACTTAAACATATATATATATATATATATATATATATATATATATATATATCCAATTTGTTGTCTTCCTTGGCTAAATGCGCTCTCCGAAGCCACGGTTGATACTTGAACCGTAAGGATATCTCGAGCCATTCTTGAGAGTATCGGATGACTTGCCTTATATATAACTTAAACAAATATATATATATATATATATATATATATATATATATATATATATATATATATATATATATATATATACATATTATGTTCAAAATACGATTAATATAACATTGTAGTTTGTGCTCCGTATCTAAAACTTTATTTTATTCGTGTTTGCTACGAAAAATTATGAATATTTTTCAAAAGAGAAGACTTGTTTAAAAGAAAACTATTTTCCTCTTTTTGAGATAAAATAATAGCAATATTTAAGCATCAGTTGATACTTTCAATTTTAATTCGATTAATTTAAAAGTGTAAAATAGTTATTATTTTTTATGAAATTTTGATTTGGATAATTCTAATTCAAATTATTAAATTAATTTTACATGTTTGAAACGGAACATAGTAGAAATTAATTTTCTATTTAAACGAAGAAATGCTATTTTTTAATTTTTGGTAAATATTCTCAGTTTAACTCATTTTACTTGTTATGTTGTCTTTTGCATGGTTTTTTAAAGAAGCGTGAATTAGAATTAGAATTTGACTAATTTACCTTATTCATTATTTGATCTTCATTTGATATTAATCTCTTTTCACATTTATTAGAGTAAGAATAAAAATAAAAAAGTAATTAAATTGTATCTTATTTTTTAAATATATATATTTTAAGTATAATTATTTTAGTAAACATAACAAATAAATGACATAGCGGAATAGCAAATACAACAATTAAATATTTTGAAGAAAAGTAATAATATGAGGTCCATGTTTTTTGTTGTGCAATAATTTCATTTGCTCCCACTAATGGGTTGATACGCATATGGCAATGAATCCACTATTATTGACTTGATGGGGATACTTTGGGAATTACATGAATATTGTTTGAGTTTTTAGTATATGGGGTGCACGTTTTTTTTTTTTTTTTAACGTTGCTTTTTTCCTTTTTTTTTTAATATGGGGTCCATTTTTTTCATGAGTTTGGAGAGGGTGGGGTCCACTTTTGTTTTCATGAGTTTGGGGAGGGTGGGTCGAGCTTTTTTTTAAGAGTGACTGTCGACGAAGCATAGGTAAACCGATGCTTCTATATAGTAGAAAAATAGAAATATAATAAAGTATTTCTATCTACTTTTTAGAAGAATTGGTAATATAAAGTATAAAACGTCATTTTTTTGCCCTTAAATAAAAAAGTGAGTGGGACCACAAAGAATTTTTTTACTCTTAAATAAAAAAGTAGGACCGAACACGAACGACGATCTTGCCTATATAAACCGACTCTTCTATATAGTAGTAATAGTAAAGTAATACATATAATTTTTTTTATCAAATTTTGATTTGGATAATTCTAATTCAAATTATTATATTAATTTTACATGTTTAAGATGAAACAAAGTAGAAATTTGATTTTCTATTTAAATGAAGAACTTCTATTTTTTAATTTTTAGTAAATATTTTTGTTTAACTCATTTTACTTGTCATGTTGTTTTTACACGGTTTTTTAAGGAAACGTCAATTAGAATTATAATTTCACTAATTTACCTTATTAATTATTTGATCTCCATTTAATATTATTTTTTCTTTTATGACATTAATCTCTTTTCACATTTATTAGAGTACGAAAAAAATGAAAAAGTAATTAAATTCTATCTTATTTTAATATATAAATATTTTAAGTATGTTGTTGTACAATAATTTCATTTGCTCCCACTAATAGGTTGATACGCATGTGACAATGAATCCATCATTATTGATTTAATTGTTTGATTTTCTAAGCACTTTTTTTTAACATTGTTTGTTTTTTAATATGGGATTCATTTTTTTTAATATTGCTTGATTTTGTTAATATGGGGTCCACTTTTTTTTTCCGTGAGTTTGGATGTGGTGGGTTCCACTTTTTTTTTTTTTTTTTTTTTTAATACTGGTTGGTGTTTAATATGGGACCATGAAGAACTTCTATTTTTTAATTTTTAGTAAATATTTTTTGTTTAACTCATTTTACTTGTCATGTTATTTTTTACACGATTTTTTAAGGAAACTTCAATTAGAATTATAATTTCACTAATTTAGCTTATTAATTATTTGATCTCCATTTAATATTTTTTTCTTTTATGACATTTATCTCTTTTCACATTTATTAGAGTAAGGAAAAAATGAAAAAGTAATTAAATTCTATCTTATTTTAATATATAAGTATTTTAAGTATGTTGCTGTACAATAATTTTATTTGCTCCCACTAATGGGTTGATACGCATGTGGCAATGAGTCCATCATTATTGATTTAATTGTTTGATTTTCTAAGCATTTATTTTTTAACATTGTTTGTTTTATTAATATGGGATCATTTTTTTTTAATATTGCTTGATTCTGTTAATATGGGGTCTACTTTTTTTTTCGTGTGAGTTTGGATGTGGTGGGTTCCACTTTTTTTTTTTTTTTTTTTAATACTGTTTGGTGTTTAATATGGGGCTCACAATTTTTTTTTTAACATTGTTTGTTTTTTTAATATGGGATTCACTTTTTGTTTTAATATTGTTTGATTTTGTTAATATGGGGTCCACTTTTTTTTTCCCGTGAGTTTGGATGTGGTGGGTTCCACTTTTTTTTTAATACTGGTTGGTGTTTAATATGGGGCCCACAATTTTTTTAAATATTAGTTATTGTTTAATATATATGGGGCCCACAATTTTTTTTTTTTTTGCTTGATTCTGTTAATATGAAGTCCACTTTTTTTTTTTTTTTTTTAATACAGGTTGGTGTTTAATATGGGGCCCACAATTTTGTTTTTTAACATTGTTTGTTTTTTTAATACGGGATTCACTTTTTTTTTAATATTGCTTGATTTTGTTAATATGGGGTCCACTGTTTTTTCCCGTGAGTTTGGATGTGGTGGGTTCCACTTTTTTTTTTTTTTTTTAATACTGGTTGGTGTTTAATATGGGGCCCACAATTTTTTTTTTAATATTAATTGTTGTTTAATATATATGTGCCCACAACGGACGACGAAAAAGGACCCCAACTGGTGCTAATACTGGTTGGTGTTTAATATGGGGCCCACAATTTTTTTTTAATATTAGTTGTTATTTAATATATATGGGGCTCACATTTTTTTTTTACAATTTTGTTTTTTTTTATGGGCCTGTTTAATATGGGGCCCAAATTTTTTTTTTTTTAATGGCCCACAACGGACGATGAAAAAGCACCCAACTGGTGCTTCTATATAGTAGTAATATAAGTATATTCTTACTATATTTTAGGTATATGTAGTATAACATTATAACTTAAGCAAATAACTTAATATATATATATATATATATATATATATATACACGTATATTCTGTATTGCTGACTTGCTGTTAGCCTGTTAGTCAGTAAATATTTAAACTTTACTTATAAACTTATATAACATATGTAAATATACCTACAATATACTAATAAATACTATAATATATATATATATATATATATATATATATATATATATATATATATAATACAAAAAACAAAAAAAGGGGTTTTGGACTGTTTGAACCGGACCGGTTCCGGTTTGGGGTTTCAAACCGGTAAACCGGAACCGGTGGCCGGTTCCGATTTTTTAATCGGAAACCGGCCGGTTCCGTAATCGGTTACCGGTCCGGTCCGGTTTGAACCGGTTGACGGGTTTACTTCGACCTAATTTAAAAATTAGAATATTTTCTCCACTCACCTATTAACCTCAAGGCAAATAATTTTTTCGCATGACATAAGTTTATATTTTCGTATCATAATATTCCCCAAGTTATGGTCCGCGCCCTTGAAAAGCTTATCTCTCATTAAGCATAAGTTCAATTTTGAAGGGCAAAAATTAAAGACCAACTCATTTTAAGGAAAACCGTGCAAATTCTTCTAAACAAGAAGAAGAAAACCTTAAACTTATGGAAAGTGGTTTACAGTTTACACTCGAATATGAGAACGCGACCGCAACTTTTCTTCGGCTATCAATAGCCCCTTTTACACTTCCCTTTCGTAGGGCCCTTTTTGTCCTGGCCCATTAGACATTTAGACGTGTGTATTGGGCCCAAAACCCCACAAAGGAAATAATCTGGATGGGTAGTTTTTATTTTCTCGCAATGTGGATTTTTAGACCACAGTCTAAATATATCTCTTTTGAGCAACTAAAAATTTTATGTGAAAATGTTAGATTATAGCCTAAAATTTTTTAAATTATTGCAATGCTAGACGACAGTATAATATTTTGTATGTAGAGTTGAATAATATATAAACAGACATTAGATTCGAGTGTAACATTATGTAAAAGGATAATTTTCAAGAGCTATATTTACAATTTTTAAAATTAGGGATAAATCTGATAGTGACGTCACTAAGGGACATTTGCGTAAATCAGCACGTTGATGGGTAGGCCCGCTTTTAAAGCTCCTTTTACTCTGCATGAGCTGATGGCCCATTTCATGGGCCCAGCCCAAAGAATATTGTGGGCCGGTCCCTGCTTTTGGATCCTTTCACTTCCTGTTTTCCCATGTCCCTAGATTTCAATGCACTCTCCCTTTTTTTAAAGCTTACTTTTAAATTAACAAAAATGAAAGATAAAATAAAAGGGAGAATGACCTATATCTACATAAAAATAGGGTATATTTACAAAATATGACAATACTTTTTAGTTTACAAAACTTATTAATAGATTTCTTATAAAATACATACGAAAATTTTCGCTCAAATTTTGTGTATGAAAAGTGTATATCCGCTCAAAGCTTAAAATTTTCGCTCAAAATTTTTTGTATGAAATATGTATATCTCGCTCATGGCTTAAAAATCTCACATTTTTCGTGTATGAAAACTGCATAAAAACGGTATGCAATATGTATATAACTGTATAAAGTTCATGTTAGGTTTTTAGAAATTTAATACAGCTACAACAGCATTGTATACAGCTTTCATACAATATTAATGTAAATTTAATACAATTTTGAATCTCGCTTTGAAATTCGGATAAAGTTCAAAATATTCAAAAAAAACTTCAGAAAATTCTCGTTTGATAATCCTAAAAGAGTATTTTTAGTGTGAAGTTGGAGTAGATAGGCTTATCGTTTCCTTTTATTTAGTTGATGAGGAATTTGGAGAGGTACCAATTGCCAGATATTGATTTTGGTGTAAAGCTGAGATTGTTCAATTTCAACAAACAGATCTTGGAGATTGTCCTGTTGGTGCTCTAACTATGCCTTATCAATATGAAATGAATTAGAAATTTGTAATGAGAGAATAAAATTCAAAACGGGTCTTGGTTGAAGGATTGCATAATTGGGCTTACACCAACTCCAAGTTCTGTACAACCATTGGCGAAACAGACTATTTCACATCCACCTATTGGCTCTATATGAAATTCCGACAGGACTTTGCCGGAAAGCATGGAGGAAACATAGCAACGACGAGAGGTTTTTTCCAAATATCGACATATTGCGATAGAGAAGGGGAAGAAGAAAGGGTCGGTTGTTTTTTTTTCTATTTCCAGATGTGGGTAGATTGTGATAGAGAATGAAAAGTGAAGGGTGGACTTTTAATTTTTTCAGATCCGTTATGTTTTATAATTTTATGGTATATTTTGTAAATAAGAAAAAACATCATTATGTTTTGTAATATAGAGTCTTAACTAGTACTATTAGGTCATTTTTCCTAAAATAAATTCTCTATTTTTTTTCTTTTTAGGGGTATAATGTACCATTAATTAGTTGAAAGGAAAGTGGAAGAGAGGAGGACCTTAAGTGATGTACTATCTGAATATCTCTTGTTCTTTTTGTCTATTGTTCAATGTTTTGATCCATTCATTAAAAAGGTAATTTAATAGAATTAATCACAAATATATTTGATTAAATTATCTTAATTTCTCTCTAAATTGAGTATGAAACTATGAATATATGAATTCTTTGAGTGTAAGTATGGAATTGTAAAAATAAAAATAAAAATATTAACATTTTCTCGATATTTTAAATGAGACAAATATTTTGAATCAATTTTTTTAAGCTAAAGTGACAGATATTTTGAATCAATTTTTTTAAGCTAAAGTTATTAAAGATTAGAGAAAGTAAAATGAAGTTGCAACCACTCAAATCTCGAAACAGAGGATATTTCAGTAGAAATTACTTGTCCCCCGTTTTATCAAAAAAAAAAAATTTAGTAGAAATATATGTTTTTTGTATTTTCTGAACATCTTTTAAGAGGTCCATCATTAGTCTAACAAAAGAAAGAAAAAACGAAAGAGACTAAGCTATAGGAGAAGACAAAGACAAACATTTAGCTTCACTTTGCTTAACTCTTCCCAATTTAATTATCTCAATTCTATATTTTATTTTTGTCAAATTGATAATTTCTTTTTGTGATAATCAGGTAAACTTTCATAGTTTAGCAAAATAAATCAAAGAAAAATTGAAACATATTTTTCAGTATCCGCAACTAGTTATATTACTTGTACCAAGAATTTATAAATACCTCTTGACTCTACAAAAAACGAAAAGAAGAAGAAAGAAAGACACAATGCTTGTACTATATATGATGACATAATCTAGTTGTGTCCTTCTACTAAAGGTGTCAACCGGTTCCGTGTAACCGGTTTTAACCGGTAACCGGACCGGTTAAACCGGAACCGGTATAACCGGTTAACCGGTTCCGGTTAACCGGTTCCGGTTAACCGGATATTAGTTAACCGGTCCGGTTCCAAATTTTTCTTAACCGGAACCGGTTAAAACGGTTTAACTGGAACCGGACCGGTTAAACCGGTTAAACAGGTTAAAATTAAAAAAAAAAAAAAAAAAAAAAGGAAAGAGCCGTTGGACTTGGGCCTCGGTAATGGACCGTTGGCAACGGTCCATTTGCAAAAATGGTCGTTGCCAAACGGTCATTTTCTTAATTTTTGGCCCCCAAATTTTTTTTTTTAACACTTTAACCCCTCCCCCACCCCTATATAAACCCTTCTTCATTTTCATTTCAATTCACTCTTCTTCATCTTTCTCTCAATTATAGTTACTTTGCAATAATTAGCCACAAAGTCTTATTATAGTTTGAACTTTCAATTATTAATTTTGCAATTATAATATTGTTGGTGGAGTTGGTGATTTTGCAACAATCCGAAGTAGCTTTGGTGGATTTGCAATTCTAGCCGCCTTCGCTTTGTTGGAAATTATTCCGATAATTTGGTACCTTCGTTCCAACTCTATCTTTAATTTTTGCAATTTAATTCTAGCAATTTATTTTTCAAAATTTAATTTACGCAATTTAATTCTAGCAATTTATTTTTTGAAATTTAATTTACGCAATTTAATTCTAGCAATTTAATTTGTTGTAATTTATTTTCTTGTGATTTAAATTATTTCTATTTAATAATGTCAAAGAGATTAAGACGTGGTGCCGGTAGTAGTAGTCGTACTGTTAGGGGTGCGCTTAATGAGGAAACATTTGTGGAAGAAACACCTAATTTAGGTATTGATGTTGGTGGAAATAATCCACTTTTAGGTCATGAGGCAATGCAACAACATTTTACCGACACTTTTAATGAAGACTTAGATGATGATGATGATGAAACACAACCCCCCGAAAATCCTATAGGAGATACAAGTCCTGCACAATCACATACACAAGACAAACCGCTTAGAACTCGTAGGCCAACAGCTAAAGTTTGGAAATTTATGACTAAGGATAGGGAAAATCAATCAGTTACATGTACCCTATGTGGACAAGTATTTAGTTTTAAGCAAGGAACTGGTAAGGATGGTGGAACGGGTACACTAAATGCTCATATGAGAACCAAACATATGGATGTTTGGGGAGAGCAAACGGGTTCAAATGTGGGGGGGATTCAAATGACGATAGATCCACGAACCGGTAGAAATTTTAAGTATGACAAGAAAAAAGAACGCGTAGAAGTAGCTAAAATGGTAGCTTATGATTGTTTACCATTTTCCTTTCCCTCGGGTTTAGGGTTTGTTACTTACATTCAACGTTGTTATAACCCGTTATTTGAGGGTATTCCTAGAAGTACTTGTAGAGCCGATGTTATAGATTTGTTTAAAAAATATAGATTTTATTTGCGCCATGTATTTAATTCTTTAAATTGTAATGTTTGTCTTACCGCTGATTTGGGTCTTAGTATTAACCATTTAGATTTCTTTGCTATTACATGTCATTGGGTTGATGACAACTGGGTTATGCAAAAAAGAATTATAGCTTTTTTATACGACGAAGGAAAAGGTCGTCACGATGGAAAATTTTTAGCCGATTCAATGTCTACTATAATGAGATTTTTTAACATTTATAGAAAAACACTTTGTATTGCTTTAGATAATGCTTCTAATAATACAAAGGCAATTGGTCTTTTAAAAAGAGAAATAAACCCTCCTCTAAGAAATATTTTTCATGTAAGATGTAGTTGTCACATTTTAAATTTAATTGTTAAAGATGGTCTTATGCATTTTGATGATTCTGTTCAAAAAGTTAGAAATGCTGTTGCGTTTCTTTTTTGTAATGCTAATAGGGGAAGAATTAGAGATTTTAAGAATGCTTGTGTGGAAAATAACCTTAGACCTAGGAAAATTCAAGTAGAAATTGAGACTAGGTGGAACTACACTTACATTATGCTACAACAAGCATATGAGTATAGGATTCCCATACAACAAGTTCACAACAAATATAATATTGATAGTGAGGATTGGTTAACTTATAGGCATTGGGAAGATGTTAAAGAATGTATTGAACTCTTAGAAATTTTTTATAATGCAACTCTTGCTTTTTCTAGACAATTCTATCCCACGGTAACCGGAATTTTAGCATACTTAGCGGAAATAGCTAGAGTTTTACAAGAGTATAAATATAAACCCGATTATCAAGTGGCTATTTTTGAAATGATAATCAAATTTAAGAAGTATTTTTTTCCCATCCCAACTTTATTTATATTGGGTTCCCTTTTAAATCCTTGTTTAAAAGTGTCTTATACTAAATATTTGGTTAGTCAAATTTATACATTTTTAGAAATTGAAGAGGGAGTTCAACCATCTTTAGCTGAAGCCGATCTCGCTATTGATGATGAGTTTAGAAGAGTTTTTACTCATTATTCTAGTTTGGAAGAACGTGCTACACCAGTTGCTCCACGCCCTACTACTTCTCATAGTAGCAAAAAGGGCTTGTCGGGTTTAAAAGTTTACATTCACAGCCTACATCTTCTTCTACTGCAAACTTTGATGAATTTAACTTTTATTTGATGCAGCCAAATGTGGATATCAGCCAACTGGATGAGGTGGACGTCTTAGCATGGTGGAAGAAGTACAAGGCAAGCTATCCGATACTTTCAAGAATGGCTCGAGATATCCTTACGGTTCAAGTATCAACCGTGGCTTCGGAGAGCGCATTTAGCCAAGGAAGACAGCAAATTGGAGACCATAGACATTCATTATCCGGCTTTAGCTTGCAAGTACTAGTGTGCATTCGAGATTGGATTAGATCGGAGCGACGCAACCAAAACTCAGAAGCGGAGCAAGGCGAAGAGGAAGAAATTGAAGATTTGATAGCTAGTGGACCGGACCAAATGGAAGACTTTGAAGATATTTCCATGACCGAATATGATGTGGGGGAAATTAACGAAATGGTTCAAAATTGGTGATTTTATTATTCTACTATTTTTGTATAACTCATGCATTATTTGCAAAAAACAAAATACAACTTGCAAATAAATGTTATCCAAGAATGAATAAAATATATGGCTCATTGAGCTTTCTTCTATTTACTTGTGTTTATATTTTTACTTTTATTAAGTTAGGAATATACCTAAAATATACTAAGAATATACTTAAGTTATATAGTATACTTAAACATATATAAGTATATATATAGTATATATAGTATATTCTTAGTATATTTTAAGTATATATAGAAAAAATAGTATATATAGTATATAAGTACATATATACAAGTATATATACTATATATACTATATATATTAAGTTATACACATATATAAGTAAGTAAGTATACTGTATATACTTACTATATATACTTACTTATATATAGTATATAGTACATATATAGTATATAAGTAAGTATATATAGTATATATAATATATAAGTAAGTATATATAGTATATATACTATATATATTAAGTTATACACATATATAAGTATATATAGTATATAAGTATATATATTATATAAATATATATAGTATATATATTAAGTATATATTGTATATATAGTAGATATGTATATATAGTATATATATTAAGTTATACCTATATATATATTAAGCTATCCTATATATAGTATATAGGCTTAATACCCAGATGGACCCTTAAACTTGGCATGTTTTGTAAGATAGGCATATAAACTTACAAGGTGACCAGATAGACACTTAAACTTACTCAAAGTGTATTTTTCAAGTTTTCCAATTATTTTGAAAACAAAAACTATATTTTTCAAACACTCACAATTTTCATGGCCAAACAAGCCCTAAATATATCACAAAATATTTTTTTAAAAATGCAAAAATAAGGCAAACGCATATACATGAGACTATAAATGTGCACTTAAACCAATAAATACTCGCTAATCGCAATTTTGCAGCTTTCAATTAACTCGGGTTTTTTTTACACTTGAATAATTAAAAAACAATAACTTTAACCAATAAAAATCCTTAAAAAAAGAAATTTCAAATTAAGAAATTTCTAAGTTCAGTATTTCAAGTGTAAAAGAAATTTCAAATTAAGAAAACTGTAAAGCCGAGAAGAAAATCCTTAAAAAAAAGAAATTTCTTAATTTGAAATTTCTTTTTTTAAGGATTTTTATTGGTTAAAGTTATTGTTTTTTAATTATTCAAGTGTAAAAAAAAAAACCGAGTTAATTGAAAGCTGCAAAATTGCGATTAGCGAGTATTTATTGGTTTAAGTGCACATTTATAGTCTCATGTATATGCGATTGCCTTATTTTTGCATTTAAAAAAAAATTGTGATATATTTAGGGCTTGTTTGGTCATGAAAATTGTGAGTGTTTGAAAAATATAGTTTTTGTTTTCAAAATAACTGGAAAACTTGAAAAATACACTTTGAGTAAGTTTAAGTGTCTATCTGGTCACCTTGTAAATTTATATGCCTATCTTACAAAACATGTCAAGTTTAAGGGTCCATCTAGGTATTAAGCCTAGTATATATATTAAGTTATACATATATTTAGTATATATATTAAGTTATACATATATATAGTATATATATTAAGTTATACATATATATAAGTATATATAGTATATATATTAAGTTATACATATATATAAGTATATAGAGTATATAGTACATATATATAAGTATATGTAAGTTATACATATATATGTGTACGAAAAGCACTATTCTGTATTGCTGACTTGCTGTTAGGCTGTTAGTCAGTAAATATTTAAACTTTAATTATAAAATTGTATAACATATGTAAATATACCTGCAATATACAAATAAATACTATAATATATATATATATATAATACAAAAAAAAAATAAAAAAATTTAACGAATCCAAACCGGACCGGTTCCGGTTTGAACCTTAAAACCGGTTAACCGGAACCGGCCGGTTTCCTAACCGGTTCCCGGTCCGGTTCCGGTTGGAACCGGTTGACAGGCATACCTTCTACTCAACACGATTATTGATTTAACAAATAAAAAATGACCAGACAACCAGATACATATTGTAACGAATATTTGTTTTTTATTTATTCCATAAAATCTTCAAATGATCACAGATGGTACAAGCTCATGTTTTCATATTTGGATTTCACATGGGTTCACGTGCTAAGAAATTCCAGAGAATAATTCTAGATAGGATCAGCTGCTATTAATTAAACATTAAAAATGTGTATTGTCTGAGAATATTAAAACAAAACGTTAGTTTGAAAAAAAAAAATCTTACACAAATTTGTCGGTTAATGATATTATTCATCATTGTGGAGTCTACTTAATTAAATTGTGAAAATCTATTCCTTTCTGGAGGAATAATATTTTCCATCAAAAGAAGAAAAATGACTACGGTAGCTTATTGATGGAAGTCATTTTCACAAATATATCAATTATCTTTGTGTTACTTTTTTTCAATTAATATTATTATTCTCAACCTTTAAACATAAAAGTATCATCAGAATACTATCCTCGACTTATACCAAGATCATAAATTACTTAATATTATATTGTTAGCGGTCCTTGGTGGTCTCCCAATAGTTTCCAGTAGTAATTATTTACAATAGTAATAATTTACAGTAGTAATTATTTACAGCAGTGGTAATTTACAATAGTAGTTATTTGCAGTAATTCAGTAATTAATTCTTTGTAGTAGTTATCTGCAGTTTCTTATTCTAATAATGTTAAGAAAACATGTCCTAGTTATTAGGGGTAGTTATCTTATCAGTATCGTATTTAAACTCTATGTTTAATGAAGTTAGGCAGAAAATTATTCTAGTTTTTGAGTACTCAAAACTCAAAAGATCGCAGGTTCTCTCTTAACTAACCAGCATCATAGATCGGAAAAATAAATCATCTTCTCTTAATTCTCTCTATGTTAACTCTGATTCTGTCTTACATCGTCCCTTAACTCGATCCATAACCGGGGACTGTAACATGTCACGACCCTAATTACCGATCGTGCGGGCACCTACCTTATTATCACTAGTAGGCGAACCCTTACCCGTTAACCCATTAATCACTAGCCAATTTTAACTTCTTTAACCATTTATACTAAATTAATCAATGATCATGTGAATGAATAAATAAGTAAATAAAACAATTCATAATTAATAGATAATATAAGTGCGGAAGTCTTAACTATTACACCCCCAAGATCTGAAAGTCATCGTACAAGGACTCTAATTAACAATGTCTAAAGAACGAAGTATATCTCAAATATAATAATAAAGAATGTCTGCAATAAAAATAGACATCTGGAAAGAGAGATCTTCAGGTGGCATGGCATGGATAAAAGTTCACCCTCAGATCTTGTCGAGCAAACTAGCTTTAAGCTAGAGATGTAGTCTGGATGAAATCTCTGGAACACAATTTGCACTCAAAAAGGGTGCAGCAAGGTAGTATCGGTACAAACACTATATACGGGTAAGCATCTTAGGCCGACTAAGATTAGTTCACATATACAAGCATAAAATTAACAAGATAAACAGATAGACACTTAGTACTCAATTTCAAGTCATAGAATATACCATAACAGAGTCACAACCTAAGATGAAGCTTCTAACCCACCAGTCTATCAAGTTTCAATAATCTCACCTGATAATCACAAGTCCAAGCTCCTTCCCTAGGTAGAGTCACTAATCCACAATTTAACTCAGTCAATGATCATATCAATACCACAACAACTGTTTCAACAAACACACCAAAAACAAAACTAAACGAGCTATATAATAATGCAGAATAAAATGTAATGATGTGCAATGCAAAGTATGATAATGTGCAATGCAATGCACTGCACTGGCCAATCACTCGAACTGTACACACATGCTAACTGATGTCATTGCTCAGTAGACATGACCTGCAGGGGACCCATGGTGTCCATGTACCACTCGTTCCGGAACACTCCTTGGACCTGAGCCATAAATCCTCCGCTCCGAAAAGAACCTCGGACGCGGATCTACATCATATACCACTCGTTCCGGAACACTTCTCGGACCCGAGTCACACGTTACCTTCCGCCCGAAATTTACCTCGGACTCGAGCTTACACACCCTCCGTTTCGGAAAGAGCCTCGGACCCGGAGCCACTCGATTATACAAGAAACACTGTTACATCCTTTTAATGAACGATTATCAAGTAGTATATTATTTTCATCAAGAAGATCATCTTAGCTTCTTCACAATTTCACATCACAATGTATGTCTCAATGTATTTCAGTTCATTAGTATGTATGGACTATGAACAATTAGCAACATCAATGTCGAACACAAGGCATCATGCCACAAGTCTTCCAAACCATTTCCATCATGCATAGATGAGTGTAAACATAGTAAATCAATGCAAACCAATAAAGCAACAGTGAAGGTACAAGTCACAAAGCCACAAGTCATATCAAGACTTAGATCAACTCAACCATGAAATGAATCATCCAAACCGTCTCAACTAGCATAAGAGTCTATGTCCCTCTTTACTTCCCCACATAACAAGTACGCCTCATAACTAAGTCTTGTATCACCAAGATGCTACATTTTTCGATATATTATCATCAACAGTAAATCATACATCAAATTTTCATCTATATACTGTTATCAGTTTATATCACAATTCAAGCCTAAGCTCATTATCCTTCCTTTCTCCGATAATATATGTCATAATAAGAGAGAACTGCGTACAACATGACAATTTAGGCATTAAGTCAAATCACAATAACAGGGCAACAAGCCACCATCAACACCAATCAACCTAATAGAAATCCATCCCGAAATGCCACAGTATGAATACAACTACACCTCATATTTCAGTACATAAAGTAATGGTGATGAGCCCACAAAATCAGAAGTCATACCAACCTAGCTAATCTCCAACCAAACACCATGTCCGAAGACCTAATCATGCTTTCTCCCGTCAATTATACACAATACATACGTTTCGCTAATCAAAGTCTAACTAAAGTAAGTCGTAACCTACCTTGAATGCAAAACAGGAGCCACGAACTACTCCACACGAGCCTTCTATTTCCGAAGCGCCTCATAACAGTCAAAGTCTAACAATATGATGTTAAGTAAGCAACAAACCATGTATTTAAACAAGAACAACAATTTGGGGAAGAAGACCCACTTGCTTATACCCTTTTCAATTGGTGAAACCATCCTTTAATGGTGAATTTATCATAGCTTCCATCTCTACAATCATTAACCTTTAATTCGTGGGTTTCTAATCAATTTTACCCTTAAAACAGATTTTAGGACAAAGCTTCCATTTTTATTAGAACCCTAAGTCTCAACATGCAATTTTGACCATAAGAAATCAAATTCCTTTCCTAGAAAGTGATAATCTATACCCCTAGATGATTAATCCACAATAAAATCAACAACCCACCAATTATTTAAGGGTTTACTAATTCTAGGGTTCTAGGATTTTCACCCACCATTGATGGATCTCTTAGAATAATCATGGAGCTTGAAGAAGAAAGGAAAAAGGAACAAATAAAGATGGGGACTTACTCTCCAAGATGCTTTCACCAAAGAATGGAATAAATTTTGCCTCTTTCTCTCTTGAAAACTGACTTTGGGGTCTTAGGAATAATGGGTAGGAGTTGGGGGATTAAAACAGGGCATTTTGCTCCCCGTCGGCTGTTGTAGGGTCCCCAGACCGCTGCAGTGGTACCGCTATAGTGGCCCTTTGGCCGCTGCCAGCGGCCAGCTGGAATAAGCCGCACTAAAATGGGCATAACTCTCTCATATGGTGGCCAATCGAGTCGATTATTTTTCCTATAGCTTTGTAATTTCGATACGGATCTAATGGTTCAGACCTCACTCAAAACAAAGGTCGGATGATCAATCTGGAGCTATTTCTATCCACAGACCTCCGGCGAAAATACCGAATACGAGCGCGACAAAATCCAAACGCATCTGAAACTCTTTGGAACCTTACCAAAACTTGTGGAAAAGTTCAAAATCATCATAATAACATGTTGAAACTTCCAAAACATTGACACGGGGTCATCCTAACCTGGCGTTGACCGTGGTCAACTCTAACTAGTCAACTTAACTAGTTTTTCCATCAATGACTCAATTACACTCGAACCTTGTGAAAACCAACCCAATGACTTCATTAAGTCATAGATCATACTAACAGGACTTGGAGAAAGGGCCAACAAGGTTAAATGGGTCAAAACACTATAACGACTAAACAGGTCGTTATATAATAACTTGGTATCGGAGCCGGGAGTTATGGGAGATCAAATTCAACATCACCTGACACAATTGGCAGATTAGTTCCAGGAAGAACGTGCAGCCAATTTGGCCAGACAGGAAGCCATAAATGCTATTTTGGATGCACTCACAAAGGATTTAGCAAATTCAAAGGCCGATTCTGAATCAACTGAAAATACCAGTTAGAACCGAGGTTGGAAGGGTAAAGTTATAGCGGCAGGGTGATAATGTCCAAATTCACTCCTCAAAGAGAAAGTGTACACGGTCGTATGCAATATAATTTACCCAACTATGAGTCAGGGTCGATCCCACAGGGAATAATATACTAGGCGATTAAGAAAGTAAGGAACTTTCACTTACTAAGCTAAAGCCAAACGATAGATAATATTTTGGTTTTTGGAGAAAATTATAACTAATGCGGAAATGTAAACTAACCTAGAAATCAAGTAAAATGATCAATGGCCACAAGCATGGATAATAGGAGATTACACTCAAGTAACGATCCAACGTATTTTACAATATTACAACTAAGAACGAGGTTATGTTAATAGATAATGATTTCTAAAATGTCATTGAAAGTTTCTCAACCAAATCAATGAATTTCATTTTAAGCTTTCTCAAGCCTTAAAGTGTGATATTAGGCACAATCAATATAATCCCAAGTGACTTTCCTCTCTCGAGCTCAAGTCATCAGACGAGGGTTATGCCTCAAATCCTTGTTAACCAATCTTTCCCAAATTGACTTTCCTCTCTCGAGCTCAAATCAAATTAAATGGGCGGGTCCTAGGGTTAGCTAATCCCTTTGGAAACATTCAAGAACGATATTAATTAAAGAAACAATAACCCACTTCATTAGGAATAAAATCATTCAATACATAAGCAAAACAAGAGTTTCAAACCAAATTTTAATCAAGAATATTTTCATAAACAAGATTCAAGTAATGGAATAGAAAGATACACACTTGGATAATCAATACATAGCAAGGAAAAGAAGAAATGAGTAAAGGATTAAGAAATTTCTTATCAAGATCTTCAAATCTTGAACTCCCAAATGTGGGTGCAAAAACCTAGCTCTCCAACCTTGATGAAAATGGCCAAAGATGAAAATGATATGCCCCAAGTCTCTCTTTTGTAGCTCCTCAACTTTCCCAAGTCAAAATATGACAAAATAAACCCCAAAAGTTTCAGTTTTGCAAATCTGTCCCATTTTTGCAAAACTGTCCAGTTTTGACAGTTTTGCAAAACTGTCCAGTTTGGCCTCTTTTTGACTTTATTTTCACTTGGTTTCTTCCGATCACTTCTAAATCACATAAAACTGTACGATGAAGGTTCTTCTTCTGAAATAGGGAAATTGAAGCTCGAAGACCGAATCGAGAAAGGTCTATTTTGAGCTCCGAAGGCATATAATAGAGCGCCAATATTATACAAAAACACCCCTGCGTGCGCAACGTGCGTCTCGCATGTTGTGTCATAAGACAAACATGCGAGACGCGAAGCATGCTCAGCAACCGCATGTTATGCTCTTGACTTCAGGCTTCCCAGATGTCGGACAAGGTTTGCGTTAACACTGTTGTCTCGCAAGTTCAACATGCGAGTCGCATGTTAATCTCGCAAATTGCGCAACCTTTCATTCTCTATTCTTCAGTGGCCTGTCATGCTATGCGGTGGAATTGTGGATCCGCAGACATGACATGCGGCTCGCATGTTGTGCAAAGTGTGTCCTTGGCCTATTTTGCTCCGTTATGCTTTCCGAATATCGTTTCTTACAAAATGACAAAAACACACGAAAAGTAACACCAAAAGTGCTTGAAGAGTTACAAAAGCTTAAGAAATTAGCATCGGATATCCCGTAATTTCATGGCACATCAACACCCCCAACTTAAAGTCTTTGCTTGTCCTCAAGCAAATCAAAACCAAAATCTCAATGAGGATCCACTTTAAGCACAAAAACATGACTTTGATTGGTACAAATAATTAGGCTACAAACATGTGAAACTTCTGCCAAATAACTCCCTCATTTCAAAATACAATTTCAAGAATGCAATGGAGTTTCAAAACAATCAAGCGACAACACTCAATCTTCAATAAGTGACTCAAAACCACTAGGTTACTAGATATGCTCATTTGACTCAACTTGGAATTTTTCAACATCAACAATCTATCGTAATCCATATGCCCTCACAAGAAAGAACTTCCCAAAATCACTATATTCACAACAACAACAACACAAGGGATATATACACAAAGTCACTCACACTCAACAAAGAAATTCTAGTGCTAACAAATATCACACCATAAGCTTGCCCTTATTTTCAATCATCACTAACTTAAGAACATTCGGTTGGAGATCACATAGGGACATTCTAAGCTTGTAATGTAGGCTTAGGGAAGAGTAGGATAAGTATTTGGGATACAAGTGACTACACCCTCGTTGAACACTACACAAAACTTTTTGTCCACTTTCCTCTTCATTTCAAAACATCACTCCTTCCTTTGCATACTAGTTTCTCCAATTATTCCAACTTTTTTTTGTGCAACCATTTTCTTGATTTCTAATTATTTTTTTCACAAAGATACATTTTTTTGCACAAAAGTTTGCAACCTTTTTGTATTTTTCAAATTTTATTCATTTCTTTTGACTTTTCCACAACATCAATCTTCACCACTTCTCAAGCAACACTAATGCCCCCAACTTAGGCTTTTGGCCTCAAATTCACAATTTAATGTTCAAGGAGGGAAAGGTTCAAAAGAGAGAGTTTCATCAAGAAGAGTAAAGGCTTGTAATGTGGCAATCAAAGAAAATGTCATAGGCTCAAATGGGGTTACTAGTGATATTATTTATGCAATGGTAGGCTAGAAGGCTAAAAAGGCTTTTTCAAAAATCACAAAGATAGCCCAAGGTCATCTCTCCAACCAAATAATCAAAATTAGCATTGAAAGACTAACCGGGTAAGTTCTAGATGATAAAAGTAAACATAAGAATTATTCAACAAACACTCACCACACATGGCATATGAACTAGTCAAGATGGAGCAATTTCACTTCCTAAGCAAGAACAACTAGAGCAATATCTCATAATCCAAAGTAAACCTAACTAGTAGGTAAAGAGTCATCAAATGAGCCAAAAAGTTGTCACAAAGGTCATTCTTTCCTATGCACCTTGCTTTTTAACTTTCACAAAAAAATTGGAGGGTATTTGCATTTCAACATTTAACATGCAAGAGAATAACTTTATTAGTACCAAACAAGCCAAGAGTTTCCATATTTTTCCTCAGATGAGCACCTACACCTAAACTACAAGGCTAATGAAAGAAGCTAAGAAAGAAAATAAAGTAATAAGAGTTACTAATCCACAACATGCCAAAAGAATGAAATTTTTAGAAATTTGAGTAAGTTCCGTTTGTAATGTTTATCCACAACCACACCAACAGTCACAAAATAAGCCTGGCAAGGGCACACAATCAAGCATAACCAAAATATAATGTGCTACCACATGCCACCCCCAACTAAAAACATTGCAGTGTCCTCACTGCATAATGACCAAAAAAAAAAAAAAAAAACTAGACAGTTTTGCAAAAACTGTGCAATTTTGCAAAAATTGGATAGTTTTGCAAAACTGTACAAAACAGTCTAGTTGACAGTGTTGCAATTTTCAGCAGCTACTGGTTTGGGGCTGTCCGGAAATCCGACCTGCTCAAAACAACTTCAAAAATTCTGAAACTTTACAGATTAGTCAAAAACCATAAACTAAACTATTCTAAAAAATAAAATTTCAAAAACGATTTAAATTTTTTAAAACGATGGGTTGCCTCCACCAAGCACTTAAGTTAACGTCGCAGCACGACAGTTACCTTTACCACTTTTCCCTCCATTTGGAAAATATGAATTTGCGCCCCAACTTTGAATCAAGATTCCGGTGATGCTCGTGAGACGGTGGTAGAAAAGCAAAGAGGCCAACTCGCGGGTGTCGCAATTTGCACTTCTTGGCCCGTAAGTGAGGCATGCCATTTTGTCTTCTTGGCATAGCAAACTTCAAAATGAAAGCGCTTTCTTCTTCATCTCCAAAATTCTCCATAGGCTCGGTTAGTTCAACTTCCATATCATCAACCAAGCACAATGTTGAAAAATGGTTGGAATATGGTCCAATGTGCTTCAATTTCAAATTCGCTTCATTTTTGACATCCTCACCCAAAAATGAAGTAGAGTCTTCAAAAATCATTTCATGAACTTTTTTATGCAACTCTAGTATCATTCTTCAATCTTGGCATCTTGCATTATTTTTGGATTGGTCGGTTGGCAATTCACCATTAGCTCATGAAAATCAATCTTGACCTCTTCTTCATTGGAAACCAACTCAAAATTACAATCCACGACCCTTTGATATTGAGCATTACATGATTCGATCTTTGCATTCAATTCGGCCTCTAATTTCCGAATAGCAATTTCAAGTAGCTCCACTTCTTGACTTTGTTCAACATACATTTTTAGAAATTCTTCCATCATCCGTGAAATGCCTTCACGGTGATCTCCATAGGCTTCAAGTTGTTGAGCTTGATTCATTAGCCAATCTTGGCTCAAAATTTTCATTTTGTCAAGTTTTTCTTCATTGTGAGAGTCGTCCAACTCTTGTAAAAATCCATCCATGGTGAGATACACCTTTTGGATAGCTTCATCATCTCTATGTTGAACTTATTCCCACAATTTGGTCAAAACTTGCCCATATTTTTCATTCCTACCCATTATGCTTTTCAAAATTTCCTCAACTTCTTCTTTTTGAGAATTGGAGATTTCTTCTTCAAGATTTTGCTCTTCTTCTTCAAGTTGAACTATTTCTTCAATTTCACAACTTTCGTTGTGATCACAAGAATTTTCGGGCTCATCTTTTAAACTTGAAAACTCTTTTTCAACCTTTTCATTTTGAGGAGTCAACACTTCCATGACAATTGAGGAATTGGCATCCTCAAATGAATCATTCATTTTTTTCATAGATTCTCCATTTTCTAAAATGGATTGTTGGACGAGTTTTCGCTCTTCCTCCATCTTAGCTTCCTGATCTAAGTATCTTTGGAGCATTGCCATGATGCCTTCAAATCCGGCACTTTGTTCTTCACTTGCCATGTCATTGTCCCTGTCAAACTCAAAAGCACAACTAGCATTTTTGTTAGAACAACTTGGGGGAGGGGGAGCAAAATAATTGGAACAATCACCCCAATGTCCACCTTGACCACCACATATATTACAAATACTCTCATCATAGGATTGAGACGGTGCACACATCTTTCTCCCGGAGCATTTTCACAATCTTGCCAAAAGTGGAGTCCTCTACAATATGGACATGGGTCATCAAAATATAGGTTGCAACCTGATACCCATTTTCATTGTAAGATGCCATAGAGACACAAGTAACAAAAATAAATAACAAAAAATAAAAACTAACACAAAGAAACACGAAAAATCACAAACACATATTCACAAGTTTGGACCAAAGCAAGCAAGCTTAAAATCCCAAACTAACCCAAATACGCCAAATTGTTCCCCGGCAACGGCGCCAAAATTGATAACGTCCAAATTCACTCCTCAAAGAGAAAGTGTACACAGTCGTATGCAATATAATTTACCCAACTATGAGTCAGGGTCGATCCCACAGGGAACAATATACTAGGCGATTAAGAAAGTAGGAACTTTCTTTACTAAGCTAAAGCCAAACGATAGATAATATTTTGGTTTTTGGAGAAAATTATAACTAATGCGGAAATGTAAACTAACCTAGAAAGCAAGTAAAATGATCAATGACCACAAGCATGGATAATAGGAGATTACACTCAAGTAACGATCCAACGTATTTTACAATATTACAACTAAGAACGAGGTTATGTTAATAGATAATTTCTAAAATCTCATTGAAAGTTTCTCAACCAAATCAATGAATTTCATTTTAATCTTTCTCAAGCCTTAAAGTGTGATATTAGGCACAATCAATATAATCCCAAGTGACTTTCCTCTCTCGAGATCAAGTCATTAGATGAGGGTTATGCCTCAAATCCTTGTTAACCAATCTTTCCCAATTCGACTTTCCTTTCTCGAGCTCAAATCAAATTAAATGGGCGGATCCTAGGGTTAGCTAATCCCTTTGGAAACATTCAAGAACGAGATTAATTAAAGAAATAATAACCCACTTCATTAGGAATAAAATCATTCAATACATAAGCAAAACAAGAGTTTCAAACCAAACTTTAATCAAGAATATTTTCATAAACAAGATTCAAGTAATGGAATAGAAAGCTACACACTTAGATAATCAATACATAGCAAGGAAAAGAAGAAATGAGTAAAGGATTAAGAAATTTCTTATCAAGATCTTCAAATCTTCAATCCCCAAATGTGGGTGCAAAAACCTAGCTCTCCAACCTTGATGAAAATGGCCAAAGATGAAAATGATATGCCCCAAGTCTCTCTTTTGTAGCTCCTCAACTTTCCTAAGTCAAAATATAACAAAATAAACCCCAAAAGTTTCAGTTTTGCAAATCTGTCCCGTTTTTGCAAAACTGTCCAGTTTTGACAGTTTTGCAAAACTGTCCAGTTTGGCCTCTTTTTGACTTTATTTTCACTTGGTTTCTTCCGATCACTTCTAAATCACATAAAACTGAATATAGCACCCATATTATACAAAAACACCCCTGTGTGCGCAACGTGCGTCTCGCATGTTGTGTCGCAAGACAAACATGCGAGACGCGAAGCATGTTCAGCAGCCGCATGTTATGCTCTTGACTTCAGGCTTCCCAGATGTCGGACAAGGTTTGCGTTAACACTGTTGTCTCGCAAGTTCAACATTTGAGTCGCATGTTGATCTCGCAAATTGCGCAACCTTTCATTCCCTATTCTTCAGTGGCCTGTCATGCTATGCGGTGGAATTGTGGATCCGCAGACATGACATGCGGCTCGCATGTTGTGCAAAGTGTGTCCTTGGCCTATTTTGCTTCATTTTGCTCCGTTATGCTTTCCGAATATCTTTTCCTACAAAATGACAAAAACACACGAAAAGTAACACCAAAAGTGCTTGAAGAGTTACAAAAGCTTAAGAAATTAGCATCGAATATCCCGTAATTTCACGGCACATCACAGGGAAGTCAGGATTAGAAACAGGAGGAAATTCCATCATTCCTAGATATACAAAGTTGGATTTCCCATATTTTAATGGCCAAGACAACCCTTTGGGATGGTTGAACAGGTGTGAACACTTCTTTCGATACCAACAAACTTGTGTAGAAGAAAAGGTTGGACTTGCCTCTTTTCATTTGCAAGGGAATGCACAACTTTGGTTTCTTCAACTAGAGACAGATATGCCTCATCCGTCTTGGGATGAATTCAAACGTCATTGTAACCTTCATTTTGGGCCACCAATCAGAAGTGAGAAGTGGGCGAATTGCCTAAGTTACGCCAGATAACGTCTAGGCAGATTACCAAGGAAAAGTTTTAGCAGTTGGTTTCACGAGCTGGTACACTCATACAGTTGCAAAAATTTAACTTTATATCACTGGTCTTGTTGATTATATAGCAATTGAGGATGGGTTGCATAATCCTCCAGATTTGGCTATAGCGATGAGTTTATCCAGGCTTTATGAAAGCAAGGAACAACCCCTTTGTTCGCAAATGTTAGATGCCAGTAGATCAAAGACAACAAATTTCTTACCTTAAGAACCCACCAAATTTGTAAAGAAATTGACCAAATCTAAGATGGATGCAAGATGACTTAAGTGACTCTGTTACAACTGTGACAAACTGTTCACTCGAGGACATCAGTGCAAGAAATTATTCTAGATTGATTTCATGACAATGAGGAAGAATTTGCTGGAAAAGAGGGAAATACTAGTACTTTCCACACTTAGCGCTTGAGGACAAGCGCGATTTAAAGATGGTGAGTAATGTTAGCAGTCCTTGGTGGTCTCCCAATATTTTACAGCAGTGGTAATTTACAGTAGTAATTATTTACAGCAGTGATAATTTACAATAGTAGTTATTTGCAATAATTATTTCTTTGTAGTAGTTATATGTAGTTTCTTTTGTAGTAGTTATTTGCAGTTTCTTATTGTAGTAATGTTAGGAAAACATTTCCTAGTTATTAGAGGTAGTTATCTTATCAGTATTGTATTTAAACTCTATGTTTATTCAATGAAGTTAGGCAGAAAATTATTCTAGTTTTTGAGTACTTAAATTTCAAGAGATCGCAGGCAGTGACGTAGGCAGAATTTTTCATAAATGGTGTCACTATTTAAAGTAATGAGCAAATGAGTAAATTACTATAAAGGGTTTTAAGACTACGAGTCCAAACTTTCTAACCAATTGAGGGCCGGGGCTTTGAGAACAAAAAATGTAAATGAAAGTATAAGAGAACACTAAAAATGAGGCTAAGTAGGTTCGAACTCACAACCTCTCACGTTAAAGTAGATGCGCTAACAACTAGGCCAGTGCGCAGTTAGTTACATGTGCAAGTTGTGTCCTTTATCTATTTCCTCTTCTATTTTCGTTTTATTAATTATGTATATACGTATTTCTAGTAACAAAAATCGACGAAGCAGTGTCACATAACACCCCTCGGACTAAGGTAAATCAGTCCCTGATTGCAGGTTCTCTCTTAACGAACCAGCATCATAGGTTGGAAAACGAAATCATTTTCTCTTAATTCTCTCTACTTTAACTCTGATTTTGTCTTACATCCCTTTAACTCGATCCATAATGGGGACCGTAACATATATCCAATCAAATTGTGGAAAATGATTCAAAAATTTATTTCATTAGACTACAAAAATATTTTCACGAAATATAGATTTTTAATCAAAAAATTTCTCCTCCGTACTAAGCGCACCCAAAATGACAATTGTTTAGTTTTGCAACCTCATTAGGCATACTATTTTAATTTGATTCCTTCAAAACAACTTGAAACATCTTAATTCCTCTTGTCCAATAATTAGCTTGCTTTTTTTATCAACTTGGAAAATTCTTAAAGACCTCTTGTCGAATTTGAAAGTCAATAATGATTACTTAAGAAACATGCGAACCTAATTAGGAATCCTTGACCTGAATTAATTGAGAAATATTAACAAGTTGTTCAATAATTATTAATTAACTTGGAAATTTTCTTTCATCTGCATTCCTAACCTAGGATCTCCTGCTTTGCATGGATCAACTCAAATATGCTTATCCAAAGCTAAAGCTAGAACCCAAAACAAAACAAAAAAATCACAATTTGATAATACAAATTAATTGAAGAATAAAGCGTAAGCAATTAATTAGTTCCAATGATATCATAAAGGAATCTAGAATAGAAAGCTTTAAAAGGTAGGTAAATAGAATATTTATGGGGACAAAGCAAGCAAGGTATTGATTAATACCATATATATTAAACCTTACTTTATTTCCACTTGTTCACTTCAAAGTTTCCGTAAAGAAAAGAAGAAAAATTAAAAAGAAAATTATATACTACTGGCTATACATGCAACAGTTTTACGAGATGCTAGTACAATTCTTTTTTTCTTTTCTTCTCTAACTAGTATTCGTACCGCGCGGTTTAAAGAATACTATTTCAAATTGCAATCAATCAAATGAAATTTACCTCCACCCTAAATAACCAAACCTATTTGAAAATTAAGACAACTAATTACATAATTATCTAATAAGTAACTTTTGTGTTCCATATTATTCTAAATTACATTTTCACTATTTAATATTATATTAATATGTTAAGCAATCATTAATTACTTAAATAATATATATTCTAAACTAACCAAATTATATAAATGTCGAAACATTCAACAACAAAAAAAAAAAAAGGAAAAAGAAAAGCTAGTCATAAATATATCTTTAAGTGGAAATCAAAATCCTTTTATATTTAAAAGGAAAATCTTAGTAACGCATGCATTTACAACACATTCAAGTACTAAACTTTATCCAAAAATACACGCATAGATTAAGAATCAAAACAAACAAAAGAAGGAAATATATCAGTGTTGATGCCTATAAGCTCACCGTATTAATGAAGTTAATAGGAAGTTCTTTGCTTGGCCACCGACATTTTAAACAGAAGAAAACCTATAGAAGTCGATCATTATTAATAGTCTGTTTGACCAAGCTTTTAAAATTAGCTTATTTTAAAAAGTATTTTTTTTAAAAGTATTTTTCAAAAAAAGTATTTTTGGCTAAAAGCAGTTTGTGTTTGGCCAATTAATTTAAAAAGTACTTTTGAGCAGCAATTAGTGTTTGACCAAGCTTTTAAAAAGTGCTTTTATGTGTATTTTTCTCAAAAGTACTTTTTTAAAAAGTACCTTTGGGCAAAAGCTATTTTTTTTAGCTTCTGAAAAACTGCTTTTGCTACTCCCCAAAAGCACTTATTTTCTCCCAAAAATTTGGCCAAACACCTCACTTTTTTTAAAATAAGCATTTATTGAAAAAAATACTTTTGGGGGAAAAATAAGTTTGACCAAACAGATTATAATTTCTCTAAGCAATCACTGTACCAGGAAAGCAAATCAAAATATTAATATCATTATACTTATTCAATAGAAATATGGGTAAGTATTACTTGCGCAATCACACATAGAGTAATACAGATCAAGGGTGAAAACACATTTAGAATAACTTATTGTGGATAGAATCTTCATGATGTATTATAATTCAATAGAAGTTCTAAAGAAGAAATACCTTACGCCATGTAGCTTAAATTTGCGTGAGTATGCACGAAACCTGTACAAAAGAAAAAAAGGAGAAAATATCCAGATATTGACTAAAAATATATCCTCATAATATTAGATATAATAGAACACAATATACAGAAATTTCATACACTAAACTTAGAAACAGATAGAGGTATGATATTCTCATGATGTTATTGATATTGAACATAAAATTGCATTACGAAGAAAACTTATAGAGCATATATAGAAGAGTTCTTCTATTTAAACAAAAATCAAATTGAACAAGAACAAAACCAATCGAAATAACATACATAAAGAGAATTAAATTACCTCTCAAAAAAAAAAAAAATACATCTTGCATGCTTCAATGGCTGATAAAATCTATTCTTAAGAAACACAATGAGACAACATAATCAAAAGATATCTTAAAAAATATTTCATTCAAATGAGCCGTTTTTTCATGAAAGGGACTAACATTTTGTTTATGAATAAAGCAAGAAACACTTGTCACATAATTTAATTTTCATTGAGATCAGCATGAAATAATTCCTTGAGCGAAAATTCATGTAAAAAAAGTAAATTAAATCACCTCTACCAGGTTGATTTGTGCATGCGACAATGGCTAATTGGAATAATCTGGAACTTCAAGAATATATAGGCAGGACATTACTGGAGTTTTCTTCTCCAATTCAAAAGTTTAACCATACGGTTTAAAATTGGAGAATTATTGGAGTTTTCACCAATTGAAAAGCTTGATTAGTTTTTATTTTGGAATGGTTCTTAGTTACAATTTTTTTTTTTTAAAATGTGTATCTTTGATTGCTAACTGATTATTCAATTTCAAGTCATATTCTCAATCAATTCGTCATGTTTCCTTTATTTACTCAATGTGAATGATATCATGTATATTTTTTTTTTACCATATAATACTCTATTTCTTATGTTTCTCCGGTCAATATTAATCAAAATAGGTGAGTGCATATTAGCTTTAAATAATAGTATCAATTAATAATTTTTTTTTAATATCATATAGATGATCTCATATTACCATATTGCGTAGTAATGCAGTATAGTTATATGTGATTCCCTTCCAAGAATTTATGAGTACTATGGTTCTAAAAGGTTACAATATGTTTGAATATTTACCTTTAGAAAAAGGAAAGACTTGATAACACAATATTTGGCTTGAAATTGACAAAGAATTCCTTTTATGTTTTTATATCACATATTCGCGTTTCAACCTTAACTGAAATTCAAAAAATTAATCACACCTAATGCAGTATGTTTTTATTGCATCAAAAAGATCTAGAAAGTCAAAGTAGTATATTTAGTAAATTACTACTACTACTATGTGTTGATAATATTCTAGTATTCCTTATATGATAATATTTGAACCGTTCAATAAAAAATCGCATTTTAAATTTCGGTTATGATTTAAAGTAAATGTGGTGTTTTGATTAACACGTAACTCTTTTAAAAAATGTAAAAGTCCAAATTACGATACTAATAAGGATAAGAATGAGATAAATTTTTCAATTCATTTTTTTTTATATACAATTCAATTGTTTTTTTTTTTTTTAACAAAAACTGCCTATAAAATCCAAAAGATTCTTTTTCCAAATATTTAATAGGTGTTTTTATTTTGCTAGAACTATTAACAGGTTACTTATTATTTATTAAAATTTACCAATCAATATTATTAACTACAATTAACTTTTAAACGATCTGTTTTTATCAACACTCTTTTATAATGTTAATGTTAATGCACGATACTTAAAAACTCCTATCATTACCACGTTTTCATTCAACTATGATTTAATCATCTCAAATTGAGGGAAGCCAAAAGATAATAAATGACAAAATACAGTTATTTAAGAAAGTTTTTTTTATTAATCACAATTTCATTCTCCATATTAAACCTCCCGATGAAATAGGAATTGCTTATTTTTCAAAGCTTTGGGAATCTATTTACTAAATAGGACTTTGTTTATTTCTCCAATCAAATTAGGTAAATACATATTAACTTTTAATAATGTTATTTAATTTATTTTTAAAATTAATACAAATAGAATTTGTTACCAAGTGACTTGTTCATATTACGCCACTTGGCTTAATATTAAGCTAGACTACTCTCCTTTTATATATATATATATATATATATATATAGATATAGATATAGATTATTAGTAATAGTAGTAGTAGATTATTAAATTAGGTAATATTTTGAACTACAATTAATAACTTCTTTAATAATTAATGCAAATAGAATTTGTTGCCAAGTGGCTTGTTCATATTACGCCACTTAGCTTAATATTAAGCTAGACTACTCTCCTTTTATATATATATATATATATATATATATATATATATATATATATATTATTAGTAAATTATTAAATTAGGTAATATTTTGAACTACAATTAATAACTTCTTTAATAATTAATGCAAATAGAATTTGTTGCCAAGTGGCTTGTTCATATTACGCCACTTGGCTTAATATTAAGCTAGACTACTCTTCTTATATATATATATATATATATATATATATATATATATATATATATATATATATATATATATATATATATATATATATATATTATTAGTAGATTATTAAATTAGGTAATATTTTGAACTACAATTAATAACTTCTTTAATAATTAATGCAAATAGAATTTGTTGCCAAGTGGCTTGTTTATATTACGCCACTTGGCTTAATATTAAGCTAGACTACTCTCCTTATATATATATATATATATATAGATTATTAGTAATAGTAGTAATAGATTATTAAATTAGGTAATATTTTGAACTACAATTAATAACTTCTTTTATAATTAATGCAAATAGAATTTGTTACCAAGTGGCTTGTTCATATTACGCCACTTGGCTTAATATTAAGCTAGACTACTCTCCTTTTTTATATATATATATATATATATATATATATATATATATATATATATATATATATATAGATAGATAGATAGATAGATAGATATTATTAGTAGATTATTAAATTAGGTAATATTTTGAATTACAATTAATAACTTCTTTTATAATTAATGCAAATAGAATTTGTTGCCAAGTGGCTTGTTCATATTACGTCACTTGGCTTAATATTAAGCTGGACTACTCTCCTTATATATATATATAGATAGATAGATAGATAGATATTATTAGTAGATTATTAAATTAGGTAATATTTTGAACTACAATTAATAACATCTTTAATAATTAATGCAAATAGAATTTGTTGCCAAGTGACTTGTTCATATTACGTCACTTGACTTAATATTAAGCTAGACTACTCTCCTTTTATATATATAATATTAGTAGTAGTAGTAGTAGATTATTAAATTAGGTAATATTTTGAATTACAATTAATAACTTCTTTTATAATTAATGCAAATAGAATTTGTTACCAAGTGGTTTGTTCATATTACGCCACTTGGCTTAATATTAAGCTAGACTACTCTCCTTTTATATATTAGATATAGATATAGATTATTAGTAATAGTAGTAGTAGATTATTAAATTAGGTAATATTTTGAACTACAATTAATAACTTTTTTTATAATTAATGTAAATAGAATTTGTTGCCAAGTGGCTTGTTCATATTACGCCACTTGGCTTAATATTAAGCTAGACTACTCTCCTTTTATATATATATATATATATATAGATTATTAATTATTATTATTATTAGTCGTAGTAGATTATTAAATTAGGTAATATTTTGAACTACAATTAATAACTTCTTTAATAATTAATACAAATAGAATTTGTTGCCAAGTGGCATGTTCATATTACACCACTTGACTTAATATTAAGCTAGACTACTCTCCTTATATATATATATATATCTTTCAGTTTAATACTCTACTCGAGAGTTATCAGTAAATATTAAATATGTTCCTATTTAATGGAACACTATTGGATCAAATGACAAAAACATAATTTAAAAAGGATATGATTTTCTAGGATGAAATGGTAATTGAATTCATGTCCGCCGAAGTTTATCTTTCTTTCAACACAAACATGATGAAGGTAAACCCTTTTTTCCTCCCATTTTCCACTTAAATATAATATATAAAACAATTAATCATATATGAAAATACGTATTTATATACCAGTGTTGCAAAAAACGTAAGCAAGAAAAAAGTGGAAAATGATACCAAGATCACAATCCAATTATCAAAAGATGCATAACAAAAGCAAAGAAAAGCACCTAAAATCATGTGTCCTTGCAAGAAAACGAATGCCCAATGTAAAAGCCATCAAACATTCTCTCAAAACATGCATTATTAGCGTCCCAAAATATGAAGTAGAAAACAACTTTAAAACTACTCCAACTCTCTTACTATTTTCCCACCTCTTTCCTTTCAAAAATTTATATGGGTATTCATTTCACTAAACATTTGGGGTTCAGAATGTGTCAAAACATGAAAAGATTATTATTTTGTAAGAGGCGTTTAATACCAATAACTTGTCAAAAACAGTCAAAAAAAGTTTCTGAAAAGCCAGTGATCCCTTCTTTCAAAACTATGCCAACTTCTTCAAATATTGGACCAATTTTGGGCAAGCCTTGTGTTGACATTACAAGCCTTTATGATCTTGATAAAGAACTTGGCAGGGGTCAATTTGGTGTAACATATCTATGTACTGACAAATCTAGTGGATTGAAGTATGCATGCAAGTCTATTTCAAGAAAGAAGTTGGTAACTAACAACGATATAGAAGATGTTAGAAGGGAGATTATGATAATGCAGCATCTAAGTGGACAACCTAATATTGTTGAATTTAAAGGTGCTTATGAGGACATGAATAATATATATTTGGTCATGGAGTTGTGTTCTGGTGGGGAGCTTTTTGATCGCATTACTGCAAAAGGAAATTATTCTGAGAAAGAAGCAGCAACAATGGGAAGACAAATTGTAAATGTTGTACAAGCTTGTCATTTCATGGGGGTCATGCATAGAGACCTTAAACCTGAGAATTTCTTGATGGTTAGTAAAGCAGATGATTCTCCATTGAAGGCCACAGATTTTGGTCTCTCTGTCTTCATTGAGGAAGGTCAGTTTCTTTAACGGGAAATTTTCAAAAATATACAGCCCAACATAAAATGTTACGCCACGTAGCCCAATATACAAACCTATACAATATTATACAACAAGTATACCTGGGAAAGCATTATACATAGTGTATCAACCTAGTATAAAGTGTATAATAGGTGTTTATACACAAATATATGCAAAACGGGGTAACAAACTCAAAAAGTGGGCCACATGGCGTAAATATTTTCTCCCAATAGACATAGAACATAATTTTCCCTTCTTTGAAATGGTTTCCTGCTACTTTTTCATGTTTATCATACCTTGCTTAGTGGGGATGAATGTCAAATACTTTGAGAAGCGTCTATGTCACACTTGGGAGTTGAAACTTAAAGGAAAGAAATTCTAATTAATTTGATCTGATAAGAACAGAATAGTATTAGTTGCTAGTCTTTGGTCTTCAACACAATATTATCTACTTATCATTCTTCTTGTGGCATACATGTTTTTGGCTTTTAATTTACGTACAAAGAGATTTTACATTCTCCAAAATTCTAATAATTTGATGCTGGCGATCCTTGATCTTCATACTCATACTAAACGATCAAAATTTATTTTAAGCCAAATAAACCTCTTTAGTGTATGTGATTGTGCCAGACACTGACTATTATACGCTATGAGAACTGCATTTTTATTCTAATAAGTCATGGTCATGGGCGTATTTTCAGTATCAAATGCTTTTTCTGTTCTCTGTTCAATCTATGGACTGCTAATATTACTAGTATGTTTTATGTGTATCTCCAACTTTTAACTGTCGTGAACGAGAAGAAAGTATTTGCATTCATCTTTACTTGTTAGCCATAATGTTAGATGATTACTCCTATCTTTCAGTTTCGACGATCAACTAAAACTAAAATTAATAAAAATTCTACAGGAAAAGTTTACAAGGATATTGTTGGAAGTCCATATTATGTGGCTCCTCAAGTGTTGCAGCGTAACTATGGAAAGGAGATCGACGTGTGGAGTGCTGGAGTCATATTATACATTCTATTGAGTGGCTTTCCTCCATTCTGGGCTGGTAGGTGGAATATCTTAGTTGTACAGTACAATTTTAGTTGTTTGGCTAAATCAGCCTAAAGAAACTTTAAGATTGTGTAATATTGTCTGCTTTGGACTAAGCTCGTTCATTTTCCCTAAAAAAATTTTCACCATTAAGAGTAATTTCTTATCATTTTCCAATGTGGGACTTTGTTCATACAGCCAACATTAGTTGATCAACAATTTGTGTCTCGTAGACTCTTTTGCTTGTTCGATGTGCCTGTTTAGCAAGGATGGAAAGGGTCTTCATTGTTTATTGTTCTAGGCTTTAGTTCCTTGAAAAAATAGATTAAGAAGGTGGATGACTGCTTTCAATAATGTGTCCCTTTGTAGATAATGCATTGCAATTGATTTGATGAACTTATTTCTCTTGGCTATACTTGGCTTCCCGTTAATATGGCGTTATGGTGGTAAATGGGTATATCTAGTGTGTTAAGTTTGTGGGCCTGACTGTGGGGGTTGCAGTGGTGGCAGCCTAAGAAACTCTAGGGTTAGGGGTTTTAGCAGATGATATTAACTTGGCTTAATTGGTGTATTTTGTCCCGTAATCTTCTTTCATTGAGAAATAATAAGAGTTGGTGACTGGTTGTGGTTTTCTTCCCCTTGAGGATTTCCCACGTGAATTGTGTGTTGTTTCTTTTTATTGTATTGCTTTCATATATTGTCGTCTCATCACACTACTGATCCTGAGAGTAATATTTTTCTTTCCAAAAAAGCTCCATCTAATAAGTATGTTTCATGTGTTTATAACTTACTTGTATATCAGAGACCGAGGAAGGAATATTTGAAGAGATTCTTAAAGGTAAGTTGGATCTTGAAAGCTCTCCCTGGCCTTCTATATCTGCCTCCGCAAAGGATCTTCTCAAGAAAATGTTGACAGTGGATCCTAAGAGAAGGATCACTGCAGATCAAGCCCTTGGTAAGTAGTCAATAAATCTTCAAAGTTGGTAAACCTTATATTCATGTATATGGTGAGGGAAATAATTCATTTAACATTGAAGTGAGGATATTTTCCCAATACCAGATACAAGATGAACTCCATTCTTGTGTTATAACTATCTCATAAATGATTTATATATAGACAGATAATTCGAACTTATCACGTGTTAGATTGTTGTATCATTTTTTTATTATCGCAACAAAATTTGAATCTAGATACATGAATCAGAACATCCATGGCTGAAGGAAGATGGCGAGGCATCAGACAAGCCTATCGATAGTGCTGTTTTGATCAGGATGAAGCAATTCAGAGCAATGAACAAGATGAAGAAGCTTGCTCTTAAAGTAATAATTACCACTTGGCTTATACCCCTTCTATGTAGTTTCTCCCTCACATGCATATCATACAATTTCATATTAGAAAAGTGATGAGATACATATAGTATATTCATTCTTTAGTTTCTTACTCCTTTTTATCCCTCTGATGTTGCGGTATCTATTGCTTAAAGGTTATCGCAGAAAATTTATCAGAAGAAGAAATTAAGGGACTAAAGCAAATGTTCAGCAACATAGATACTGATGGAAGTGGTACAATCACATATGAAGAACTTAAAACTGGATTATCTAGGCTAGGATCCAAGCTCAATGAAGCAGAAACAAAGCAGCTGATTGAAGCAGTAAGTTCTTACAATTTTTTTTTATTTTCCTCAATTTGAAGTCAAAGTTAGCAAAGCCAGTACTGTTATTTTTGTACTTACTGCTAGAAACAGAGGATTTTCTGACAATCAGTGGAAAATTTGTGTTATAAAACATGATTTTCCCACCTCATTCCCACCGAACCAACTCACTGGGAAAATGCATGGCGGGAATCAAGTTCCCGTTGAAACACTGAGAAACTTCTAAATTTATATCCGTGTGAAAATACTACTATTTTTTCTTTTCTCATTGATTCAATCAACATATCAGTGGGAAAAGCCACTGAACAATGTTTAGTGGAAAATTTCAGTGAAAAAATAATGATTTTTTAATAATGTTAGAAGGTCAACAACGCTTCAAATAATAACTTGAACAACCTATAACAGAATTCAGTTTTCATTCTAATTATTTCTCTTCTAGGCTGATGTTGACAAAAGTGGGAATATAGACTATATGGAGTTCATTACTGCTACAATGCATCGACACAGACTTGAAAGAGAAGAAAATTTGTACAAGGCTTTTCAGTATTTTGACAAGGATAATAATGGGTATGTATTCCACCATAAACTAGTATATCTGTCTTGCAAATATGTTTGTTCAAAGTTGTATATACTTAGATTTTTAACTGGCATCATACTGTTCTTTTGCATTCACTAGATTTATAACAAGAGATGAGCTTAGACATGCTCTGACCGAGTACGGAATGGGAGATGAAGCTACAATTGATGAAATTCTTGATGATGTTGATACAGATAAAGTTGGTTATTCTCATATGAGATATCTCATATTCTCTCTGTCCCAATTTATGTCATACGGTTCGAATTTCGAGAGTCAAACTTTTTTACTTTGATCGTGAATTCGGACATACAATCTTTAATTAGTTTTTTGAAAAATAATTTACATATTTAGGAACTACATAAAAAGTACTATAAGTCACAATAATTAACAGTTTAAAATATTTGAAGGGCATACGAATAAATCGCGATCAAAGATTTTCTTGTTTGACTGTCGAAATTCGAATTGTATCTCATCAATTGAGACAGAGGGAGTATTCTGACTTCATTTCTAAGGTTTTTGTTACTTATTGTCTGCTATAACTCTGCAGGATGGCAAAATTAACTATGATGAGTTTGTATCAATGATGAGAAGAGGTACTGTTGATGGTGAAGGAAATCAGAGAGAGGTTAACCATATTTCTTCTCTTGGTCACTCAATGTGAGCTAAATCAACAAAGCATTTTCTAAGAATAAGATCTTTCACTAGGTCAATTCAGGTTGTTAATTTACTCAAGCTGACCATATTTGTAACTGTTTACTCAAAATACCAAAAAGGGAAAACGAAACTATTGGTCTTTGAGTTATAGCTTTATTTAAATTTTAGTCCTTGTGTTATTCAAGCAAGCACATTTAACCTTCAATTAACTAAAATGAGTTATTTATCCAACCACTAACAACAGTAACAGACATTTTAATCCTATATATGAATGGCAAACTGGGTATTACGTGTCACAACTCTCACAAGAATAGAAGAAAGAAGAGAAGAAAAGTCGAAAGCCTTTCTACAAGAAGTTTACTGTCCTCTTATTGCTTCTCCATGTATAGGGAACTCGATTAAAGGTAAAATATATTCTTTACTAACCAACCATGGCAGGAAAGATGGTTTTGCAGAGACCAAATTCCTAACAGTGATGTTCATGGAAATGTTACCCAACCCTTCTAGTAACTTAAGTTCCATTTTTTTCCTTCCTGAAACATGTGTGCTCGACAATTGAATCTCTTATTGCATTTTTCTATGACCAAATTACACGTGGTTCTTAATAAATAATACGGAGTAGTACTAATTAACAAAGGCAAAAAAAAAAATCTCGGGTAAATATTGTTTTAAAGCCTGGAAAGTAGAAACAAAACCAATAGCAGGATATCTATAATCTTATTGACATGTTATGTCAATATTCGTTAATAACCTGTGAAATATACCCACGTTCAAGATAGGATCATATGTTTCAGTAAAATATAGTTTTTGCGCAGGGTTGAATACATACAACCCACTTGTCCTATTTCATTCCTCCTTTAATTAAGCTATAAACAAATATCAAAATATTTTTCTAAACAACAATAATACATTGACATTTACCCAATCAATTCTCTATCTGGATACTGCGGAGAAGCATTGAAATTATTTTTATTTCACAAATTAGCTCTCTTCTACGTATTGTATTGATAAGCTTTATTCTCCTCTTCTCTTTTTGCTATTTATAAGAGCTGTGCAATGTTAACTTTTAGAATAAAAAGATTTACCCTCAACAGAGGCGGAACTAGGATTTGACGTTTGTGGGTTCGGAATTCTAGGTCGGGATAGAAACCCCAAGCTAATGTATAACTGCCAAACTAACGAACAAATACTAGTGGGCGTTCGCTTCTTTGGTTATTCGAATGTATTTACTCAACACATTTTTTTTCAAGTTCCGTTCGACTTTTCTAACATCTAATTTATCCAAATCCCAATTTTCTTTTCTCTGAACTGTTTAATGCTCTTGTTTTATTGAAGATAATTCTGGTTTCTTTTCATTTAGATAATTCTGGTTTCTTTTCAGTTAGATAATTCTGGTTTCTTTTCATTTCCTTTCTAATAGTTTTATTTAAACTGAACTCCATATACAGAGAGGACATAGCAAAAAACAAAAGAAAAATACTGGAGTTGGTTTCGAACCAATGTATCATATGAAACAGAAGACTTGGCTAGTCTATTCCGCTGCATTGCTATTTTTGTTAGTGGTTTTGCTTGTAATATATTTATACACATTCACTGGATTTTCTAGTACCAATATAGGGTCTACGCAAAAGCGACTGGGTTCGTCCGAACCCCCCTATTGCACTGTAGCTCCGCCCCTGACCCTCAAAAGAATGAGAGATAGAGAAAGAAGAGCGATATTTCACTTTGGAATAATACCCGGTTTGCCCCTCATATAGGTCAGCAGTCTGCTACTTTTATAAACTTCTGTCCGTGATTGGATCAAAATCACCCATTTTAGTTAATCGAAGGTTAAATGCGCTTGCTTGCATAACTCAAGGACTAAAATTGGAATTAAGCTATAACTCAGGGATAAAAAATGTTGTTTCCCGTACCAAAAATAAGATCAAACTAAAATGAGGTGCACCTTGCCTCATATCTTGGTGTGAAGAATAATAATAATAATCGATTTAATTGGTTTCTATGTTTAAAAGTTTGCTAGGTGCAATGACATTTAGCTAGTTACACATTCTTGGGCTGGCGCTCATGCAATGCTAGTCCTTGAAGGGCTCATGCAATGTTAGACATCGAGGATCTCGAATTTCTGATAAATCACTCATTTAAATAATCAAAAATTATTTTGATCACTACTAGAAAATTACTATTTTCCCGCTAAAAAATATTCAGCGGCTATTCTAACGGATATTTTGATCGAATCAGTGAGAAAAGAAAAAAAAAGTAGTATTTGCACACAAAAAAAAAAAAAATCAAGAAGTTTCCCAGCGTTTCAAAGGGGACCTGTTTCCCACCATACGTTTTCCCATTGAGCTGGTTCGGTGAGAATGAGATGAGAAAATCTTGTTTTTCACACGACTTTCTCACTGATTCGTCGGGGAAAAGCCTTGTTTCTAGTACTGGACAACTCAAAACAACAACTTTGTTCTTGCATGTAATTGCAACATTAGTCCCCGAAAGGATCTTGAATTCGAGAGGATCCAGGGTTGTGTTAGATGCTAGCCTTCGTGACAAGATCTGCTCAACCTGCAACCAGTTTCAGTCTAAACAATTCAAATTCCCAAGAATCATGGTCTTGAAATTGGAGAGCAAAGGCTATAGAATACATGTTGCACAGGGTTTAACTCTTTAACTATATATCACTAAGTTTTTTTAAAAAAAGAAAAAGAACCAAGTAATATAAAAGCAATGGAACTCTGGGCTAAAGGTCCATTCCAGCTGGACAAGAGCCAAATGCCTTCAATAAGGATCAAATATGATAAGGCAAATTTTTGTGTAAGCTAAATTGTATAGTAGTCATACTTTTTCAAGGGTTCTTGTTAGCTAAGTGTTTAGCTTCACTTCCCTATTGATTGGATATTGTATTATCCTCTTGTGTTGTATTCAGAGGTTCAAGGCCAAGTCCACCTCTTGTACTCTTTTCCTTCTGAAATATAACACCCCAGACAACCTTGATTTTTTTTTTTTTAAAAAGAAACTATGGAAATGTTGTCTCCTGTCTTGCAGCACCATATTCTCAAGAATTCAGGTTCCCCAAAATGTGTCCACATTGTAGCCGATCAATGCATGTGGAAATGATTCAATATTTCGATTCTACTCTCATTAGAATATAGACGTACCCAGAAAAATCTATATCTATATTATTATATATATAAAAGGAGAGTAGTCTAGCTTAATATTAAACCAAGTGGTGTAATATGAACAAGTCACTTGGCAACAAATTCTGTTTGCATTAATTATTAAAGACGTTATTAATTGTAATTTAAAATATTACCTAATTTAATAATCTATTAATAATAATTATATATATAAAAGGAGAGCAGTCTAGTTTAATATTAAGCCAAGTGGTGTAATATGAACAAGCCACTTGACAACACGTTCTATTTGCATTAATTATTAAAGACATTATTAATTGTAGTTCAAAATATTACCTAATTTAATAATCTACTACTACTACTACTACTACTAATAATAATAATAATAATAATAATAATAATAATAATAATACTAATAAATCTATATATATATATATATATATATATATATATATATATATATATATATATATATATATATAAAGAGAGTAGTCTAGCTTAATATTAAGCCAAGTGGCGTAATAATATGAACAAGCCACTTGGCAACAAATTCTATTTGCATTAATCATAAAAGAAGTTATTAATTGTAGTTCAAAATATTACCTAATTTGATAATCTACATTATTATTATTATTATTATTATTATTATTATTATTATTATTATTATTAATAACAACAATGAACTCACGTAATATACTCATACGTTATTATCAACACTTAGTAGTATTAGTTGTTACTAATATCTATAATCAAAATAATAATGAACTCACCTAATATACTCATACGATATTATCAACACATAATAGTCGAGTTGTTAATATAATAATAATAATAATAATAATAATAATAATCTATATCTATATTATTATAATAAAAGGAGGGTAGTCTAACTTAATATTAAGCCAAGTGGCGTAATATGAACAAGCCACTTGGCAACAAATTCTATTTGTCTTAATTTTAAAAAGAAATTAATTGACATTATTAAATGAACTCACCTAATTTAGTGTATTTGATTGGAGAAATATAACTAAATGATATTCTTGGATCTAATTTGTAGTAAAGAATAGTCCTTTAAATGGTAAGATATAATATTACATTAATTGACATTATTAAATGAATTCACCTAATTTAGTGTATTTGATTGGAGAAATATAACTAAATGATATTCTTGGATCTAATTTGTAGTAAAGAATAGTCCTTTAAATGGTAAGATATAATATTACATGATAGAATTAAAAAAAAAAACTTTAAAATGATTAGTTGGAGATCGGGTAAAATTTCTGTCAATGTGCAGAACTTATAGTACTCAATAAAATAAATACTTACCAAAGTAAACATACGTGATATTTTATTATTTATTATTCATAGATCAGTAATTTTATTATTTATTATTCATAGATCAGTTGTGAACTATTATATCGTAATGTTTTTGCACCATTTTTCTATACCGTATCAAAATAAAGGTAATTGAAGTAAATCAGGTAATTAGAGATTGAAACTTACTGTCAAAGGCAAGGAATAATATTTATATGATTTCATTCGCGAACAAATCAAGGAAGCATGACAACGATGAATCAGAAATAGAGTTGGAAATAAATAATTAATTACCAATCAAATTAGACATAGATGGAAAAGAATATTATGATTAAGAGTCATTCCAAAATAAAAAATAATCAAAGCTTGAAAATATTTAAAGTTCTCTGCCAAAGAAAAAGTTATTAATGTGATTGAAGACACCTTTAAAGGTTGACTCTAAACCCTAATGAAGGCAGAAAAGAAGAGGTTTTACAAAGAGCATATAGTTTTCAATATTTTCCATCTTGCTTCATTCCTAGAGTTTTAGAGAGCTAAATCGCCTTTTCTATCGATGAGGTGAATTCTCTTTTTTCTTCCTTTCCTTTTTTTTTTTTTTGGTTGAAACTTTGAAAAAAATATTGTAACTACGAGCTAATATAGTGTTTGCTTTTTAGATGTGCCAAACTATGAGCCAATATGATTTTCAGATTTTTACAATGAAATTTAAGAATTATTTTTTAAAAAAATTATTATGTAGTAATGACCTTTTTGTCCTATTTTAAATTCAAATATACGTAATTAGTATGATCTACTATTGAATTTGAATATTATGATCATGTTGATATAAGATGAAGGCTTTGTGCAATATTCTAATTGACATATGATTGCTTTGTATGTAATTATGGATAAATAGTTTTGGTATTTTAATTTTAAGGGGTTTCCTGTTTGGTATTAGAACATAAAATACTCTCTTTAACATATTTACAAATAATTGATAATAGCTCCAACTGTTTTTCTCAGAAAACACTCATGGTCTTGATGTGTTAATTACCTCAAGTAGTCTAGAAGTGAATATAGTTAATTATTAACCTTTTTTTTTTTTGAACTTTTGCTTCTTCTTCTTTTCAGATCTCCAATGAGTTGTTGGATAAATATAATTCATAAGACATTCTCAATACACTAATTAATTATCGAGGTTGGTCTTTGAAGTTCAAGCATATATTAGCCTTGAATCATCTTTACTATTCTACGTAAATTCATAATTAAATCACTTTCTTAAGGAGTAGGAGTCAATGAAGAATAGTTTGACGAAGAAGTTAATTCCACATCTTCGAAAAAGAAGGAACATGTACTTTCACTAAAATATGAGCGCAAAGAATGTGAGAACACTTATTGAGTAGTGAATATTATAAAAGTGAAAAAATGTGTAACATACAATGGAAGAAATTATGGCACTGAGGCTAAAAATTACAATAATTTAATAGTAAACACATGATAAGATTCATTGTACTTTTCCACAACGGGTTTATTGATTTGGTTTTCACATTGATGATCCTTCTTTGATTTCTGGATTATTTTTCTCAAACGAAAGAGATAATCATTATTTGAAATTCCCAAGAAAAAGAAAGAATCAGAGTGATGATGGAAAATTATGTGTTTTTATGAATACATATGATAACGAATTTCCACATAGTCTACGCTTACAAATGCATAAATATTATTGTCAAAATTAATTTGTATATCTTATTTAAGTAATTCGTGCTTATTTTTTATTTAATACTTGAAAAATAAAAGTTCAAGTTTTTCTAATTAACAAGCAATTGAAACCTATATGTTCTTGAGTGCACACGAGCACATATGAATAATTTTTTGATTTCCATTTGTTTGGAAAGTGAAATAAAATAAAATCTATTACTATTTGTTGGTCCATTATTATAAGAATAAGTTAAATAGTAAATGTTGGGAGATCAGGCAAAATGTGGGGTGGTGGGGGGAGAGGGGTGGGGTGGGGATGGGGAAGGAGAGTCAGAGAGAGTGGGAATGAGTTATTACTCATATTCTACTCAAAATTTTTGCTCTAATACTTTTAACAAACAAACTCTCAAAGTATAAACTTTATTAGCATAAGAAATAAAAAATATTTTAGATTATATTATAATAGAAAAATTATATGATGAATAAGACCGTGTGATGGAAGACTTAATAAATATAACCAAATTTAAAAATATTGAATATACAGAAATTCAAGTACCACATTAAAAATTTAAGAATTAAATTAATTTTTTATGTGGGTAACTCTAAAATAGAGCATTTTAAGTTTTTTTGGCTTCCAAATCATATTTAGAAGTAAGTTACTTAACTAATAATTATGTCAAGAAAACCTTTTATTTATAATGATATGATCTTTTTTATATGTTATAGATCAACAACTATTCAGGATTGTATAATGAACATGGTTAATCATCACAAAATTTAGATTTTATTAAATTAATATAATCTAATGTGTTCAAATAAGAAAAATTATAATTAAAATTGCACATATTATTAATTTATATATGTTAATGATATTTGTTTTTTTGTTATATCAAGCAAATAAGGTGATAATTTTTTATGATTAGTTTCATTTGACACCGGCCGCGCATCGTGCGGGTATGGATACTAGTTATATTGAAAGGAGGGTAGTCTTGCTTGATATTAAGCCAAGTGGCGTAATGTGAACAAGCTACTTGGCAACAAATTCTATTTGCATTAATTTTAAAAGAAATTATTAATTGTTGTTCAAATATTACCATATAAGAATAATATCATATAATTTAAATAATAATAATTATAATAGAAATCAATTTAGATTGACTCCTATTTAGAAATCAATTAGGTTGACTCCTATCCTCATAGTAAGTAGATCCCGAAATTAAAGCTTTTGAAAAATAAGCATTCCTATAATTACGGTTTCCTATTGTATCCAATATTCCACTCAAGATTATATAAGGTAATAGTTGAGCTTATCTGTTTTTTGAAAAATAAAGCAAATTCAATTTTAAAAGAAAATAATAAAATATCCAGCATAAATAGATAGTATATGAATTTTTTGAATTTGAGTTAGAAATATATGTAGTTAATTTTTTTTATTACTGTATACGGGTAAAACCGAGGACACATGCACGCTTGGTTTCCTGATGTCATGGTTATGCTCGGTCACAATACGACCGTCTCACCGGGAACGAGGCTTCGAGCTCGGGCTAGGATGAGGCGATAAAGGAAGGGTGATTGACTGCCATTAGCGGGAGACCGAAATATCCGCCCTCACCCAGATATTTCGGCGTTGATCTCGGCGATACAGCTATCACCCGATTTACTTGCTTTATTTAGAATTGTACTAGGGTTGAAACTCCTCTCCTATATAAAGAGGAGGTTATCATTTATGAAAAGGGTGGCAACAGCAAGGAGAGAAATAGTTTACATCAACAATCATAAGAATCTTATTAAATCAGTTCCCGTCTGTTCTTAAGTTCATTTTTTATTATACCTCGTGAGAGCTTGTAACAAAAAGGGTATCGACCTCGGTTTCTATACCCCGAGGCCATACATATTTAACATTCGGTTAGATCTGCTTCTCTGTTCATTTTATTGACATATCTCGCTATTTAATCTTGAATTGAATTTAGCCACATATCTTTGGGCATCACGTACAAATTTAATTGTTCTCCGTTAATCCTGTTCGAGTCAGATCATCGGTGGGTAACGTACGGGACAGTGAGAATAACGGGGTCATGTTGCAACAGCTCCAAAACTAGTTAGACATGGCCATGGCTCAGTTACAGGCCTAGCAAGAGATCATAGCGCAATTGCAAAATCGGGGTCAGGCACCCGATGTTGCCCCATCAGAACAGACCCAGGATACGGAGGAAAGACATGCCTCACGGGGTAACGAGAACCACCCCGGACAAAGTACTGAATTGATAAGAATGCTCGAAGAATTGACCAAACGGGTCGAATCCGGTGAAAAGAAGATAGAGGCGAACGATAAGAAGGTGGAGAACTACAATTCGAGGGTTGATCAGATCCCGGGGGCTCCGCCAGTGTTGAAGGGACCGGATTCGAAAAGGTTTGTCCAAATGCCGTTTCCGCCAAGTGCGGCACCGATGAAAATCCCCAAGAGATTTCGCATGCCCGATATCCCGAAGTACAATGGGACAACGGACCCAAATGAGCATGTGACTACGTATACATGCGCTATTAAGGGCAACGACCTCGCCGATGACGAAAGGGAATCAGTGCTACTTAAGAAATTCGGGGAAACTCTGTCGAAGGGGGCTATGATTTGGTATCATAACTTGCCCGAGCACTTGGTTGATTCATTTCCCATGCTCGCTGATGCTTTCATTAAGGCCCATGCTGGGGCCATCAAGGTCGAAACTCAAAAATCAGACTTGTTTAACGTTAAGCAACGAGATGACGAGACCCTCCGCGAGTTTGTGGCTCGATTTCAAATGGAGCGCATGGACTTACCTCCAGTTACTGACGATTGGGCCGTTCAGGCTTTCACCCAAGGGCTCAACTCGAGGAGCTCGATCACATCTATGGAACTAAAACAAAACTTGATAGAATACCCGGCAATCGCCTTGGCTGATGTGCACAACAGGTATCAGTCGAAGATTAGGGTCGAGACGATAAGATTCTGAGGGCCGCTTCAGTATCATGGCATTCCAGTAAAGGAGGTGATCGATCAAGAAGAGTGATAGATCGAGATTCCAGATCGTCATATGACAGATACCAGCCTTACTTGCTCGATCGAAGGGGGAACGGGCGTAACGGCGAATCGGCCAAGAATGATAGGAGAAACGACCGAAGGAATGATCGAGGCCAAAATAACCGTGGTTTGGTAAATAGAAATGTTGTCGATAGAGCTCCGGGAAATAGAGAAACTCCAAGGTAATCCGAGTACAACTTTTGCGTCGATGTAGCAACCTTAGCGGCAGCCGTTATTCGAAACAAAGAAACAAGGCATCCGAGGCTAATCCAATCCGACCCGAAGAAGCGGGATAAAAGTCTTATTTGTAAGTATCATCTTACTCACGGCCATCGAACCAAGGATTGTCGACAACTGAGAGAGGAGGTCGCATGTCTGTACAATTTGGGGCATCTTCGAGAATTCCTAAGTGAACGAGCGAAAACCCATTTTTAAAACCTAGATTCCAACAAGCAGGATTGGCCGGAAGAGCCCCAGCAGGTGATACACATGATCATGGGAGGAACTGAAGTTCCCATTAGACCGGTTATGAAGCGCACAAAAATTTCCATAACGAGAGAAAAGCGTATCCGAAACGGTGACCCCGATGGCCCCATCACGTTCGATGACGAGGACATGGAAGGCATCACCCAACTGCATAATGACGCACTGGTAATATCTGTCCTTGTCAATAAGTTAAGAATTAAACGTGTGCTAATTGATCCAGTTAGCTCGGCTAATATCATCCGATGGAGAGTCATCGAACAACTGGGACTACTAGATCAGATCGTGCCGGCTATACGGGCCCTCAATGGATTCAACATGGCATGCGAAACGACGAAGGGTGAGATCACTATACCGATCAGTATGGCAGGAACAACGCAGCAGACGAAATTTTATGTGACAGAGGGAAATATGGGATACAATGCATTGCTGGGCAGACCGTGGATTCACCTCGTAAGAGCGGTTACCTTGACTATGCATCAGGTATTGAAATTCCCGACTCCAGAAGGTATCAAAACCGTCCGTGGTGAACAGCAGACGTAAAAGAAATGTTCGCGGTTGAAGAATCTGTTAAGAATATAAAGGCGCCAGATCGGAGTAAAGGGAAGAATGCCAAATAGCAATCACAGATCCCGATCCCGGACTTTTCAGAAGATCGGAACGGCGACACGCTAGACGAAGAGTTAAAATTCGGAATATCGAGAAACTTTGTGGTGCCCGTTGATTCTGACGCCACTAAGTCCACCGTTGAAGAACTCGATCAAGTCACACTGTTCGTCCATCTACCATAAAAGAAGGTATACCTGGGCACGGGATTAGCCCCCATTTAGACATTACAGGTATTCCACCGGACGTGACAACACACAAGTTGAGCTTGGATCCAAGTTTTCCCTCGGTCAAACAAAAGCGAAGGCCACAACCCGAGGTGAAACATACATTCGTCAAGGACGACGTAACCAAGCTCCTTAAAATAGGGTTCATTCGAGAGGTAAAATACCCAGATTGGTTAGCTAACGTTGTAGTAGTGCCTAAAAAGGGGGAATAAGTTTAGAATGTGCGTAGATTATAAAGATTTAAACAAAGCATGCCCGAAGGATTCCTTTCCTTTGCCCAGCATCGATCGCATGATCGACGCTACCGCGAGTCACGACACGCTGAGTTTCCTTGATGCGTATTCCGGGTACAACCAAATATAAATGGACCCAAAAGATCGAGAAAAAACCTCCTTTATAACTAGGTTTGGCGCATATTGCTATAATGTAATGCCTTTCGGCTTAAAAAATGCCCGTGCCACCTATCAGCGTTTAGTTAACCGAATGTTTGAATACCAAATAGGGAGATCCATGGAAGTTTTTACAGATGACATGTGTTATACCCCCATTTTAGCCGGGTTAAATTAGAGTACAACATATTGGAGATTCCTATTTTGCTTATTTTAAGGTGAATTAGGGCACCTAACTTATTTACTAAGGTAAAGCTAACTAAACCCCGTTATTGGTCTGCTTAAATTCTAATTCTAGGTAAGGGTTCTAATTATCCTAAAGGGAAGGGGTTAGGCATCCTTTAGAATCCGTTAACTACGGTTTACCGGCCAAACTTAGGTTAATTAATTAATGCTAAATAAGATGCTTAAAATTTAAGAAAATAGCTTGTACATATTACTAAGGTTTTAAAGGAAATATAATAATGCCATTTAAACTAACTTGTAGAAAAATATAGTAATTTGCATAAAGAAAATGCTTTTAAAAATGAAACTTATAAATGCTGTTAAAACTTTGAATAAAATAGTAATACTATTTAAAAATAAGACTTGGAGAAAAATGTAATAATTTGCATAAGAGAAGAATTTAAATGTTAAATACAACTTTAAAGATATTGCTAAGGCCTTAGAAAATATAGTAATGCTATTCAAAATAAGATTTGTAAAAAATAGAATAATTTGCCCATGAATAATAGCTTTTTAAGAGAAGATCTAACAAACGTGAACTTTAGATAAAAAATTATATTATATGAATATTGCGATGTAGAAAAGCCTAAACTTATTTTAACATGATGAAAAGGGCGTGAGTTTCTTTCTCTTTTATTAACTTTATTTAACTAGGCTCGGCTAAAAATGTATAATTGGATGAATCTTGGAAACAATGTTTATAAAATATACTTAAGTTACTATTTACATATTAGTGACGTTTTGAAATCTTTAAGATAGTAAGAATAAAAAATGACTCTTTTAGCTCAAAGTATGTCGTCATGCTATTTGAAAAACCAATTATTATAATGAAAATAATATTGTAGGTACTATGAATAATTTAACAAAAAAGAAAGGGAGAATAAAATCTTATGGAATTAATTGTTAGTCTTCCTTAAACTAACTACCCATTTCTAAACTAAACCTACCAATCATTAGGATTTATCTAAACTAAGAGAAAACAAAACAAACAAAGAGTTAGTTGCATAATACAAATTAATATGCACAAATAAATAGAGGAATAGATAATTTAAATGGGCTCATCCCATTTTTAAAGAGAGCTGCTGCAATCGGGCATGGGCTCAGCCCCATTTAAAGCTGCTACGGTCTGTTTTGCTGCTGTTGGGCCTCGGCCCAGCAGAAATTTTATAAACTGCTGCGGATGGGCTGGACGAGAAAGGAGTCATGTTGGGCTTTTGGCCCAACACCGAATGCAGAAGAAGAGCGAGTCCCTCGGACTCGTATGCGGTGGTCATGCAAAAAAAAATGAAAGGAAAAGGATTAGTATGCAATCAATAAACAAGGCTAAACATGTGTAATATATATTGTACGAGGGCGTGTATAGAATTCAGTCGAACAGGAAGCACAGAAATGGTAGTCATGGCATCGCATCTACTGCTACCAGAGGATAGGGCAGTACTGATGAATCATTTGAAAAATCTAATCAAAACATACAAACCAACAAACAAGAGAAACACTAAACTAACTATCAAATGCGACAACGTCCCATTCACTGTTATAGTCAATACTTAACCAAACACTTAAAGCAAAACAAACATATATTGAGTTCAACCATTTTAGGCATGCTGAGATATAGAAATCAGATTAAGCATTTAAAAAGAAGAATCTTAACAGGTGTCTCAAGTTTACAACACCTAAACATAACAAACCAACTTAAGGTCATACCAACCGAAACGCACCCTCGTCAATCGATATTGTAGACATATTGAAAGTAGATATAAAGATGCAGGCTTTAAACTTAGCGAAGTGAATTTTCTAATTTTTAACACATCGCACACAATGTTCAGTTTGACAGAGAAGCAGCCTGAAAATTTGAACAAGTTCGAACCTCAACTAAACATGTATTAAGATTTGAGAAAATCATTTGATAGTTGAGAAGCATTTTTTGCTAACTTGACAAGTCAACGATCATATAGATTTTAGCTCACATTTTGAAGTACTTCAACTGACTACACTAAACATTTGTGAAATTTCCTACTAGATTTCATTCTCGAGTTTATAAAAAGCAATTTCAACACGCATTGGTTATAAAATAAAAAAATTATCCCGTTTGACATGTAAGTGGGGTGGAAACTGTTGCCAGGTTTCTCCCCCTTTAGCAAAACAGAACAGAGTTAAAAATGCTTTAATAAATTTTAAGAAAAAGACATCAAACTATGGAATCCCTTAGCATAGACGGGTTTAAAGTATCTAAACATGTTTAAATGCATAAAGAGAGACAACTACACAACAACCAAATAGACTCTCAACAAGCGAAACATAAGCCGAACGCGAACGAGATATCGAAATAAAAACAGAACTGGAATTGAAAGAATGGAAAAAATAGGTTTAGAAATCATTTGAAAGGTTAAGAGTCGGCTCAAAATCAACCCAATAACTCAAGCTAATTTCGAATAATAAAACAGGGAAGAGGCATGAATCATGATTTCAAACTTCAAAGAAAAGAGAAAACACATAAGTGGAAGCAGAGTTATTGAGGATAGAACCAGCATCAGAACCAGCCACACAAACAAACACAAGAGCAGAAGCAGAACCAACCACACAACTAAGGCATGCCACTAACTTAACATTGTATAAAGAAAACAGTACTGATCAGGATAGAATCAGAATCAGATAAATCATGTGATGTGAATCAGGCTAGTTTCTTGACATGTGAATTTTCATTTTTTGACTTTCTTAAGCTGATAAATAGCACTTGGACATTTAAGCACAAACAGACAAAGCTGAGCTAACATACACTTAAAATAAAACTCATAACCAACCATGTACTGAACCTAGCCATTTTCTACTACCTGAATCTTTATGAACTAACTAAATCATAAACAGATCATGCTTTAAACAAGTCAACCCAGGTTAATCTTTATGCACATGTATTTGCCCGATTAAATTATTACTGCACCTAAACAAGTAGGCTGAGGTTAGTTGATATAAAATACGTTCTCCACATATGCTAATTAAACTAACCGCTCAGCATATTTTAGCCAACAAAGCAACCAACCTTCAGGTTGTCCCAATAGTGATTGATGCGACTAAACTAAACTAAACTGCCTCAACATACTATGAACACCTATTACGGAGACATGCCAAACTTTAACTAAATCAAAATAAGCATGTAAACACTTAACATAAACACTTAACACAAAAGAAAAGCAATAGATAGACCATACAAATGCTAAAATAAACGCGAGAGGGAATTACCTTCTTCGGGTGCAGCGAAGTGGGGCTCAAACCTCCGATATACCCTCGAACACTTCAAATCCCTGAGTTTGCATAGACTCGGATGCGAAACAGTAATAGACGCAAAAAATGAGAATAAAATAAATGATTCGACGCTTCAAATATAAAAAACAGTGAGTTAATATTTAGGGGAAATTAAGGCGGCTAGAACTAATATTTTTTAAGGGGATTAGGGCGGCTGAAAAAACAGAATTAATTCTTAAGGAATTTCACGACTAAAAAAAAGACCCCCTTTTTCACTTTTGAAAATGATTATTTATAGGCAAAAGACTAGGGTTTGGGCTAGGGTTTGACCACTAAAAATTAGGCGGGATTTGGAAATATTTTCAAATCAAAGACGTTAGCCCGCCTTTCTTACCATTGTCATTCAGAAACCCAGCAAAAGAAGACAAAATCTATTAAAATTGGTATTCGAAAAAATCAAAAGAGTTTATCAGAAAAAGATTTCAAGTTTCGTAAATGGACGAAATCCATTAAAACGTTTCAGAAGCGAACAGAGGAGGAAGAAGAAGCAAACAAAAATCTAACCACTTTCAAAGGTTGAATCCGGATGGGGTGAGTACAAAGCATTAATTCCTTTCCCGTAATGGCCAAACACGGCCTGATAAAGGTGAAAGGCCACTGCGACTTTGCCATTTTCGTGAGGGGAGAGAAAGAGAGGAAGGGAAGAGAGAGAAGGGGGGGGGGGGGGGTTGCGGCGGGTGTTCTGAAGAGAAGGAAACCCTAGTGGTTTCCTTATTTTTGAAACGGACGGGTCGGGTCCTGGTCAGAAGGTTTAATGGATTGGGCCATTTAAATAATTGATGGGCTGATCTGAAAATATTAAGCTGTTGATTGTGAATGGACAAAATTAATATGGGCTGGCTTGAGAACAATTGTTTGGGCTCGGATTTGGACTAATAATTCGGCTGATGAAAGAAACAATTCGGGTTTCTATATTTGCATAAAGATCTATTTTAGTTAAAATATTACCTATTATAAAAATATGTATTTATCAGTGCTCGGATAAAAATAAAATTATATGACGTCGCGATGGCCGTGCAATAATATTTTGAAAATCAACAGTAAATAAACGCTATTATTTAATTATGCGAAAATAAATGCGATGCGTGTGCATAAGATGGTAAAAAATGCTGAAATGATAAAAATGCGGATTATCATAATACCGATAATAATAAAATGACAATGATAATAATAATAATGGTAGCAGTAACAAAAACAATAACAGCTAGCGAACGAAAACGCCGGTATTAATAAGAGGCTGATAATTATAGTAAAATATAAATAATTATTTTAAAGTTGCCAAAATATCAGAAGCGTAAATAAATATTTTGGGGGAAGACGGGACAAAATTTGGTGTCAACAACTTGTCCCTCTTTGCCCGGTGATGATGAAAGAATTTTCGGGCAAAGACGTTGACTCAGTAGCCTATTTTGTCTCGGCTAAAGGATTTTGGAGGATTTAAGGGTAAAGAAAATTACGGATTATGGCTGAACTCCGGTCTCCGAGTTGCCTACATATCTCGGACTGCACGAGAATCAGGCCGTGTGTAGTTCTGGGATAACTACGACATCTACGAATAACGTATCCCAATTGGTGCGGATCTTTGCAAAATATTGTCCCAGTGTCGGATTATGATGACACTGGGTATTATGGTAGAACTCGAGAATTCTGAAAACGAGTGTGCTGGAATGCAAGCGGGATATTTGGAGTTGGAGGCGAGTGTTTGAGGTAGATCTTTGACCCTCGTCGGGAAGTCTGATTATCCTTCCCAACAAATTGCCCCAGTTCGCTGCCATAGAAATAGTTCCACGTTGCGCTAAAGCTCCTGCGAAACCTAAGCTAGATAAAATAGTCAGCAAAAATAAATATCAGAAGTAAAGCGATGTAAAATAAACCCATAAAAGCTGCAATGATTTAAATAAATGATAGCCATTGCTGAGGCTAATGCAAATGAGTTTTAGGCCGATGATTCATGAGAATGATGCCTTTAGCGATGATTAATGAAAATGAGGCCTAAAACCAGATATATATGGGCTATTTAAGCCGAATGATTTATGAGAAATGAGGCTTTATAAGTCGGCATAATGAGGTTTTCTTTAAAACCTAATGGTTGACGAGGTTTTTTTTTTTTTTTTTTTAAAACCAACATGATTCATGGTGCAAAGCATTGTGCAGTGAATTTTAAAGCAATTGTGCGGTGTATATGCGTTTGCAAGCATTTATGCGAAGCGGATGAAAGTATTCGAGCAATGCGTGTGTGGTGCAAAGCCTTTTGAAGGCAGCCATGCAATGTATGTGCGGTGCATTTGAGAGCATTGATGCAGTGCGTTTGCAGGGCATTTGAAAGTAATAGTGCAATGCATGTGCGGTGTGTTTGAGAGCATTGAGGCAGTGTGTTTGCAGGGCATTTGAAAGTAGTAGTGCAATGCATGTGCGGTGCGTTTGAGAGCATTGAGGCAGTGCGTTTGCAAGGCATTTGAAAGTTATAATGCAATGCATGTGCAGTGCGTTTGAAAGCATTTATGCAGGGTATTTCAAAGCAATAGTGCATGTGCGAGATTCGTACAAAATATTTGAGGTAAAAGTAGTACTGGTGCGAGATTAGTATAAAAATTATTCGAGGTAAAAGTAGTGCAAATGCAAGTGCAACATCAATGCGCTTTTGTAAAACTAAATATGTCCAATTTTAAGGCGGACATGCTCCAGATAAATTAATCAAGTCCTATTATAAGGCAGACGAACCCAAATAAAAATGGTTAAACCCTATTGTAAGGCGGAGAAGCCTAATAACATTGCGTCCAAATTTAAGGTGGACAAACTAGATGCAATAATTAAGTCCTATTATAAGGTGGACAAACCTAATAACATTGCGCCCAAATTTAAGGGGGACAAAATCCAAATAAATAATGAAGTCCAATTATAAGGTGGACAAACCTAAATGTTCAATTAAAGGCGAACAAGCCTAATATGTTCAATTAAAGGTGAACAAACCTAAAATGTTCAATTAAAGGCAAACAAGCCTAAAATGTCCAATTAAAGGCGGACAAGCCTAATATGTCCCATTAAAGGCGGATGAGCCTAATATGTCCTATTAAAGGCGGACGAGCCTAAAATGTCCAATTAAAGGCGGACGAGCCTACCATGTCCTGTTAAAGGTGGATAAGCCTAAAGTGTCCTATTGAAGGTGGGCGGACCTAAAATTTCCAATTAAAGGCGGATAAGCCTAAAATTTCCAATTAAAGGCGGATAAACCTTGATTTATAATTACTAAAAAAAATTGGTGCGGAGCGAAAAGCTTGATTTGCAGTAGTGAATACCCATGGTGCAGTGAGGAGAGCTTGTGCATTGCCTAGTTTGATCCTATTATTAAAGGCGAATGAGCTTACAATGTCCAATTAAAGGTGGACGAGCCTAAAATGTCCTATTAAAGGCGGACAAGCCTAATATGTCGTATTAAAGGCGGACGAGCCTAAAATGTCCTATTAAAGGCGGATGAGCCTAAAACGTCCAGTTAAATGCGGTGCTTGATTTATGATTACTAAAAAAAAAAATTGGTGCGGAGCGAAGAGCTTGATGCGATGCTTGATCTGTAGTAGCGAACATTCATATGTGGTGAGAAGAGCTTGACGCAGTGCGTAACTTGTAGTAGCAAGTATTCATGATGCAATGTCAATGATTGGGGATCTTCTACCCTGCCAAAATTTACATCTAAAAAGTTCCTGCACTCAAAGAAATTTGTAAGTTTAAAATTTAATCAGTATTAAGTTGCCTTTGCCCTTTGCTTTATCTGAATCTTGCAATTGCCTACTTCATACTGTGCGATATGCTAAAATATGCCCCTGCGTTACTCAAAGAAAATTTGTTAGTGTAAAATAAAATGGTTGCCTTGCATTGAACACCAAAGCTTTGGCGTTGAATATTCATTTCTTGTGGTGATGGCATTGCAACAATCTGGTGACACTAATATATTGCTCGGGATTTCGATTCATGCTTTTGTCGAATAATGATAGGCCATTTGCAAAGCTGCCCAGTGTTGCTTTGTGGGGAAAATGGATTTTTTCACTATATTAAGACCGTGTCCAAGAATGGACTGCTTACTTATCCCGAAAGAATCAGGTCAAAAGTAGTTCATACAAAGCTTTAGAAAAATTACAAAAAAGAAAGTTGATCATAAGGCGAGTGAGTGGAGAATGATAGTGATGGTAGATCCTTTCAATCATCCTACTTAGTTCCACGCTTCCTTTTCAAGTGTCTCGGTGCCAATTTTGATGGATCAGCGGTAATAATAATTGCATTTGCAACTGGAGGGCCATCATTGTCGCACAATTTATTTTGTTGCACTCTTATCTTATCCTTTTCAATCATGTTCTGGATCTTATGCTTAAGTGCTGGGCAATCTTCTGTGTCATGACCTAGAATATTAGAGTGGTAAGCACAACTCTTGGACCAATCAAAGTCTGGCGGTAGGCTTTTAGGGATCCATCCTTTCTTTGGCTTCAGGAGTCCCTTGGCTTTCATTTTCTCAAATATGTTGGTTAATGACTCTTCAAGAGGAGTAAAAGTGCGAAATTTTACGTGCTTTGACAGTCGTAAGCTAGACTGTGCTTGATCGGGTTGATATTGAAAGCCTCGTTGGTGAAGAGATATATGATCACGTGAAACTTGATGGTTCTGTCATGATTGCGGCTGATATGTGGACCTGACAGCTGAGTCGGTTTCTCTCTTTTTGCCTTGCAAGTTGTTGAATGTCTCAGCTTGAAAAGTTGCTTGTACTGATGAAGTGTCAACAATTCTTCCTTCTCGAATGCCCGCTTCTATTTGCTTTCCAACTTGAATTAGATCAGAAAAATCACGTAACTGCGCACATAACAACTTTTCATAATATATGCCCTTTTGCATTTGGATGAAAGTTGAAATCAACTCATTCTCGGGCAATGGAGGGCGTATTTTTGAAGCTTCCAATCTCCATCGGATGGCATATTCCTGAAAAGACTCATGTGGCATTCTTTCTATCTCACGCATATCATAAAGATTTGGACTAACCCCGATGTTAAACTTGAATTGTTCTACAAAGTCGCGGGCCATGTCCTCCCAGGTGTACCATTTGCGAAAGTCGTGTTCTGTGTACCAATCTAATGCTAGCCCTGATAGGCTCTGAATGTATAATTTCATTCGTATGGATTCATTTTGTCCAATTCCCATTAATCTGCTATAATAATCCTTCAAGTGCGTGACAGGATTTCCTCTGCCATTGAAAGTGTTCAAGTTTGGCACTTTGAATCCTGGCGGCAACTCAACATTTGGAAGCATGCACAAGCTTTCATATCTTAAACTTTGGATATTTCGTGCACGCATCTCTTCTTGAACAATTCTCCTTAAATTGTGGTGCTCTCTATTCGAGTCATCCCAATTAATAGCATTTGTTTCATTTCACGATCTCTTGTACGGGCATACCGCTAGCTGATTTTGTTGGCTTTTTGTGAAGGGTATTACGGGTGTAGGCGGTTGGATATTGGGCGTCAATGTGACTTGCAAAGATTTTGGTTTAATAGAGTATTTTGGTGGTATTCGTGGAGAAATTATATGTGTAGGGGCTGGGTGAGGAGAAATAGTGAAGGAAATGTTTTGGGTTGAGCTAGAAGCTGAAGATGTGTTAGGAAGAAGACTGAAAGTATTTTCCATATTGACCAAGACGCTTCTTTGAACCACATTCTTTTTGTTATCATCATTTTGTTCTCGCACCAACCCCATGCCAGTGTTGAATGGTTCAAATCTCTTTGCCATTTTAGTCCCGTCCTTAATGCAGATGCGCAGCCAAAACAATGTTCAACGCTAGGCAACCTCTAAAGAATGCAATAAAACTAAACAAACACAAAATAAAATGTTAGTGCGTGAGAATATGCATAGGAATTAAACGCACAAAATAATAAAATATGTGATAAATTAGTTCGTGATTTGATTAAGCAAGAATAGATGACCTAAGTTGTAGCACGAGCGGAGGAGAGCGACTTATTGGCTAGTAGGCTCTAACGCTTGAGCATTAATGAAAGAAAAAGAAAACTACATTGGAGTAGAATTTGAATAAAATCTGAAAAATTGAAGTTTGAAGAAAAGCTGACTTATGCTGAACACCAATGCTTGGCCCTGACTTGATTCTTATCCTTTGCCAACTTTGGCATATTTTTTAAAAAATTTGCCCCAGTTTTTAGGGTGTTTTTGAGGAAGATGTCTTGGTTGCATGCCAAAATTTTTCCCCAGTTTCATGCTCCTTTTTTGGGGGGGGGGGGGGGGGGAATATTAGAATTTTGTAATAAATAAGACCAAGCCTTATATAGGCCGCCTACGCATCCTGTGTCCGACAGGAAATCAGGTCAAACGTAGTTCACCTTTTGGTGCTTGTTTGGATATACCATAGACAAAACTCGGGATTAAGATAGAAAAATTACGATTGATCGAGCGCACGAGAGTTGAACTTAATATGCCCAAGAGCTGCGAACGGCTCTAAAATTATTTTAGCATTGGCGGGTTGAAAATGAGAGGCCTATGAAATTGTCCCCGACTTGCATGCCAGAATTTGAAATTAATGGGTGCGTGAAGATAAATCTCAACGACCCAAAATAAGAATGACTCGATTAGACGAGTGAAGGCTCCACAGAAGTAAGGTACTTGAAAAGTCATTCCTGAACAACTTGATGGAAAACGTTGAATAAATTTCAACAAGTGTCATTTGATAGATTGTGCAAATAAATTTGGACATCTACCAATTTAAGAAGCGATAAATGGAGAAAATGACAGAGTTTTGAAAGCAAAAGTTCCATGACGTAGACCGAGTGCAAAATGGATTCTACGAGGCATGGAGCTAACGGGCTAAATGTTCCGTCGTTCGAGACAGAAGATCATACCCGTAAAGGAAGGACACAGAAAAGCTCTAGAATTTGCAGTTTGATGCGAGACTAATAGATTCGAGTAACTAAGCGAATAACGATGGAAAAATAATTATGAGAGAATACCTATTAAAACAAAGCTGGAATGATAGGAATTAACTTCAAGTGTTGGCAAAATGAATTTTTCAAGGCTAGTTCATGAATGCGAAAAATTAGGAAATTTCCTCCGACGATCAGAACTTTTCGAGAAAAACACCCTTCTTTATAAGAAAAAAGGGAATCATGCTGGGAATGTGAATGATCTTAAGGTGCTCTAGAGTCGCTAAAGTGCGCTAATCGCGGAATAATTTGATTAGTATTATTTTTAAAAATCATGCAGGTGATGCATAAAAAAAAACAATTAAAAGATAATGTTGCAATTATATGTTAAAATAAAGAGACAAGCAAATATGGAATCAATTTGATCTTCTGTTGTCAAGAGAAACGAAGCATATCACAAATAAATTCAAGTAAGAGCATAGTGCTAATAAATTTAAGTAATTCGTTTAGCACCAAGCAATAGCATGTTGCAAATAAAATTTAAGTAAACATACTGCAAATAAATTCAAGTAAATCACTTAGCAAGCAAGCAAACAACTTGACTAGTTTATAACACACGTATATTAAATAACAATAACAATAACGCGTCTTAATATGCAGGGGACCTCTTTATGCCCGAGGAAGGCCTAGCGGGTATTTGAAAGATGAATGTGCCATTATATGTCATCTCATTTGTTCTTTAATTAATTAAATGAGTCTATTCCCAAAATGAAGTACAAAAATAGCTTTAAGCTTTATTACATGCCAAATAAGAAAAACAAAATTCCTAATTAAAATAAGCTAAGTTCAATTCTTCATTGCGTCCAAGCTTCTTTCTCTATTAATAATGTGCGCCAAGGTATTTTCTACCAAAACTTGCGATCTTCATGGCTATCTTCATCACAAAAGGTTAGTCAAACCCGCCCTCCTAAAGTTTAATTAATTTAGAACAATAGTCTATATTGTTGGCACAATCAACCTTCAAATAATGCACACATAATATGATAAGCGTCGCTTGGGGTCGTGAACCCACTTGGATAGTTGGGTAAGGTTGACTAATGGACTTAATACACCTTGGGTGTTAAGCCTCCTAAGTTTGCGTGATGCGTGTCCTTAAAGAGGGTTTTGGTTTAGCTCTATCTTAGGCTGACTAAGAGTCGGTTTCCTATGACACAAAGCTCCCCCAAGTGGACAACTTGGGAGTGGAAAGTTCCTGGCTGTCGACTGCACCGCCGATCGACTAAATCCACCAGATCAATCCAACTAAAAGGTATTTTAGTAGTGCACGGCCGCGAACCGCGAAACCGCTTTAAGTGTGTGAATTGTGTGTATTTTCCAGGAGTGGAAGAAATATGAACGGAATGCCAATTTAATAAAAGAAAAACATATATATTACATGGCGAAGGCAAATAAGGCATAAAACTATAATAAAGACATTCAAAAGCATATAAGGCAAAATAAAGAAAACAAACAAACAAAAACACCCAACAAAATATCAATTAACCTAAGCCTGTTGTGGTTAGAACCTATACTCCCCAGTGGAGTCGCCAAGTTGTTATACCCCCATTTTAGCCGGATTAAATTAGAGTACAACATATTGGAGATTCCTATTTTGCTTATTTTAAGGTGTCGCCACCTAATTGATTTTAAGGTGAATTAGGGCACCTAACTTATTAACTAAGGTAAAGCTAACTAAACCCTGTTACTGGTCTGCTTATATTATAATTCTAGGTAAGGGTTCTAATTATCCTAAAGGAAAGGTGTAACAACCCAGTATTTTTCCAAGTGTCTTGAATTACTTCCTTATTCATAGTTTATTTAATTTTAGCGGTCTGGTGGTACCAAAGCAGATAATTATGAAATATATTCATATAATATGTATGTAGATATATTTAGTTGTATATATAATTTATAGGATATATTTTATGAAAAGGCAGTTAAGTGAATAAGTGGGTTAGGCCATTTCTCTGGTTGCTGGCCACGTTAATAATAGTGAAGACAAGAAAAGTTTAGATGTGAGTTAATAATTCCCCAATGGTTAGAGGGACCCACGGCTATAATTAGTGGTAGATTGATTGATGGTGGGATTTTAAATAAGACAAGATAGGGTTTAAGTGGGAAAACAAGTGGGGCAAGCCCACTCCCTTTTTCTTCTGCCAAGGCATTATAACTTTGGGGCTCTTTCTTGGTTTCGGACGAGAGAAAGTGCCAAAGTGGCGTGGAGAGTTGGAAAGAGTGGAAATTTCATTTGCTGTATCCAGGTATTGTACTTAATTCCATTCCTTAGTTATGTTTGATGAACTGAAATAGGATGACTAGTATAAGTAATTCATACTGAATAATGCCAATAACCTATCTTTGAGGGACAAATTAATTATGGAGTCTTGATTGTGTTTCTTAGGCCTTGGCAATTGAAATGGTATTTATTAAGAGGCAATACCTTTCTGGATTACATTTTTTCTTTGCAGGGAATTCATTTGGCTTAGGGGGAAAATAGCATTAAATATTATTTTAATATAAGAAGCAATTATTATGCAAACCTTGGAGGGACCAAATAGCAGTAGATTGAAAGTGGGTTTTCAAAGTGTTGAATTTGTGCAATTCTCGTGCACTGTGAATTGGCTTAGGGGGAAATAGCATTAAATATTATTTTAATACAGGAAGCAATTATTATGCAAACCTTGGAGGGACCAAATAGTATTAGATTGAAAGTGGGTTTTCAAAGTGATGAATTTGTGAAATTCTCGTGCACTATGTCAGTGCCAAATTTTTATTTCAATTATTTCCTTCTTTATGTATTACAGTTATGACTATTTGGAGACTATATTGTTCGAAGAGAATTTTGCATTTCGGAAATTAGGAACATGAGATTTGACCCATTAACTTGGACCCGTTATTTATGATATTGAATAGATTGAGGCTATCGGAAATTGTTCGAAGAGAATTTGGCATTTCGAGAGAGACTGCGTTCCGGGTATAAGGCAAGTGAGGCTTAAACTCTTAGTTTACTTGATTTTCATAAAAAGCATATGGTTGTGTTGTATGTATGCAATTAAACCGTTTAGTTCGTGTGAGTGGGCAAGCATGATCTAAATTGGATAATTTCCAAGTTTCTAAAGTAATGACCGTATGAGTCCTTTAGCGTAAATTCGCTTAAATAGATACTATTTAAATAAATGTAAAGTTTGGAAAATGGTATTGATTGGATGTATGTTCCACTTATCGTATTTTGAGAGGGGCATACTTCCATAGGTCCCATTGATGTTCAGTGAGAGATTGATGCTAGAATCTTAAGTGACCCGGGTAAGATGGGGGTAAATAATACCCTCTCCGGAAGACGGAGTAAGACATAGACAAATACGTACTATGTCCCGTAAGCGTAGATTCAGAATCAATTTATTTCATCTATTGCTTGTCCGGGTAAGATGAGGGTAAATAATGCCCCTCCGGAAAACGGGGTAAGACATAGATAAATACGTTCTTTGTCCCGTGAGCATAGATTCAGATTTAGAGTACTTCATGTTTTGGCTGGTTGTACTTTATGATTTTAGCTTTAGCTTCAGTGTTTGTATATATTTAATATACTTGTACTGTGTAATTTCTTTTATGCATTATCAGGGATTTCAAAGACTTGCCCCAGGGGTAAGCTGAGAGTGTCGATGATCTTGCTGGGTCTTTTAGACTCATACTTGTTGATGTTATATGTGTGCAGGTGTGGTTAACAGTGACCAGATAGCCGATACTTGATTCATTCCAGCTTTGTTCAGTCCAGTTCAGTAGAGGTGAACCACCATTAGATCATGGCGGCCTCTTCTTCTTTAGTTGACTTAGTAGTATTCCGAGCTACGTCTCGTACTTTTATATTCAGACTAGCAGTTCCGTGACTTAGACATTTTATGGGGTTTATGGGCAAGACTCAGTATTTGTATTTCATTTCTTCATTTCTCTTTATATTATGAGACTTTGCGTATTATTCATTTTATTCGTTAATTTTCTCATGATTAGCTTAGAGGGTTCGCCTTATGGGTAGAAGATCGTCAGGTGCCCGGTCACGGCCTGAGTGTCAGATTTGGGTCGTGACAAACTTGGTATCAGAGCCACTAGGTTTCAATTTCCTTGAAGTCATGGAACGATGCCTGGTAGAGCCTTGTAGATCGGTACGGAGACGTCTGTACTTATCTTCGAGGGGCTGGTCGAGTATTTTAGGAAAAATTTCCCTTTTTTCTAATTCTTATCGAGCCATTAAAGTTGAATAAGGAATTAACCCTTTTCTGGTTCTGGAACAGATGGCTAGGACTCGATCTTCTGCATCTGCGGGGCGAGGGGGTGCACCAGTAGCACGGGGGAGAGCCGGGTCACGAGGACGGGCCCCAGCAAGACAGGCTGCTAGGCCTAGAGGTAGACCTCCAGCCGCCAGACAGGCACCACCCGAGCCTCCGGCAGAGGAGGATGTTATGGACATACCAGCAGCAGCCTCAGTTGAGGGAGCTATAGTTTCAGTGCCACTAGAGTTGTTGGTCAGGATGGTTTCAGTTTTAGAGGCCATTGTTCCTCGTCTAGGTAGAGTTATGCCTCCAACTACTTCTCACACTCAGGAGGGTGTGGGTGGTCAGACACCAACCACTCTTACCACTGAGCAGCGGGTCGCACAGGATTTTTAGACACCACCACCTGGTTTAGCTCCACCACCAGCTGAGGTGGTAACACAACCAGCAGTTCATCCAGGGGGTACAACTTCGGTTACTGGTAGGAGGGCAAGTGCTACAGATGAGCTTAAAGCTTTCATGAGTTTTAGACCACCGAACTTTGATGCTACCCCTACGTCGGTTGGTCCCCAGAGGTTCATAGACAGGTGTGAAAAGATTTTGATGACACAGGGTATCTTACACACTCACGGGGTTGACTTCACAGTTTTCCAGCTTTCTGGATTGGCAGAGTCATGGTGGACTACTTTGAGTCGTAATAGGCGTGCAAATTTGCCCCCACTTACTTGGGCCCAGTTTGTGACACTTTTTATGGACAGGTTTCTACCTCCTAGTCAGCGTGATGCTTTGCGCGATCAGTTTGAAAAGCTTCATCAGAACGACATGACTGTGGCACAGTATGATGCAGAATTCACCAGATTGTCTCGTTATGGCTTTGAGATCATTCCTACTGAGGAGGATCGGGTCAAGAGATTTATGAATGGGTTGATAAAGTCCCACCGTACCGCCTTGGCTACTGAGGTGCGGAGGTCTACCTATGATCAAGTTCTAGATAGTGCTATACGTCGATAGGGATACTATTTAGAGGACAAGACTGAGCGAGAAGGGAAGAAGTCGCGCACATCAGTGGTATCTAGTTTGGCTCCATCTGGGAGCAGAGGCGTTCAGGGTAAGGGGTCATCTAGACCTCCTCAGTTAGCTTCACATAATCATTCTCAGGACTCACCTAGTTCTCAGTTAGCCCGGCGGGGGCAGGGGCAGCAACAACACCAGAGACGTAGTTCTTTTCAGAACAGGGCTTATCGTTGTTCTTCTTGTGGGAAGAACCATTCAGGAAGGTGTATGAGGGGTTTCACTGGATGTTATCCATGCGGGGAGCAGGGTCATTTGTCTTTTGCATGTCCTAGAGTTGTGGGCGCAGTCCAGTCGGCAGCCCAGCAGCAGGGTGCCATTGCGGCGCCACCTATAGCCGCAGTTCCAGCTAGAGCAGTACCACAGGCAGGTCGTGGAGCATCCAGACAGGGTATTCAGGGTGCACAGGCAGTGGGGGGACAACCCCGTTTCTTTACTTTGGCCAAACAGGATGTTGATGCATGTGATGCAGTAGTCACAGGTATTCTCACAGTTTGTTCTCATCTGGCATTTACCTTGATGGATCCTGGATCCACTTATTCTTATGTATCCCCATTTTATGCTGCTTGTTTGGAGCGAGTACTTGATTACATAGATGCGCCTTTTCTAGTATCTACCCCAGTTGGGGAGTCTATAGTGGTAGATCGAGTATATCGTGATTGTATAGTATCTATTCAGAGTACAGAGACCTTGGTGAATCTTCACGAACTTCAGATGGTCAGTTTTGATGTCATAATGGGTATGGATTGGTTGGCAGCCTGTTATGCTACACTTGATTGTCGTAACAAGCTAGTTATATTTGATATACCTGGAGAGATGAGATTAGAGTGGAAAGGTACCACAGCCTCTCCAGAGAAGCGAATCATTTCTTATTTCGGTGCCCGTAAGTTGATTAGCCAGGGCTGTTTGGGATTCATAGCCACGGTTTGAGATACTCGAGCTGAGACAGTGACTATAGACAGCATTCCGATTGTACGGGACTACCCAGATGTATTTCCTGAAGATTTGCCAGGATTGCCTCCCACCCGAGAGATTGAGTTTTGAATAGATACTTTACCGAGGACTCAGCCTATTTCTATTCCCCCGTATCGTATGGCACCTGCCGAGTTGAGGGAGCTGAAGGAACAGATTCAGGATTTGCTTGATAAGGGCTTCATCAGGCCCAGTGTGTCACCTTGGGGTGCTCCAGTATTATTTGTGAAGAAGAAGGATGGTTCCATGCGAATGTGCATTGACTACAGGCAATTAAACAAAGTCACAATCAAGAACAAGTATCCATTACCTCGTATAGATGATTTATTTGATCAGCTTCAGGGTGCGGTTTGTTTTTCCAAGATTGACTTGAGATCGGGTCACCATCAGTTGAGGATCAAGAAAGAGGACATCTCGAAGACAGCATTTCGGACTCGTTATGGCCATTATGAGTTTTTGGTCATGTCCTTTGGGCTTACTAACCCCCTGGCAGCATTTATGGACCTTATGAATCGAGTGTTCAAGCCTTTTCTCGACACTTTTGTATTCATTGATGACATATTGGTCTACTCCCGTAGCCAGTTGGAGCATGAGGGTCATCTGAGGGCGGTGTTAGAGAAGTTGCAAGAACACAAGTTTTATGCCAAATTCTCGAAGTGTGAGTTCTGGTTAGATACAGTGGCGTTTTTAGGTCACGTGGTTTCTAAGGATGGTATTCTAGTCGATCCAAAGAAGATTGATGCAGTGCAGCAGTGGCCTAGACCTACTACTTCTAATGAGATCAGGAGTTTCCTGGGCTTAGCCGGTTATTACAGACGCTTCGTGGCAGGATTTTCAGTAATAGCTGCACCGTTGACCAGATTAACGCAGAAGAATGTCCAGTTCAAGTGGACAGAGGAGTGTGAGTTGAGCTTTCGAAAGCTCGAGACAGCTTTGACTTCGGCTCCAGTATTGACTTTGCCTACTGGGGAGGGAGGCTATTCAGTGTATTGTGATGCCTCGAGAGTGGGTTTAGGTTGTGTCCTGATGCAGAGAGGCAAGGTGATTGCATATGCTTCTAGACAACTGAAGAATCACGAGAAGAACTACCCGACTCATGATTTAGAGCTAGCAGCAGTGGTCTTTGCCTTGAAGTTGTGGAGGCATTATTTGTATGGCGAGCCATGTGAGATATTTACATATCACAAGAGTCTTCAGTATATCTTTAAGTAGAAAGATTTGAATTTGAGGCAGCAGAGATGGCTTGAGCTGCTAAAGGATTATGATATGACAATTTTGTACCATCCGGGGAAAGCTAATGTAGTGGCAGATGCTTTGAGTAGGAAGTCAATGGGTAGTTTGGCTTCTATTTCTGCCTCAATCCGACCTTTAGCTATAGATTTTTAGCGGTTGGCCAATAGTGGTGTTAGACTTGATGCCACGCCTTGTGGAGGGATACTTGCTTGCGTAGTTGCACATTCTTATTTGATTGAGCAGGTCAAAGCTCATCAGTTCGAGGATCGCCAGTTGCTTAAGCTCAAAGATCAAGTGGAGCAGGGACAGACTAAGAGAGCGACTATTAACTCTGATGGAGTGTTATGGCATGATGGCAGGTTATGTGTACCAGATGTAGGAGACCTGAGGCAGACTATTATGGAAGAAGCTCATAGTTCTCGCTATTCCATACATCCGAGAGCTACAAAGATGTACCAAGACTTGAAGAAACATTTCTGGTGGATGAGGATGAATATAACCATATCTGATTATGTGGCTCGTTGTTTGAATTGCCAACAGGTTAAGTATGAGCATCAAAAACCTGGAGGGTTAGCTCAGAATTTGATTATTCCCGAGTAGAAGTGGGAGAGAATCACTATGGACTTCGTGGTCGGCTTGCCACGTACTCTGAGGAAACATGATTCAGTTTGGGTGATTGTGGACAGACTTACCAAATCCGCACATTTTATACCGGTTCAGACTACATTCACAACAGAGCGGTTAGCACAGATCTATGCTCGTGAGATAGTTCGATTGCATGGCGTGCCCATTTCTATCATTTCTGACAGAGGGTAACAGTTCACAGCTCAGTTTTGGCAGTCTTTTCAAAAGGCCTTGGGTACTAAGGTTGAGCTCAGTACAGCATTCCATCCGCAGACTGATGGTCAGTCAGAGCGGGTTATTCAGATCTTGGAGGACATGTTGAGGGCATGTGCCATCGATTTTGGAGGTCATTGGGACGAGCAGTTTCCTTTGGTAGAGTTCGCCTATAATAACAGCTACCACTCCAGTATTGAGATGGCTCCATATGAGGCTTTGTACGGTAGGCGGTGTCGTTCTCCAGTTGGTTGGTTCGAACCAGGTGAGAGGAAGCTTTTGGGTCCAGAGATGGTTCAGCCAGCTTTGGAAAAGGTAAAGGTAATCCAAGACCGGCTCAAGACAGCTCAAAGCAGGGTGATATGGTATTGTTGAAGGGTGATCTTGAGTTCATGGAGGGTGATATGGTATTGTTGAAAGTATCGCCCATGAAGGGTGTCATGAGATTTGGAAAGAAGGGCAAGTTAAGCCCGAGATATATTGGTCCTTTTGAGATCCTAAAGCGGATAGGAGCAGTTGCATATAGATTGGCTTTACCGCCGTCCTTAGCAGGAGTTCATCCGATTTTTCATGTTTCCATGCTCCGAAAATACTCTAGAGACCCTAGCCATATTGTTCAGTTTATTGACCGTGAGGTAGTTCAGCTTGATCAGAAGTTAGCCTATGAGGAGGCCCCGATAGCTATTTTGGATAGGCAAGTTCGCCAGCTGAGATCCAAGAGTATTCCTTCTGTAAAAGTCTTATGGAAGAACCATCTGAGTGAGGAAGCTACTTGGGAGGCAGAGTACGACATTCGAGAAAGATATCCCGAGCTTTTCTCTTGAGTCATGTCAAAGAGAAGAAGCTAATGCATATGCGCATTGGTTACAGGTATACTCTTTATGTGTTCTCACGAGGATTAAACTAATAGACAATGTGTTTACATATTCACATTTAGGTGTTGACTTATTTGAATTATATAGATGCATATATGCCTCGTTGGTATGTTTTGTATGATGGTATGGGGTCGCCTGGTACTCCATTTGCATGTGATTGATGGTATGGAGTCGCCCGAAACTCCCTAGTATATGTTAGTTTATAAATTTTGATTGTGGGGTGTTGTTGTTGGTAGTTTATGATGGGTATATACGTGATATTAGTCATAATTATAGGGGAAACTCGTTCCAAATTTCAGTAGGCCTAAGAGACTGGTTGAGACAGTTAAGGTTGTTAATGTGTTACTCTTTGACGACGTGAAGAGTTATTCCTACGTTCGAGGACGAACGTTATTTTAAGGGAGGGAGAATGTAACAACCCAGTATTTTTTCAAGTGTCTTGAATTACTTCCTTATTCATAGTTTATTTAATTTTAGTGGTCTGGTGGTACCAAAGCAGATAATTATGAAATATATTCATATAATATGTATGTAGATATATTTAGTCGTATATATAATTTATAGGATATATTTTATGAAAAGGCAGTTAAGTGAATAAGTGGGTTAGGCCATTTCTCTGGTTGCTGGCCACGTTAATAATAGTGAAGACAAGAAAAGTTTAGATGTGAGTTAATAATTCCCCAATGGTTAGAGGGACCCACGGCTATGATTAGTGGTAGATTGATTGATGGTGGGATTTTAAATAAGACAAGATAGGGTTTAAGTGGGAAAAAAAGTGGGGCAAGCCCACTCCCTTTTTCTTCTGCCAAGGCATTATAACTTTGGGGCTCTTTCTTGGTTTCGGACGAGAGAAAGTGCCAAAGTGGCGTGGAGAGTTGGAAAGAGTGGAAATTTCATTTGCTGTATCCAGGTATTGTACTTAATTCCATTCCTTAGTTATGTTTGATGAACTGAAATAGGATGACTAGTATAAGTAATTCATACTGAATAATGCCAATAACCTATCTTTGAGGGACAAATTAATTATGGAGTCTTGATTGTGTTTCTTAGGCCTTGGCAATTGAAATGGTATTTATTAAGAGGCAATACCTTTCTGGATTACAATTTTTCTTTGCAGGGAATTCATTTGGCTTAGGGGGAAAATAGCATTAAATATCATTTTAATATAAGAAGCAATTATTATGCAAACCTTGGAGGGACCAAATAGCAATAGATTGAAAGTGGGTTTTCAAAGTGTTGAATTTGTGCAATTCTCGTGTACTGTGAATTGGCTTAGGGGGAAATAGCATTAAATATTATTTTAATATAGGAAGCAATTATTATGCAAACCTTGGAGGGACCAAATAGTATTAGATTGAAAGTGGGTTTTCAAAGTGATGAATTTGTGAAATTCTCGTGCATTGTGTCAGTGCCAAATTTTTATTTCAATTATTTCCTTGTATTACGGTTATGACTATTTGGATACTATATCATATTTTGAAATTTGTTTATTAGAAGTATTATTAAGATACAGTTTGATCATTCTATGGAAATTATGAAATTTAGTATAAAATATTGACATTGAACCTGTAGTTTACAAATTAAGAACATGAGATTTGACCCATTAACCTAGAGCCGTTATTTATGATATTGAATAGATTGAGGCTATCGGAAATCATTCGAAGAGAATTTGGCATTTCGAGAGAGACTGCGTTCCGGGTATAAGGCAAGTGAGGCTTAAACTCTTAGTTTACTTGCTTTTCATAAAAAGCATATGGTTGTGTTGTATGTATGCAATTAAACCGTTTAGTTCGTGTGAGTGGGCAAGCATGATCTAAATTGGATAATTTCCAAGTTTCTAAAGTAATGACCGTATGAGTCCTTTAACGTAAATTCGCTTAAATAGATACTATTTAAATAAATGTAAAGTTTGGAAAATGGTATTGATTGGATGTATGTTCCACTTATCGTATTTTGAGAGGGGCATACTTCCATAGGTCCCATTGATGTTCAGTGAGAGATTGATGCTAGAATCTTAAGTGACCCGGGTAAGATGGGGGTAAATAATACCCTCTCCGGAAGACGGAGTAAGACATAGACAAATACGTACTATGTCCCGTAAGCGTAGATTTAGATTCAATTTATTTCATCTATTGCTTGTCCGGGTAAGATGAGGGTAAATAATGCCCCTCCGAAAAACGGGGTAAGACATAGATAAATACGTACTATGTCCCGTGAGCATAGATTCAGATTTAGAGTACTTCATGTTTTGGCTGGTTGTACTTTATGATTTTAGCTTTAGCTTCAGTGTTTGTATATATTTAATATACTTGTACTATGTAATTGCTTTTATGCATTATCAGGGATTTCAAAGACTTGCCCCAGGGGTAAGCTGAGAGTGTCGATGATCTTGCTGGGTCTTTTAGACTCATACTTGTTGATGTTATATGTGTGCAGGAGTGGTTAACGGTGACCAGATAGCCGATACTTGATTCATTCCAGCTTTGTTCAGTCCAGTTCAGTAGAGGTGAGCCGCCATTAGATCATGGCGGCCTCTTCTTCTTTAGTTGACTTAGTAGTATTCCGAGCTACATCTCATACTTTTATATTCAGACTAGCAGTTCCATGACTTAGACATTTTATGGGGTTTATGGGCAAGACTCAGTATTTGTATTTCGTTTCTGCATTTCTCTTTATATTATGAGACTTTGCGTATTATTCATTTTATTCGTTAATTTTCTCATGATTAGCATAGAGGGTTCGCCTTATGGATAGAAGCTCGTCAGGTGCCCGGTCACGGCCTGAGTGTCAGATTTGGGTCGTGACAGAAGGGGTTAGGCATCCTTTAGAATCCATTATTTACGGTTTACCGGCCAAACCTAGGTTAATTAATTAATGCTAAATAAGATGCTTAAAATTTAAGAAAATAGATTGTACATATTATAAGGTTTTAAAGGAAATATAATAATTCCATTTAAACTAACTTGTAGAAAAATATAGTAATTTGCATAAAGAAAATGCTTTTAAAAATGAAACTTATAAATGTTGTTAAAACTTTGAATAAAATAGTAATACTATTTAAAAATAAGACTTGTAGAAAAATGTAATAATTTGCATAAGAGAAGATTTTAAATGCTAAATAGAACTTTAAAGATATTGCTAAGGCCTTAGAAAATATAGTAATGCTATTCAAAATAAGATTTGTAAAAAATAGAATAATTTGCCCATGAATAATAGCTTTTTAAGAGAAGATCTAACAAACGTGAACTTTAGATAAAAAATTATATTATATGAATATTGCGATGTAGAAAAGCCTAAACTTATTTTAACATGATGAAAAGGGCGTGAGTTTCTTTCTCTTTTATTAACTTTATTTAACTAGGCTCGGCTAAAAATGTATAATTGGATGAATCTTGGAAACAATGTTTATAAAATATACTTAAGTTACTATTTACATATTAGTGACGTTTTGAAATCTTTAAGATAGTAAGAATAAAATATGACTCTTTTAGCTCAAAGTATGTCGTCATGCTATTTGAAAAACCAATTATTCTAATGAAAATAATATTGTAGGTACTATGAACAATTTAACAAAAAAGAAAGGGAGAATAAAATCTTATGGAATTAATTGTTAGTCTTCCTTAAACTAACTACCCATTTCTAAACTAAACCTACCAATCATTAGGATTTATCTAAACTAAGAAAAAACAAAACAAACAAAGAGTTAGTTGCCTAATACAAATTCATATGCACAAAATAAATAGAGGAATAGATAATTTAAATGGGCTCAGCCCATTTTTAAAGAGAGCTGCTGCAATCGGGCATGGGCTCAGCCCCATTTGAAGCTGCTACGGTCTGTTTTGCTGCTGTTGGGCCTCGGCCCAGCAGAAATTTTATAAACTGTTGCGGATGGGCTGGACGAGAAAGGAGTCATGTTGGGCTTTTAGCCCAACACCGAATGCAGAAGAAGAGCGAGTCCCTCGGACTCGTATGCGGTGGTCATGCAAAAAAAAATAAAAGGAAAAGGATTAGTATGCAATCAATAAACAAGGCTAAACATGTGTAATATATATTGTACTAGGGCGTGTATAGAATTCAGTCGAACAGGAAGCACAGAAATGGTAGTCATGGCATCGCATCCACTGCTACCAGAGGATAGGGCAGTACTCATGAATCATTTGAAAAATCTAATCAAAACATACAAACCAACAAACAAGAGAAACACTAAACTAACTATCAAATGCGACAGCGTCCCATTCACTGTTATAGTGAATACTTAACCAAACACTTAAAGCAAAACAAACATATATTGAGTTCAACCATTTTAGGCATGCTGAGACATAAAAATCAGATTAAGCATTTAAAAAGAAGAATCTTAACAGGTGCCTCAAGTTTACAACACCTAAACATAACAAACAAACTTAAGGTCATACCAACTGAAACACACCCTCGTCAATCGATATTGTAGACATATTGAAAGTAGATATAAAGATGCAGGCTTTAAACTTAGCGAAGTGAATTTTCTAATTTTTAACACATCGCACACAATGTTCAGTTTGACAGAGAAGCAGCCTGAAAATTTTGAACAAGTTCGAACCTCAACTAAACATGTATTAAGATTTGAGAAAATCATTTGATAGTTGAGAAGCATTTTTTGCTAACTTGACAAGTCAACGATCATATAGCTTTCAGCTCACATTTTGAAGTACTTCAATTGACTACACTAAACATTTGTGAAATTTCCTACTAGATTTCATTCTCGAGTTCATAAACGGCAATTTGAACACGCATTGTTTATAAAATAAAAAAAATTATCCCGTTTGACATGTAAGTGGGGGTGGAAACTGTTTCCAGGTTTCTCCCCCTTTAGCAAAACAGAACCAAGTTAAAAATGCTTTAATAAATTTCAGGAAAAAGACATTAAACTATGGAATCCCTTCACATAGACGGGTTTAAAGTATCTAAACATGTTTAAATGCATAAAGAGAGACAACTACACAACAACCAAATAGACTCTCAACAAGCGAAACATAAGCTGAACTCGAACGAGATATCGAAATAAAAACAGAACTGGAATTGAAAGAAAGGAAAAAACAATTTTAGAAATCATTTGAAAGGTTAAGAGTCGGCTCAAAATCAACCCAATAACTCAAGCTAATTTCGAATAATAAAACAGGGAAGAGGCATGAATCATGATTTCAAACTTCAAAGAAAAGAGAAAACACATAAGCGGAAGCAGAGTTATTGAGGATAGAACCAGCATCAGAACCAGCCACACAAACAAACACAAGAGTAGAAGCAGAACCAACCACACAACTAAGGCATGCCACTAACTTAACATTGTATAAAGAAAACAGTACTAATCAGGATAGAATCAGAATCAGATAAATCATGTGATGTGAATCAGGCTAGTTTCTTGACATGTGAATTTTCATTTTTTGACTTGCTTAAGCTGATAAATAGCACTTGGACATTTAAGCACAAACGGACAAAGCTGAGCTAACATACACTTAAAATAAAACTCATAACCAACCATGTACTGAACCTAGCCATTTTCTACTACCTGAATCTTTATGAACTAACCAAATCATAAACAGATCATGCTTTAAACAAGTCGACCCAGGTTAATCTTTATGCATATGTATTTGTCCGATTAAATTATTACTGCACCTAAACAAGTAGGCTGAAGTTAGTTGACATAAAATACGTTCTCCATATATGCTAATTAAACTAACCGCTCAGCATATTTTAGCCAACAAAGCAACCAACCTTCAGGTTGTCCCAATAGTGATTGATGCGACTAAACTAAACCAAACTGCCTCAACATACTATGAACACCTATTACGGAGACATGCCAAACTTTAACTAAATCAAAATAGGCATGTAAACACTTAACACAAAAGAAAAGCAATAGATAGACCATACAAATGCTAAAATAAACACAAGAGGGAATTACCTTCTTCGGGTGCAGCGAAGTGGGGCTCGAACCTCCGATATACCCTCGAACACTTCAAATCCCTGAGTTTGCGTAGACTCGGATGCGAAACAGTAACAGACGCAAAAAATGAGAATAAAATAAATGATCCGACGCTTCGAATATCAAAAACAGTGAGTTAATATTTTAGGGGAAATTAAGGCGGCTAGAACTAATATTTTTTAAGGGGATTTGGGCGGCTAAAAAAACAGAATTAATTCTTAAGGAATTTCACGACTAAAAAAAAGACCCCCTTTTTCACTTTCGAATAGGATTATTTATAAGCAAAAGACTAGGGTTTGGGCTAGGGTTTGACCACTGAAAATTAGGCGGGATTTGGAAATCTTTTCAAATCAAAGATGTTAGCCCACCTTTCTTACCGTTGTCGATCAGAAAACCCAGCAAAAGAAGACAAAATCTATTAAAATTGGTATTCGAAAAAATCAAAAGAGTTGATCAGAAAAAGATTTCAAGTTTCGCAAATGGACGAAATCCATTAAAACGTTTCAGAAGCGAACAGAGGAGGAAGAAGAAGCAAACAAAAATCTAACCTCTTTCAAAGGTTGAATCCGGATGGGGTGAGTACAAAGCATTAATTCCTTTCCCGCAATGGCCATACACGGCCTGATAAAGGTGAAATGCCACTGCGACTTTGCCATTTTCATGAGGGGAGAGAGAGAGAGAGGAAGGGAAGAGAGAGAAAGGGGGGGGGGGGGGGGAGGGTTGTGGCGGGTGTTCTGAAGAGAAGGAAACCCTAGTGGTTTCCTTATTTTTGAAACGGACGGGTCGGGTCCGGGTCAGTAGGTTTAATGGACTGGGCCATTTAAATAATTGATGGGCTGATCTGAAAATATTAAGTTGTTGATTGTGAATGGACTGAATTAATATGGGTTGGCTTGAGAACAATTGTTTGGGCTCGGATTTGGACTAATAATTCGGCTGATGAAAGAAACAATTTGGGTTTCTATATTTGCATAAAGACCTATTTTAGTTAAAATATTACCAATTATAAAAATATGTATTTATCAGTGCTCGGATAAAAATAAAATTATATGACGTCGCGATGGCCGTGCAATAATATTTTGAAAATCAACAGTAAATAAACGCTATTATTTAATTATGTGAAAATAAATGCGATGCGTGTGCATAAGATGGTAAAAAATGCTGAAATGATAAAAATGCGGATTATCATAATACCGGTAATAATAAAATAACAATGATAATAATAATAATGGTAGCAGTAACAAAAACAATAACAGCTAGCGAACGAAAACTTCGGTATTAATAAGAGGCTGATAATTATAGTAAAATATAAATAATTATTTTAAAGTTTCCAAAATATCAAAAGCGTAAAGAAATATTTTGGGGGAAGACGGGACAAAATTGGGTGTCAACAACATGGTCGTTAAGTCCCTGCGAGCAGAGGACCTTTTGAAATTTTTGCAGGAAACTTTCAGCATATTGAGAAAGTACAACATGAAGATGAACCCGGAAAAATGTGCCTTCGGGGTCGGACCAGGAAAGTTTCTCGTATTCATGGTATCAAATCGGGGAATCGAAATCAACCCGGATAAGATAAAAACAATCGAAGATATCACCGTGATAAACGATATTAAAGGGGTACAGAGATTAACGGGACACATAGCTGCCCTAAGCCGATTCATCTCCAAATCCTCGGGTAAGAGTCACCGTTTCTTCTCGTTGCTTAAGAAAAAGCCCGACTTTGCATGGACCCCCGAATGTCAGACGGCCTTGGTAGAACTCAAAAGATACTTGTCAAGCCTACCTCTACTCCACACACTAAAAGTGAACGAGCAGTTGTATCTATACCTGGCGGTGTCCGAGATATCGGTGAGCGGTGTCCTGGTTCGAGAGGAGAAAGGTACGCAATACCCGATTTACTATGTAAGTAGAACCCTCGGTGACACCGAAACCAGGTACCCACATCCGGAAAAACTCGTTTTGGCTTTATTAAGTGCATCGAGAAAATTAAAACCTTACTTTCAGTGTCATCCCATATGCGTCGTAACGTCGTACCCCCTAATGAATGTCATGCATAAACCCGAACTCTCAGGCCGACTAGCAAAGTGGGCTGTGGATATTAGCGGGTATGATATTGAATACAAACCACGAACTGCCATTAAATCCCAAATATTGGCGGATTTCCTGGCCGATTTTGCACCGGCTATGATCCCCGAGGTCGACAAGGAGATGCTTCTTGCCTCGGGGACTAGCACGAGAGTATGGGCCCTTTACACGGATGGTGCGTCTAATGTGAAAGGGTCCGGGTTAGGGATCGTTCTCAAACCCCCCTCAAGTGACATAATAAGACAATCTATTAGGTCTGCTGATTTAACTAACAATGAAGCCGAGTATGAGGCTATGATTACAAGTTTAGAACTGGCTAAAAGCTTGGGAGCCGAGATCATCGAGGCCAAATGCGATTCTCTCCTGGTAGTCAACCAAACGAACAGAACCTTCGAAATCAAGGATGATCGAATGCGGAGATATCAGGAAAAATTGCAGGTTATCCTTCGCCGGTTCAAGGAGTAGACGTTGGAACACGTACCCCGGGATCAGAATAATGAGGCGGATGCCCTGGCAAATCTGGGATCCTCGGTAGAATCAGATGGATTCAATTCGAGAGCTGTGGTCCAGTTGACAAAATCCGTCATAGAGACCGGCCACGCCGTAATAAACTCAACCAGCCTCACTTGGGATTGGAGGAACAAATACATAGACTATCTCCAAACAGGAAAGCTACCATCCGATGCAAAGGAATCAAGGGCCCTCCGAACCAAGGCAGCTAGATTTTGTTTGGTCGATGGCCTGCTGTACCGAAGTTCATTCCACGACCCCTTAGCGAGATGCCTAGGACCAGGAGATACAGACTATGTTCTGAGGCAAGTTCACGAGGGCACTTGTGGAAACCATTCGGGAGCCGATTCATTGGTCCGCAAGCTGATCAGAGCAGGATACTACTAGAACGAGATGGAGGAGGACACCAAAACTTTCGTTCGAAAATGTAACGAATGCCAAAGGCACGCCCTATCAATACATCAACCCAGGGACTTTTTCCATGGGCCCCAGGTAAGACGCAATTTATTTTACTTATGACTGATTATTTCTCTAAATGGGTCGAAGCGCAGGCACTCGAGAAAGTCAGGAAAAAAGAGGTCATTGATTTCATTTACGACTATATAATCTGTCGATTCGGGGTACCAGCGGAGATCGTGTGTGACAACGGGAAGCAATTCATAGGTAGCAAGGTTAACAAGATTTTCGAAGAATACAAAATCAAGAAAATCTTATCAACCCCGTATCATCCGAGTGCGAATGGTCAAGCCGAGTCTACCAATAAAACCATATTGTAGAATTTAAAGAAGAGACTGGTCGGTTCTAAGCACCGATGGAAGGAGGTTCTGCCCGAGGTTTTATGGGCCTACAGCACAACGGTAAGATCAAGTACTCGGGAGACCCCATTTTCCCTTGTATACGGAGCCGAGGCCCTGATACCCGTCGAGGTTTGTGAGCCAAGCTTAAGATTCCGTTATGCCACTGAGAACTCGAACCATGATACCCGTCGAGGTTTGTGAGCCAAGCTTAAGAGGGGGTAATCATTCATGAAGAGGGTTGGCAACAGCAAGGAGACAAATAGTTTACATCAACAATCATAAGAATCTTATTAAATTAGTTCCCGTCTTTTCTTAAGTTCATTTTTTATTATACCTCATGAGAGCTTGTAACAAAAAGGGTATCGACCTCGGTTTCTATACCCGATGCCATACGTATTTAACATTTGGTTAGATCTGTTTCTCTGTTCATTTTATTGACATATCTCGCTATTTAATCTTGAATTGAATTTAGCCACATATCTTTGGGCATCACGTACAAATTTAATTGTTCTCCATTTTAAGGTTAAACAATTACATACATGGGTTTAGATATATGTAAATAAAAAGATATCAGCATAAATAGATAGTATATGAATTTTTTGAATATGAATTGAAATATATATAGTTAGAGTTTTCCAAATCAAACTCCTAATTGAACGTGGAACATAATTAGTAGAACAATAAAAAAGGATGTTTGTCTTATTATTTGTCAATCAACTTATTAATGATGGATTACAATTAGAATAATTTTCCTTTTCCAAATCAAGCTCCTAATTGAATGGGCTAATTATAATTATAGGAATATTTGGAAGAAAATTTGATTTACTGACCATAAGAAATGCATGATCAAATCACGATTTTACATTACATATAAGGAAGAAAATTTAGACTGTTCACATTATAACAAATTTAACAATTAAGTAATTGATCCAAATTTGGAACATCTTAAGAAAATCTATATTAAATATAATTGTTTTTTAAAAGTTAAAAATCTTCTATAGAGATATATGCTCAAATTGCTTCTGTTTAAAACTTTTGAATGAAAAATAAAGCAAATCAAATCATATTCAAACTCTTGAATTAGAAAAGCAAATTTCGAGTTTTTACCTTGTGGTTAAACTTTTGAATTGGAAAAAAAAAAATATTCAGGTGAGTGTTATATAAGGAGAGTTCAGGGGATGACAAAAGTGCTATTGATGGAGAAATTTTATTTATCAGAAGATGGAATGAAAAATTCTCGATGTAGAAACTTTTATACATCTGGATTTTCGCCTACAAATGCAAAAGTCTGGCTCATTTTGGTGTTTCTTTGATTTGTTAAAATTTTATATTTTTGTTATTAAAACTTTATAGGTTTATCGGTAAATTGTGCATTTTGCTTACTCGAAGAAATTAACAATTTATGAGTTTTAAATATGTGTGTATGCTATGACTTTCAATTTATTTATTAATCAATAATTTTATTGTGTTTCAGTTATAAATTTTTCTGCTTATAGTCCATGAGATTATTAGTACTATTGCAAATTCAAAAAGCTATAATAAAGCAGCGAAAAGAGCTAATGACTTTTGAATCAAGAAATTTAGGTATTAATACATAAAGTTGGTAAGTTAAATAGTTTGTTCGTTTGAATGCTTTAATAGTTAACTTATTAATGTTAATCGAGTAATATCTCAATTAAAGATGTCATTCAGTTTTATTTTTTGACATGCTTTACTCTATCATTATTTGATTTCAAGTGTCAATCAGTTTTCTCATTTATGCAAGCAAATAGCTATGGATGTTCTTGCAAACATGCAACTATCGAGCATTTTTGAAATATTGGAATACACAATTGGAAAATCTTTTTGTCCTTCTTGAAAAAATTAAGGTACCTTGTGTGTTTAATAGAGTTTACATTTATATTTAATGGAAAAAAAGAGAATCCAAGGAAGAGAGATTTTAAATTTTTGACAATCATAAAATAGAATCAATTAGAAAAATCACCTTTCTCTATGAATTTTCATGATAGGCTCATTATGTTTAATTTTTTATATTATATATTGTTAGGTCGTGATTTTTTCAATTTTTTGCTTTTACTTCTTTTAATTTTGTCTTCTTAATCTTTTGTTTAGTTATTTTATACATACATTATTATTGAGTTTGTGTTTGTTTAGATATACTTTAATTTCGTTATAAGATTCTACACTTTTGAGATATTATACAAGAGAAAAAAAGATTTAATTTTGGGTTATTAAACAAATTCCAACCCATATGATTTTCTCATTAAATGTTACATCAGAAAAAGGGTTATTAAGTAAGAAAAAGGGAGTCAATTTTGAGTTTACTTTACGAGTTTGAAATGAACTTGGTTGTTCAAGGCTTCCAAATATTTGATGATTTTTAAAAATTTAACATATAAAGTAAAATAAGTTATAAGCATTCACAACTTGCAAATTTTATCTAATAACAATAAAATCAATCCTCTAAACGCCGACATAGCTTCAATTTTTTTTACTAAAAACTTAATAAAATAATGTGAGATTTTGATTAAGTATCATGGAGTAGGACATGATATGAATTGTTTTTAGTCTATTAATGAATTAAACACTACAATAAAAAAATTAATTAAAATATCATAGTAGGAAAAATAATATAGAAAGAGGGATATATATATATATATATATATATATATATATATATATATATATATATATAAAACAATCCTACTCGGTACTCCCTCACTCCTTGATTCCTCATATCATGTAGGTATATTTCTTATTTTCTGCCTATCTCTCAATTTTTCTGTTTTTTTTTTAATATATACTCTGTCCAGTTATGAATCTTATTACACTGTTCATCTCTTTCTCTTAATCTTAGTTCTTAATATCCCTCTTCTTTAACCACACCCCGGTTACCATGGCCAACATTGTGCCTTATCATTTTGGACATTAAAACAGCCTTTCAAACACCTAGGAATTTACAGGTTAATCCATCGAGTATATTAAGAAATTAAAAGAATAACCATATACTAGAGTAATAGATTCATAATAACAATTAAGTAATTACTCAAACATTATTACCCCAACATAATATATTAATGAAACATGGAATAATTTACATAGTAGGGAGATTAGTACAGAAAACATAGATAAAAACTTACATGTCTTGAAGATGGAGAGAGGTTTCCCTTTCGGGGAACCCGAAAACTACTTCGCACTAATAGAAAATTACTTGAGGGCTTAATACTATTTTACAAGGAAGTCTATATTACAAAAGGTTTTGCTGAAAAAAGGAGTTGGGGCATTGTGAAAGGGAAGGGGAATATGGAGAATTTTGTTGAGAGAAGTGTCAGATGCTTTTTTCTCGATGCTCTTGCTTCTCCGCAAATGCTGCTATTTATAGGTGTATGGCGGACTTCAACTCCGGATTTCAAATTTGTGAAGAATCTTTGAGTTCAGCCAGGTGCTCTTGGGGCCCAATCGTCACGTGAAACTTTTCAAAAGATACTTTATATTTTTGTCCGTTTGCTGAGCTGTCCCATTACTTAGAGCTACTACTTTATTAAAGCTACTTTAATAAAGTCTGATCTTCTTTTTTTGAGATGTCTTTGTCGTATTGCTTTCCTCCAAAAAGTCTTCTATTTCTTTTCTTCAAATGTCATTGTCCTGTTCCTTCTTTTTCTTTGCTGAGAAGTCTTTGTCTAGTGCCTTCTTTATTGCTTTCACTAGAGAGTTCTTTTTTCTGAGACTTCTTCTTTTTGCTATCATTTCTACTAAAGTCTTTTTCTGAAATGTGATTTCACTTTCCTTTCTGAAATGTGATTCCACTAAAGTCTTTGTTCTCTGTATCATCTTCTTTCTAATGTCTTCTTGCTATTATTATTGTTTCAACTAATGACTTTTGTTCCATCATTATTTTTCTCCATTAATTGATCTAAGTGTCCAAATTGTGTAGAGCAACCGAATCAAAACTCATGCCTGAGTCTACATCATTTGAATCTTGAGAGTCTTGAAATGCACTGTCCTGGAAATTAATATCATCTCCTTCGAAATCTGAACTATGGACTGGTGACATCCCTTGACTTGGAGATAATTCTGGACTAGGATTTTTAACTATATGTTTATCTTGTTCCTTTGTCTGAAAAAACCTTTCTAGTGTTTCTTTTACTATATTTTCTATTTTTTCGTTCTTTTTCTTTTTTGCAAGTATGCTTTTCTTTGTAGAAGTTGCTCCTTGCGTAAGTGTCTTTGGTAGTCTTCGTATTGTTTGGAGAGATGAACATCTCTCATCTTCACGTTTTGGCAAAGTGACAGCCATCAACGGATTTGATGAGTCTTTACCGGCTACCATTTGAACCGGACTAGCTGTATCTTTACCCGATACAGTGGGTCTAACTGCATTTATTGGGGAATGCACACCCGTCTCATCCATTTTTGTCTGAGATGGAGAACTCTGAGATTGCACTAGTTCGAACTTAACCGCTTGTAGTCTTTGTTCTAATATCTTCACTTGATCCAAGAGTTTCATTTTTTCTTGAATCAATGTATCTTTCTGCTGGTTTAATCTCTTGACCACTTCAGTCATAGTAGAACAGTGGTCACAAAAAATCACATTGTTTGTGTCTTTTTGTATGTTGTACTGAAGGATTTTGTCTGGGTTGTGTCTAAGAGCTCGAGAAATATAGTAGTTTGGATCCAACATTCCTCTAGCATAATCTAATGCCTCAGTAAGATCATTAATTCCTTTAAAAAGAGGTTTTCTTATGTCTTTAATAGAGTCTAAAACTTCTATCCAAGTTTGAAAAACACCATTAGTTTTGCCGTGAACTACAACATAAAATTTTAATTTTTTGTCTAAATTTCAGTTTGTAAAATACCGACAAAGAGAATTTATAGTAGCTACAAAATGTTTAGAGTCCTTTCTATTATGCGAAATCCATAAATTATCTACTAAGCATCTTTGTTATCTGCCTATTACATATTCTGGTAATACTTTAAAAGTCCAATTTGATGGCTGGAAAGCTACTAGGTTATTGGCTCCGAATTGTATTATTTCCATAGTATTTCTCTCTAATAAAGATGTAGGTCTAAAATGAAGGTTACCTAATACTGTCTGTCTATAAGTGTCTTGGGTTGAGGCTATGCCTTTCCCCTTGTCTGCTGTCTGAGAACTGGAAGGTCTCATGCTGTTCAAATAAGAAATCAGTTAGCAGTAATCTTTAACCTACTTAATTGGTCTGCTAAATTATTATCTTTTCCTTTTATATGTTCAAATTTTAAATTATAAATTGAAATGGTATCTAAGAAATTTAGCCATATTCGTCTACTACTATTTTTATCATTTATCTTTTGAAAGAATTTAACTATAGCTTTGCAGTCTGTTCTGACTAGTATTTCTGGTTTATTTAAGATATATAGTCTAAAGTTATTTAATTCGTATATTACAGCTAAAATCTCTGCATCTATACTACTCATATTTCCTTTTTCTTTATACTTACCACTTTGATAAGCACATATCTTTTCTTCATTTTTATTATTATATTTATTTGGTTTTGCTTTTAATACTGCTCCCCATCCTTCAAAACTACCATCTGTTTCTACAATTAAATAATATGTTTCTAGAGGCATATTTAAATTAGGAATATTTTTTATTTTTTTCTTTGATTTTTTGTACTAATTTAATTTCTTCAGTATTAAAGTGTTTTTGACCATTAGATCCAGTCTTTGAATACAATGGTCCCACTATTTTTCCTAAATCTTTTATAAAATTTCTATCATAATTGACTATTCCTAAAAAAAAAAATGTAATTCTTTAACATTGTCTAACTTATCTGGCATTTCCAAAGCCTTTTTGGCTATATGAGGTTATAGCTTTATTTTACCCTCTCCTAGTACACTCCTAAAAAGTTTATATAATTCTTACATAATTTCATCTTTTTCTTACTAATTATTATTCCATTTCCTACAAATAGTCTAAATACCGTTTGTAGGTGTCCTAAGTGTTCTTTAATATGTCTACTAAATACTAGTATATCATCTACATATACTAATACAAACCTTTTGTATTCTCCAAATATATTATCCATTTTTCTTTGAAAAATCGGCGGAGCTGTCTTTAATCCAAATGACATTACTAACCATTCGAAATGTCCTTCAGGACAGGTGAATGCAGTCCATTCTATGCTTTTTTCATGCATTCGTACCTGCCAATATCCTGATTTACAATCAAATTTACTAAATATCTTATTTCCTTGGATTCTATTTATTAATTCTGTTTTGTCTGTTAACTTATATCCATATGTCCTAGTATTATCATTAAGTCTTTTATAGTTTATTACCATTCTTGCTTTTCCCCTTACTATTTCGCTATGATTTCTTACCATAAATGCTACAGATCTACGTTTAGAAGTAGATCTTCTTATTACTCCTAAATCCAATAGTTCTTTTATTTGTATTTTGAAATCTTGTACATCTTGATTTGTTGCTTCGATTGAAGCTGTTTTAATTACATATTCTGGGTTTATTATATCTAATTTGCATACAATCTTATTATTTTTCCAATGTTTTAAAGGTTTTTCTCCTAAAATCTCTATTTCATCTAGTATTTTTATTATATTATCTAAGTCTTTTTGATTTTTTATTACTCCTATTCTTTCTATTCCTGTTTTAAAATTATATAACTCTGTTTCCATATCTATTAAAGTATAATCTTTTTCTAACAAATTCTCATCCCCTAGAATTTCTTCTTCTTCTAGAGTTGATTTTTTTATTTCTGTCTTATTTTTACAACATGTATTATTCTCTTGACAATAATTACAACAACTATCTTCTTTCTTTTGCAGGTTTATTCGGTCTGTGGTAGGGATCTTCTTATGGCAGATTCTAGTTTCAGTCTTATGAACTTGTACTGGTGTATGAGTAGTATTTCTTAAGAAAATTACTTCATCTCTTGTAATGTAACGACCCGTTTGGTCGTTTAGCACTTTTGAACTCGTTTTCGCTAAAATACCCTTTTTCATACTTTTAAAGGGTATTCTTAACTTGCTGGGATAGGTGGCACGGTTATATAATTGATGGGTAATTTTTGGAATATATTTATTTAATGTGTGTGAATGTATTATTATTATTATTAGTAGTAGTAGTAGTAGTAGTAGTAGTAGTAGTAGTAGTAGTATTAGTATATACATAAATATATAAATATGTATATATATATATATATATATATATATATATATATATATATATATATTTTGGGGTAGTCAGTTAATTAGTGGATAATGGGCCAATATCACTTTACATAGATTGAATAATTAAGGACTTAAATTTGTTTTTTTAGAAGGAAAGGAGTGGACCAAGTCACCCCGTATTGCAGGCCACATTTAGAGAGGTTATTAGGGATTAAAATATTTCTGGGATTGAGGAAAAAACAGCGTAACATCAAGGGGTTTTGCCAACATTAACCGAGAGTGGGGAGGAGTAGAATTTCCAAGTATACATCATATTCAGGTATTACACCAACTTCGTTCCATAACTATGCTTCTTGAAATGAATCAAGATGAGGAGTAAAGTTAATTCTTTATTACATAGTGCAAATAAGGTATCTTTTGGGGGACAAAATAATTATGGGGTAATGATTTTATTTCATAGGCATTGGGAATAACAATATTATATTATATTGGACAAAACTTCTCTATGATATAGTTCTATTCTAATTTGCAGAAAAAATTCGTTGGGGCTTCTGCATATTTGTATAAATATTAACTCATGTGTTGGTACTGGTTGATTAATGAGACCGTCTCTGCCATATTATGCCGAGAAAGCATTTTATTTTTTTAAACCAATACGTTTTGAACATGTGAGCGATTAATAAGATTAGCCGACTAATATCAAGACAATTAACGGACTTTGAATCTGAGGTGATCTATAATAATGGGATTAGTTTTTTCTAGACTAATTTGGACCCATTATTTAAGTTATTAAATATATTGAGGCAATTGGACATCGTTTGAAAAGATATTTGGCGTTTCAAGAGAGGTTTGCGCACTGGTTATAAGACACTGTTCGTTTGGAAGCACTTCGGAAGGGAAAAGCTTTGGTGTGAGAGTTCGTGGCACCTGTTCAGCATTGAGGTAGGTTACGGTCTACTTTAGTTAGACTCTGATTAGAGAATCGTATGTAGTTGTAGAAAGTGACGGGGATAGCATGATAGGCCTTCGGGCATGAAGTGGAGGCAAATTCCAGTTAAGTTGGTTCTGTCAGCTGTTATGTGGGCTTGTCTCCGTATGTGTTATTTTCGGTGATTATCACCTGTTTGTATTTTCGTCACATACTAGCTCACTCATCACATGAAAAGGAATGGTAATATTGATAATTGAACAGTGGACAGTAATATGACTTATACTTGTTGATTTTATGTTGGTGATATTGTTGAGACTGATATCATGCATGACATGCTTTCCATATTATTGTTGTGATGATTGGTGAGGTGAGTGATTGAGATACTCCGAGGTCTTTGCCGGAGATTGAGAGTGATTGATAGCCTCCGAGGTTTCTGCCGGAGTGCACGAGTGGTACATGGACTTCGCGGGCCCCCATGGGTCATGGCTTTGAGGCACTGCCCTTAGCATGTGTGTACGAGAGTGGAGTGAGAGAGGTGAAGGTTGCATTGCATTGCATTCATCCACTCACATATTTGACTGATTATTGGTGAACTATATCTGTCTTGGTTGATTTCATAATTCCTTTACACTTTACTTGTATATGATATGTGACCATACCTGTTTGCTCTATGTGCTACGTGTTAGTTTCCACTTCTTCATGCGTTATCTAATCATTGTCGGCCTATGATGCTTACCGGTACTAGTGTTGTACTGATACTACTCTTACTACACTTTTTGTTGAGTGCAGAGTACGATCCAGGCTCAGGCTCTACACCCCATGGCTGATACGTGAGGGTGACATCTTTCAGTCATTCAGGGTGAGCCACTTGGTCATCCGTGGCCCCTGAAGGACTTCCTTTATTTATTTCTGTTTTTATATTCGACAGACAATATGTAGCATTCGGGTGTTATCAGACTTGTATTCCGGACTATGTTTAGCGCTCTTGTACCCTTTAACCAGATTTTGGGGTTGTCGTGACATTTCTAGTTATGATAAGTATTTAAGACTTGATAACTTATTCTTATTTAATTTTTTGCTTATTTGACTTATTATTAGTAATGCGGTCCGCCTACTCGGAGGGATAGTGTAGGTGCCACCATGACTTGTGGTTTGGGTCGTGACAAGTTAGTATCAGAGCTTCTAGGTTAATTGGTCTAATGAGTACAAGAGAAATGTCTAGTAGAGTCTTGCGGATTGGTACGTAGACGTCCGTACCCATCCTCGAGAGGCTATGGGACATTTAGGAAACACTCCACTTCTTTTTCTCTTTTCGTGCTAGTTCATTCTGATTGGTATCTGGTTCATTCTTTTCAAGCGAGATTGTTCAGATTGGTATCTTAACCTCATTTCTATGTTCTCTCACAGATGGTGAGGACGCGATCGACTGCTACTGGAGGCCAGGAGCCTGCACTCGCACCCGCATCCATACCCATTGCCCGAGCAGCTATCCGTGGGCGAGGCAGGGGACGTGGCAGAGGACGTGGCAGGGGCAGAGGCCATGTAGCTAATCCAGATAGGAACCAAGCACCAGCACCTCCTAAGGACCTTGACAGAAAGTTGACTCCGGAGCTTGACAACATTCCGGAGGAGGAGATTAGGGCTGCTGAGGCACAGCCTGGGGTCGCTGCTACTCCTGATTTTCAAGAGGCTGTGTTTCGAGTGTTGGGGTACTTTGACAATTTGGATCAGGATGGCATGATTCCAGTTGCTCCAGATGACTCGCAGACTAGAGTGGGAGGTCATACTCCCGATGAAAAGGTTGCTCCAGGATTTCAGACATCGAGGGTATTGCCGGCAGCAGCAGTGGCTCCCCGTATTGATGCTATTCCAGCGCCTGATTTTGCTCTAAGGCCTATGGATGGGCCAGTGTTGACCAGTGTGGAGCGAAAATTGTTCGGGGGATTTACCAAAATGTCTCCTCCTTGGTTTTATGGTACTCCCGGGGAAGATGCGTATGAGTTTATTGTTAGCTGCAATGAGATGCTTCATAAGTTTGGTGTAGTGGAGTCTCACGGGGTCGATTATGTTTCTTTCCAGTTAGTTGGGGATGCCAAGTAGTGGTGGAGATCGTACATGGAGTTTCGACCAGTTTGGTCGCCACCTTTGACCTGGACCAAGTTCTACCAGGTGTTCCTGGAGAAGTATGTCCCTCGTACTCTGAGAGACAACAAGAAGGATGATTTTTCGACATTGGAGCAACGGGGTAGGTCGGTTGCGGAGTATGAGACCAGATTTCTCGCTTTGTCCGGTTATGCGACGGCATTACTTCCCACCGAGGCTGAGAGAGTGAGGAGATTTGTAAAGGGTTTGGACCTTCCGCTTCGGCTGGCGACCTTACAGTTGGAGGCTTCTGGGGCCTCATTTCAGTCAGTAGTAGAGCATGCTAGGAGGGTTGAGTCAGAGATGGGTCAGGTACATAGTGGGGGTGGCGACAAGAAAGCTCGTAGATTTGACAGTTTCAGAGGTCCTATTAGAGGTGGGGGACACCATGACAGGGTTCGTCATCATCCCTACAGCCACCCCATCCAATCATCACTACCGGCTTTAGCAGGTGATTCTTCAGGTTATAGCGGGCACAGTTCTGAGCAGACTTCCCGAGGTTCTTACTCTCGACCTTCAGACCGCGGAGGGTATTCTGGTTCTTCTATGACAGTTCAGCAGCCTATGGCTAGAGGAGCATGTTTTGAGTGTGGTGAGATAGGGGGCATTACGCGAGAGAGTGTCCTAGATCTAGGTAGGGTTCCAGAGTTCAAACATCTAGGCCTCCAGCACTGCCAGCTAGAGGAGGAGGATATTCTAGTAGAGGAGGTTCGCAGTCGGGCAGGGGTGGCCATCAGCCTAGCAGAGGTGGTCATCAGTCTGGTAGGGGCAGCGCTCAGTCGGTGAGAGGAGGATCTCAGGCAGTCCATGGTGGTCGTGGAGGCACACAGTCCGAGGGTGGACGTGCCCATTTCTACGCTTTTCAGGGTAGACCAGAGGCCGAGGCCTCTGATGCGGTTATCACAGGTATTATTTCGGTTTGTCACCGATCAGCTTCTATCTTATTTGATCCGGGTTCTACTTTCTCTTATGTGTCCACCTATTTCTCTACGGGGTGGATATGCTTTGTGATATGCTTGATGTACTTATTCGTGTCTCTACTCCTGTCGGAGATTTTGTGATAGTAGATCAAGTCTATAGGTCTTGTGTGGTCACGTTTATGAGGTATGATACTTGGGTAGACTTGGTTATTTTGAATATGGTGGACTTTGATATTATTTTGGCCATGGACTGGTTATCTCCTTATCATGCTATTTTAGACTGTCATGCCAAGACAGTCACGTTAGCCATGCCAGGTATTCCACGGTTAGAGTGGAAGGGTACTCCTAGTCCAGCACCTAAGAAGATCATATCATTTCTTCGGGCGAAGAAGTTAGTGGATAAGGGATTTTTAGCATATTTGGCTCATATTCGGGATACTAGTGTGGATACTCCTTCCGTAGAGTCAGTTCCAGTTGTTTGTCAGTTCTTAGAAGTTTTCCCTATAGATGCCTCGTATGCCGCCTGATCGAGATATTGGCTTTTGCATTGACTTGGAGCCAGGCACCCGATCTATTTCTATTCCACCCTATCGGATGGCTGCGACAGAGTTAAGAGAGTTGAAGGAGCAGTTGTAAGACTTGTTGAGCAATGGATTTATTAGACCTAGTATTTCTCCTTGGGGTGCTCCCGTTCTGTTCGTGAAGAAGAAAGATGGTACCATGCGAATGTGTATCGATTATCGGCAATTAAACAAGGTTGCAATCAGAAGTTAGTATCCAATACCCCGCATTGATGACTTATTTGATCAGCTTCAGGGTGCGTCGATCTTTTCTAAGATTGATTTAAGGTCAGGCTATCATCAGTTGAAGATTTGAGCGGAGGATGTTCCGAAGACCGCTTTCAGGACCCGTTATGGTCATTATGAGTTCTTGGTGATGTCTTTCGGGCTTACTAATGCCCCCGCAGCCTTCATGAATTTGATGAATGGGATCTTCAAGCCTTACTTGGATTCATTTGTGATCGTGTTTATTAAGGATCGTGCTTGGCCTGTTGAAGGAGAAGAAATTGTATGCCAAGTTTTCCAAGTGTGAGTTCTAGCTCAGTTTCGTAGCATTTTTGGGACACGTTGTGTCCAAGGATGGGATTATGGTTGATCCCAAGAAGATTGAGGCGGTTAGAGATTGGGCCAGGCCTACTTTAGTGACTGAGATTCGGAGCTTCGTAGGCCTTGCGAGTTATTATCGCCGCTTTGTAAAGGGATTTTCATCTATTGCTTCCCATTTGACTAGGTTGACTCAGAAGAATGTGCCTTTCCAGTGGTCCGATGAATGTAAGGAGAGCTTTCAAAATCTCAAGGCTTTATTGACTTCAGCCCCAATTTTGGCTTTACCTGTAGAGGGAAAGGACTTTACTGTTTATTGTGATGCTTCTTGAATTGGCTTGGGTTGTGTGTTGATGCAAGAGGGTAGGGTGATCGCGTACGCTTCGAGAAAGTTGAAGGTTCACGAGAAAAACTACCCCATTCACAACTTAGAGTTGGTTGTAGTAGTCTTCGCTTTGAAGATTTGGAGGCATTACTTGTATGGAGTCCATTGTGAGGTGTTCACGGATCACCGTAGTCTTCAGCATGTATTTAATCAGCGGGATCTAAATTCGAGGCAGCGTAGATGGATGGAGTTGCTTAAGAATTATGATATCACCATTCTTTATCATCCGGGAAAGGCTAATGTGGTAGCTGATGCGTTGAGCCGAAAGGCAGTGAGTATGGGTAGCATAGCACGTTTGATTGTGGGAGAGCGTTCTTTAGCCATGGAGGTGCATTGTTTGGCTAATGGTATGGTGAGACTTGATATTTCAGAACCTGGTAAGGTTCTAGCTTGTGTGGAGGCGAGGTCGTCTCTTTTGGAGCAGATTAGGGCCCAGCAGTTTGAGGATATGAAATTGTGCAAGATTCGGGATAAGGTTCTAAGTGGAGAAGCCAAGGAGGTTATTCTTGATGATTAGGGTGTTTTGAGGATTAAGGGGAGTGTTTGCGTTCCTAGAGTTGGTGATTTGATTCCGTTGATCTTGAAAGAGGCTCATAGTTCCAGGTATTCCATTCATCCGGGTGCAACAAAGATGTATCGTGATTTGAGACAGCACTACTGGTGGGGTAGGATGAAGAGAGACATTGTGGAGTTTGTTGCCCAGTGTTTGAATTTCCAGCAGGTTAAGAATGAACACCAGAGACCAGGTGGTGTGCTTCAGAAGATGCCCATTCCCGAGTGGAAGTGGGAGAGGATTGCTATGGATTTCGTGGTTTGTCTTCCGAAGACTTTGGGCAAGTTTGATTCGATTTGGGTTATTGTGGAGAGGTTGACTAAATCCGCACACTTCATTTCAGTTCAGATTACTTATAATGCAGAAAAGTTGGCCAAGATTTACATTCGAGAGATAGTGCGATTGCACGGGGTTCCTATTTCCATCATTTTCGACAGAGGCACTCAGTTTACTTCCCATTTCTGGAGGACTTTGCAGAAGGAATTGGGAACTCAGTTAGATCTTAGCACCGCGTTCCACCCGCAGACAGATGGTCAGTCCGAGAGGACTATTCTGGTGCTTGAGGATATGCTGAGGGCTTATGTTATTGATTTTGGTGGTCATTGGGACAAATTCTTACCCTTGGCAAAGTTCGCGTACAACAATAGCTACCATTCCAGTATTGATATGGCACCATTCGAGGCTTTATATGGTAGGAGGTGTCGTTCTCCTATTGGGTGGTTTGATGCGTTTGAGGTTCGACCTTGGGGTACAGATTTGCTGAGGGAGTCTTTGGACAAGGTGAAGCTTATTCAGGAAAAGCTTTTGGCAGCTCAGAGTAGGCAGAAGGAGTATGCTGACCGGAAGGTTCGTGACATGGAGTTCATGGTTGGTGAGTAGGTCCTATTGAAGGTTTCACCCATGAAGGATGTGATGCGATTTGGGAAGAAGTGCAAGTTGAGCCCGAGGTTTATTGGCCCTTTTGAGATTCTTCGTCGTGTTGGCGAGGTGGCTTATGAGTTGGCTTTGCCACCAGGTTTGGTAGGTGTTCATCCGATAGTCCATGTTTCCATGCTGAAGAAGTACCATTCAGACGGGTCTTATATCATTCAGTGGGATTCTGTACTACTAGATCAGAATCTATCCTTCGAGGAAGAGCTGGTAGCAATCCAAGATAGGCAACTGAGAAAGTTAAGGTCCAAGGATATTGCTTCGGTCAAGGTGCAGTGGAAGCACCGTCCGATTGAGGAGGCTACTTGGGAGACCGAGGCGGATATGCGGAGTAGATATCCTCAGTTGTTCGACAGTTCAGGTACCCTTTTCTCCACCTTTACCCTTGTCGCTCGAGGACGAGCGATTGTTCGATTGGTATCTGATGTAACGACCCGTTTGGTCGTTTAGCACTTTAGAACTCGTTTTCGCTAAAATACCCTTTTCGTACTTTTAAAGGGTATTCTTAACTTGCTGGGATAGGTAGCACGGTTATATAATTGATGGGTAATTTTTGGAATATATTTATTTAATGTGTGTGAATGTATTATTATTATTAGTAGTAGTAGTAGTAGTAGTAGTAGTAGTAGTAGTAGTAGTAATAGAAGTAGTAGTGGTAGTAGTATATACATAAATATATAAATATGTATATATATATATATATATATATATATATATATATATATATATATATATATATATATATATATATATAGTTTGGGGAAGTCAGTTAATTAGTGGATAATAGGCCAATATCACTTTACATAGATTGAATAATTAAGGACTTAAATTTGTTTTTTTAGAAGGAAAGGAGTGGGCCAAGTCACCCCATATTGCAGGCCACATTAAGAAAGGTTATTAGGGATTAAAATATTTCTGGTATTGAGGAGAAAACAACGTAACATCAAGGGGTTTTGGCAACATTAACCGAGAGTGGGGAGGAGTAGAATTTCCAAGTATACATCATATTCAGGTATTACACCAACTTCGTTCCATAACTATGCTTCTTGAAATGAATCAAGATGAGGAGTAAAGTTAATTCTTTATTACATAGTGCAAATAAGGTATCTTTTGGGGGACAAAATAATTATGGGGTAATGATTTTGTTTCATAGGCATTGGGAATAATAATATCATATTATATTGGACAAAACTTCTCTATGCTATAGTTCTATTCTAATTTGCAGAAAATTCGTTAGGGCTTCTGCATATTTGTATAAATATTAACTGATGTGTTGGTAATGGTTGATTAATGAGACCGTCTCTGCCATATTATGCCAAGAAAGCATTTTATTTTTTTAAACCAATACGTTTTGAACATGTGAGCGATTAATAAGATTAGCCGACTAATATCAAGACAGTTAACGGACTTTGAATCCGAGGTGATCTATAATAATGGGATTAGTTTTTTCTAGACTAATTGGGACCCATTATTTATGTTATTAAATAGATTGAGGCAATTGGACATCGTTTGAAAAGATATTTGGCGTTTCAAGAGAGGTTTGCGCACTGGTTATAAGACATTGTTCGTTCGGAAGCACTTCGGAAGGGAAAAGCTTTGGTGTGAGAGTTCGTGGCACGTGTTCGGCATTGAGGTAGGTTACGGTCTACTTTAGTTAGACTCTGATTAGAGAATCGTATGTAGTTCTATAAAGTGACGGGGATAGCATGATAGGCCTTCGGGCATGAAGTGGAGGCGAATTCCAGTTAAGTTGGTTCTGTCAGTTGTTATGTGGGCTTGTCTCCGTATTTGTTATTTTCGGTGATTATCACCTGTTTGTATCTCCGTCACATACTAGCTCACTCATCATATGAAAAGGAATGGTAATATTGATAATTGAACAGTGGACAGTAATATGACTTGTACTTGTTGATTTTATATTGGTGATATTGTTGAGACTGATATCATGCATGACATTCTTTCCATATTATTGTTGTGATGATTGGTGAGGTGAGTGATTGAGAGACTCCGAGGTCTTTGCCGGAGATTGAGAGTAACAGAGAGACTCTGAGGTCTTTGCCGGAGATTGAGAGTGATTGATAGCCTCCAAGATTTCTGCCGGAGAGCACGAGTGGTACATGGACTTCGCGGGCCCCCATGGGTCATGGCTTTGAGGCACTGCCCTTAGCATGTGTGTACGAGAGTGGAGTGAGAGAGGTGAAGGCTGCATTGCATTGCATTCATCCACTCACATATTTGACTAATTATTGGTGAACTATATCTGTCTTGGTTGATTTCATGATTCCTTTACACTTTACGTGTATATGATATGTGACCATACCTATTTTCTCTATATGCTACGTGTTAGTTTCCACTTCTTCATGTGTTATCTAATCATTGTCGGCCTATGATGCTTACCGGTACTAGTGTTGTACTGATACTACTCTTACTGCACTTTTTGTTGAGTGCAGAGTACGATCCGGGCTCCAGTTCTACACCCCGTGGCTGATACGCGAGGGTGACATCTTTCAGTCATTCAGGGTGAGCTACTTGGTCATCCGTGGCCCCTGAAGGACTTCCTTTATTTATTTCTGTTTTTATATTCGACAGAAAATATGTATCCTTCGGGTGTTTTCAGACTTGTATTCCGGACTATGTTTAGCGCTCTTGTACCCTTTGACCAGATTTTGGGGTTGTCGTGACATTTCTAGTTATGATAAGTATTTAAGACTTGATAACTTATTCTTATTTAATTTTCCGCTTATTTAACTTGTTATTAGTAATGTGGTTCGCCTACTCAATAGGACAGTAAAGGTGCCACCATGACTCGTGGATTGGGTCGTGACATGTAATCATTCCACTGCCATTATTATGTAACATAAAGTCTAATCCTATGACAAAATCTACATTTATATTAAGGTCTCTTACCCATATCTTGTCCATTTTATAGCTTGGTTTGTAAAATTCTGAACACGTATTTATAAAACTAATGTATGCCTTATGAACATAATGCCTATATATGTTATGAGTCCCATCCATTTGCATGGCTGCAACTGGTTTTTCTATAATTTTTATTAATTTAGGTGGCACTATTCTCTTATTTATTATGCACTTTGTGCACCTTGAATCTACTAATGCTAATGTTTCTATCTCATAATCATCTATTTTAATTCTTGCAAGTACTTTTATTGTTCCTAATTTTTTATCTTCATTACATACTAATGCTCCATAGTCTTCTATACTCCTTAATTCTGCTGGAGAATCTTCTGGTACTGTTCTTAATGGTCTCATTATTGGTTGTATATTCGATAATCTTATTTCTTCGTCTTCACTATCTACTTCTTTTTGTTTTCCTTTTTCTAGTTTACATAACCTAGTTTCTAATTCATTTATTCTTGTTTCTAATGTTATCATTCTTAGATTAATAGTAGGGTCTTCAATTTTCTTATGAGTTTCCTCTTTATTTATTTTTGTTTTAAATTCTTTTTCTATACACATTGTACATTCTTCTATATAACAATTTTTACATTTAAACCGTTTGTCTCTACTAGGATACCATTTACAAAAGAAACATGCATTACTATCCAATCCTTTATTTCTTTCGAACTCATGGTTACAGTCTTCCGGAGTGAGGGAGTACTGAGTAGGATTGTTTAAAATATTTGCTAAAAATCACTCTATATTTCTATTCATATTGAAACAAAAAATATAACCCCCCCTATCACTTGTTATTATTATTGTTTCAACTAATGACTTTTGTTCTATCATTATTTTTCTCCATTAATTGATGTAAGTGTCCAAATTGTGTAGAGCAACCGAATCAAAACTCATGCCTGAGTCTACTTCATTTGGATCTTGAGAGTCTTGAAATGCAATGTCCTGGAAATTAATATCATCTCCTTCGAAATCTGAACTATGGACTGGTGACATCCCTTGACTTGGAGATAATTCTGGACTAGGATTTTTAACTATATGTTTATCTTGTTCCTTGGTCTGAAAAAAACTTTCTAGTGTCTCTTTTACTATATTTTCTATTTTTTTGTTCTTTTTCTTTTTTGCAAGTATGGTTTTCTTTGTAGAAGTTGCTCCTTGTGTAAGTGTCTTTGGTAGTTTTCGTCTTGTTTGGAGAGATCAACATCCCTCATCTTCACTTTTTGGCAAAGTGACAGCCATCAACGGATTTAATGAGTCTTTACCGGCTACTGTTTGAACCGGACTAGCTGTATCTTTACCCGATACAGTGGGTCTAACTGCATTCATTGGGGAATGCACACCCATCTCATCCATTTTTGTCTGAGATGGAGAACTCTGAGATTGCACTAGTTCGAACTTAACCGCTTGTAGTATTTGTTCTAATATCTTCACTTGATCCAAGAGTTTCATTTTTTTCTTGAATCAATGTATCTTTTATCTGGTTTAATCTCTTGACCACTTCAGTCATAGTAGAACAGTGGTCAAAAAAATCACCTTGTCTGTGTCTTTTTGTATGTTGTACGGAGGGATTTTGTCTGGGTTGTGTCTAAGAGCTGGAGAAATATAGTAGTTTGGACCCAGCATTCCTCTAGCATAATCTAATGCCTCAGTAAAATCATTAAAACCTTTAAAAAGAGGTTTTCTTATGTCTTTAATAGAGTTGAAAACTTCTATCCAAATTTAAAAAACACCAATAATTTTATCGTGAACTACAACATAAAATTTAAATTTTTTGTCTAAATTTCTATCTGTAAAATACTGACAAAGAGAATTTATAGTAGCTACAAAATGTTTAGAGTCTTTTCTATTATGCGAAATCCATAAATTATCTACTAAACATCTTTATTGTCTGTCTATTACATATTCTGATAATAGAGGCAAACGGGCTAAATGTAAAAATTGTTATATAGAAGGATGTATAGAAAAAGAATTTAAAACAAAAATAAATAAAGAGGAAACTCATAATAAAATTGAAGACCCTACTATTAATCTAAGAATGATAACATTAGAAACAAGAATAAATGAATTAGAAACTAGATTATGTAAAGTAGAAAAAGGAAAACAAAAAGAAGTAGATAGTGAAGACGAAAAAATAAGATTATCGAATATACAACCAATAATGAGACCATTAAGAACAGTACCAGAAGATTCTCAAGCCGAATTAATGAGTATAGAAGACCATGAAGCATTGCCAATATCCTGATTTACAATCAAATTTACTAAATATCTTCTTTCCTTGGATTCTATTTATTAATTTTGTTTTGTCTGGTATGGATTCTATTTATTAATTCTGTTTTGTCTGGTAACTTATATCCATCTGTCCTAGTATTATCATTATGTCTTTTATAGTTTATTACCATTCTTGCTTTTCCTCTTACTATTTCGCTATGATTTCTTACCATAACTGTTGCAGGTCTATGTTTAGAAGTAGATCTTATTATTACTCCTAAATCCAATGGTTCTTTTATTTGTATTTTAAAATCTTGTACATCTTGATTTGTTGCTTCGATTGAAGCTGTTTTAATTACATATTCTGAGTTCAGCCGGGTGCTCTTGGGGCCCCATCGTCACGTGAAACTTTTCAAAAGATACTTTATATTTTTGTCCGTTTGCTGAGCTGTCCCATTACTTAAAGCTACTACTTTATTAAAACTACTTTAATAAAGACAGTTCTCAAGTACAACACAATTATATAGACATTATAGAGAAGAGCAATTATCAGCCATAGGAACTAAAGTTACTACAATAAATCTAATAAATCCAGATAGGAGGGTTATATTTTTTGTTTCAATATGAATTGAAATATAGAGTGATTTTTAGCAAATATTTTAAACAATCCTACTCGGTACTCCCTCACTCATTGATTCCTCTTATCATGTAGGTATATTTCTTATTTACTGCCTATCTCCCAATTTTTACGTTTTTTTTTTAATATGTACTCTGTCCAATTATGAATCTTATTACACTGTTCATCTCTTTCTCTTAATCTTAGTTCTTAACATCCCTCTTCTTTAACCACACCCCGGTTACCATGACCAACATCGTCCCTTATCATTTGGACATTAAAACGGCCTTTCAAACACCTAAAAATTTACAGGTTAATCCATCGAGTATATTAAGAAATTAAGAGAATAACCATATACTAGAGTAATAGATTCATAATAACAATTAAGTAATTACTCAAACATTATTACCCCAACATAATATATTAATGAAACATGGAATAATTTACATAGTAGGGAGATTAGTACAGAAAACATAGATAAAAACTTACATGTCTTGAAGATGGAGAGAGGTTTCCCTTTCGGGGAACCCGAAAACTACTTCGCACTAATAGAAAATTACTTGAGGGCTTAATACTATTTTACAAGGAAGTCTATATTACAAAAGGTTTTGCTGAAAAAAGGAGTTGGGGCATTGTGAAAGGGAAGGGGAATATGGAGAATTTTGTTGAGAGAAGTGTCAGATGCTTTTTTCTCGATGCTCTTGCTTCTCCGCAAATGCTGCTATTTATAGGTGTATGGCGGACTTCAACTCCGGATTTCAAATTTGTGAAGAATCTTTGAGTTCAGCCAGGTGCTCTTGGGGCCCAATCGTCACGTGAAACTTTTCAAAAGATACTTTATATTTTTGTCCATTTGCTGAGCTGTCCCATTACTTAAAGCTACTATAAGACATAAGTTATATATATACAAACATAACATAACATATATAAATATACTTAAGTTATATATATATATATATATATATATATATATATATATATATATATATATATATAAAAAAAAAAAAAACTTTGTCAATAATAACCCTGGATCTCTTTGTATTTTAGGAATTGTGAAGGAGAAAGTTCGTGAAGGGAAGAAGAATAATTGAGAAGTAGATTTTGATGATTTGTAGCATCCTGTTATATATTTTGGTGTCAAGGTTGTTGGTTCGTGTTAATGTTTATTTTATTTGTTTATGTTCACAATGTATTGATTTTTTATATTTTATTTGAGAGAAGCCAGAAGAAAACTAAACATGACACGAGTAATTTATTTAATTTTGCATTTCAAATTTTAAAATTTTATCCCGAGACCTCATTTTATGCTTCAAATGTATCTCCGAATTAGTGAACAGCTATATGATTCATCTCGAGAAAAGGCCATAAATAGTCCCTTATCTATAGGAGTAGGTCTAAAATGATCCCTTAACTATACACTTACCGGTTTTAGTCCTTTAACTATTCAAAAACTTATCAAATTTGGTCTCCGTCTATTTTTTATGCAAACAGCATACAAACCCATAAACCTCCGTGAGATTAATGTTAAACCATTCCTCAAACCTGTCTCTCTCTCTCTCTCTCCCCGCTTCTTTTCCCTCAAGTTCATTCTTTAACCTCAACTTTTTTCCTCAAGTTCTCTCTCGCTTTTCGTAACCGACGGACTGTGTCGGTTAAAACCGATGGAAAATTGACGGAGTCCATCGGTTTTGTAAAAAAAAAAAATTAAAAAAACCGACGGACTCCCTTCGGGTTTTTTTTTTAAAAATTAAAGAATGAAATGTAGGAACTTGGAATAGAACTCGGGTATGTTCCTTGGCATTAAAGGGCTTTACCACTAGACCACTGATATTTTTTGTTCATATACTTACATTGATTTAATTTATACTGTTTTTTTGCTCTAAAAACCGACGGAGTCGGTCGGTTTTTTTATAAAAAAAAAAAATTAAAAAAAAACCCAACGGACTCCATCGGTTTGTTTTAGAAAATAATATAAAAAATAATTATATTTTTTCACGCATTTTTGCGCAAAAAATAACCGACACAGTCTATCGATTTTTTCGTCTGTTTTTGCCAGTTTTTTTAGTAGTGTTTGAGAAGAATGGTTACAGAAATTGTGTGCCTGAGTTTGTCTTTTCGAATTTCAGAGACTCGAGAGCGACATCAGTGCCAGAATGCTCTTTTTTTTTCTTTTTCTTTTTTTAACAAGAGGAACTCGAGAAAAAAGAAGCGGGGAGAGAGAGAGAGAGATAGAGACAGGTTTGAAAATTGGTTTAACATTAATCTCACGGAGGTTTATGGGTTTGTACATTGTTTGTATAAAAAATAGACGGAGATCAAATTTGATAAGTTTTTGAATAGTTAAAGGACTAAAATGGGTAAGTGTATAGTTAAGGGACTATTTTAGACCTACTCCCATAGATAAGGGACTATTTATAGCCTTTTCTCGATTCATCTCCATAGAGATTTTGTTATAAATACCTTTTTAATCACCGGCACATACAACTTTAAATTCTAAAATAAGGAGGCATTTGTAAAGCTCCCAAACTTTTGCCAGCCCATGATGCATCACTAACTCCTAACATAGTATCTAGTCTAGTTTTAAAGGAAATATAGCACACAAGGGACAGCCTATAAGATGCGAATTATATTATGAACAAATGTGAACCATTGGTAAGGATTAGTGGGAACCTTCAAAGCAACTTAGTGCACTAGTACTATAAATCTATGTGATATCTTACTACATTGTTTTCTCTTTTACTTTCAATTTAAATATTTTAAGATGGAATAAATTATTGAGCCATAATGTTTATAAATTGGCTTAACGTGATATATTAGTCGACTACTAGTTGAGCCAATTGGCTGGCTGAGATGATTTTGATTTTTCATCCTTAAGAGTCATTTTTCCAACTTGTTTATTACTATCGCGTACTTGAACCCAAATTTATATACTCCTATTGACTATAATTAGGAAGTTGTTAAGTATGCCCATTTTGTTTATCAAATCATGTCAAGTTGGTATATTTTTCTATTTTTTTCTACCTGAATTAAGCTCTTAAATATTTTACTAATGATGGTTCGATTTGGTTTTTAAATTCTCTCCATGCAATACCTCGACCATTCATTCGTTACTCTCTAAAATTCAAACTATATTCTTCTTCATTCCTTTGACTTAAATTCAGATTGAAAGATAGGGAGATAAAGTCGAATAAAATGAAATTAAAGCTTAACCACATAAGCCACAGCAGCAAGGCAAAATCAAATTGTGCCACATAATCATTGCTTTTAATTAAAGATTGAGTTCGAATTTTGAGAATAAAAACATTTTGAATAGAAAAAAAAAAATTGTTGAGAATTTTGGTATGAATGGGATTTGAACGCATGAAATTTCGGTTAGGTTGTGATTAAGAAATGAAAGGATGTTATCTCATATTGAAGAAAAGAGAAGAATTTTTTCGTCTAAATAGAAAATCACTTCTACACTAAGTTAATTAAAGAGTTGTGAAGAACGCAAGCCCTCACGCTAGGCTCGTTCAGCTCGTCTTTGACTTTGGTGATTGATTGATTGATTGATTTTTCCTTTTTTAATTTTCACACTTTCAGAAATAGTAATCTTTTCCGAAAAAAGCACCCAATAAATTCATAGGTCTTTTCCCAAAATTAAAAGACAGATTTTCGAATTCTTCTTCTTTGCATTGTTTTTATACTACAGCAACACCTTGAATAGAGGAAATTAAATTTCTTAAGGATACACAATAAAGTTGTGTGCACGAAATAAATTTTAGTTTCTGTTTAGACATTACTATCTACGTTTTGCTGTTTATATACAAATTCTGATTTTACTTTTTAGGTTTTGAACCCAATAATCACTTTTTGCGTTAGTGGACTTTACACGGAACGAGAGACATCACCAATCGTGTAAAGATAAATCCATCAACATAAAAGAATACAAATGAGTTATTTTAACTTTCTTTCTCTTTCAAGAAAGGGAAAACCCATTCTTTTCTTTACAATTAAAAAAAAAAAAAAAAGAGGAAGCTACGTGTCGATTTAATCAACTTCAAAATATTAATCTGGGTCCACAAGAAAAGATTATGTCAAAAAAGTGATGGGTGTTTTTGTTTGACAATTCCACTCACAAAGAAACTTACATTTATGCCTTTCAATTAAAATACTGTCTGTCACCATCATGGATTTATACATATAATTTTTAAATTTTTTAAAAAATAATTTACAGATTTAGAAATTTAAAAAATACTATAACTCACAATAATTAATAATTTTAAAAAATTTAAAGACATATAAATAAATCGCGATAATTCATTTTTATCTGACCCTTAAAATCTGAGCTATGTCATTTAAATTAAGACAAAGGGAGTACATTTGTGCCTTTTAAATTAAATACCGTTTGTCACCATTGTGGATTTTGTCTAGCACGGACGTCGTATTCAAGGTTTCTTCATCAATTTGTAAGCATCACTGTCTCTACCCGACGTCGTATAGTGACTGTTTGTTTGGTTTTATACGTTTACTTGTTGACTTCCACCGTTCACGAGAATCATGCTGCTACTTTTTAATACTCTTTTGTTTTTTTGGTTTTCTATCCGTATTCGCATTAGAGTCCAATTAAATTCGAATAGCGTATTGTAAGATCTATTTCTGGAATTGGATTACGTATTGCAAGGCCCATTTCTGAGTGCTTTCAACAGAATTTTTTTCATTCCCAAAGACGTAAGTTCGAGTCCTTTAGATAAAGATGGAGGGATCCGAACTATCACACTTTAACCCGTGTTGGTTACTGTTTAATACTGTCATACGCCTGATTGTTTCACCATTAGTGATTTAAATTCTGATTTTAAATTATATATAAAAAATTAATTTTTATACACAAATAATTAAATATTTATTACTAGCATGTTACCCATAATATATATATATACGTACATCTTACTCTCTCCGGATCCGACTTGTGAGATTATATTGGATATTTTGTTGTTGTAAACTCTTTCTATATATATTTTTGATGGTATACAAAGTTTTCATGATCTTAATTATACTATTTTACGAGTAACATGTCATTTGTCATCTTTTACAAGTTCCTAGTTAATATAAAAAAGGGTGAAAATGATTTCTCTCCCCCCCCCCCCCCCCCAACAATTTTGCTTTAAAATTCAAACTCCCCTCTCAACTTTTAACAATAATCATTCTCCCCCCTTTATTCTAATTGACTTTTCTAGATTCTTATTTTACCCTTACATTATCAACTTGTCTTTTTTTCTTTTACTTCATTAAAATCATGATTTGTTTTATCTTTTTAATCTATGTAACAATTTCCTATGAAAAATAAAATTATTTTCGAGATGGAAAAAGAAAAATGAGAAATACTAGTTGAGTATATAACTTAATGCCGTTCTATAATGAAATAAATGAGAAGAATAAGAATTTCTTTTTTATTAATAATAATCAAAACTCTAATATCTATTTATAAAAGAAAAAATAATAGGTAATAATAACTTTATAAATATATTTCAATGCAGGTAATAGAGGTATATTCTATAACAAATTCCTAAAAGATTATCTATTTATATTATAAAATGAATTTAGATTACAATTTATAATATTCCATTAATGACAACCACAACTCGTTTATATATTGACAATAGAGAATAAGAGAGAATTGAAACTTAAATATACATACACATGTATATGTAAAAATAACATGTAATAAGTTTGTGCATATATTTAAAATATCAATCATAAAAAGTAACATTAGATTTTGTGATAAATTCATCAAAAGGATTACTTTACTTTTATAATATGAATTTAAATAAAAATCTATAAATAGCTAGGTTAAAAAAATAAATTTTATATAATATAAAAAGGTATTACATAGATGGAAGATTGAAAATGTCCAGGGTAAAATAGACATTGTGTAGGATAAAAGGGGGAGAATGTCTATTGTTCATAGTTGAGGGGGTATTTTGATTTTTAAAGCAAAGTTGGGGGGTGAAGATGATTTTCACCCATATAAAAATTTATTATAATTAAATTTTGAAAATAGCTCGACAGTGTAACAATTATGGCATTATTAAAGTTAAACTAGTTCTTTAAATTACATTTAAACGACATATGTTAATTCATTAATCATTATCAAACAATGATGTTTTTTTTTTTTTAAACACTGATAGTAAAAAATGACAGAAATCAACATTTCATTATTTTGTTAGTAAATAACCCGTTGTAACTTATAGTAGGATTTTTTGATAATGTGTGGCTAAACACTATTAGAGACAATTTTTTTGGTTTAGTGATGAAATTTCTCGCTCACTAATTCTTTTTAATTTCTAGTGTGAATTTCTCATATGTACTTTAAATTAATTTATCTTATGAATGTGACACCTATTAGGTCTTGCAAATTTATCTTGATAAGGTATCGTACAGCTTTAAGCACTATTATTATAAAGAAAGAAAACTTCTTCAACTTAATTAATTATATTCTGTTGGAGGACAGGGTCGTAGAAATAAGATGACTGAAATTCATTCTTGAGTTCACTTGCAAGTTGCAACTTGTTAGAAGTTAAATGTAAAATTTGAATTTGGCTAACGTCAATGACTTGTAAAGTATTACTCCATATAGGATTAACGGGAAATTTTTAATTTCAAAAATGATTTATAACCACTACAACTTCACCTATGAAATTAGTACTAAAATAGAATTAGGGGAAGAATCAATGAGGCAAGTGTTGTAAAAAAAAAAAAAAAACTCATAATGAGAGAAACGTAAGAAAAATTATAAACTCAAGATGTTAGAAAATTTAAAATTAATAGGTGCAGGAGTTGCTACAATTACTTTGATGAATTTTTAATTAATTAAAAACCTCTCAGTGCCCTTTCGTTCGGTCTCCTGTGTATTTTCTTCATAGTTACATATAAGCATTTCAAATACATAATATATCATTATAGAAGAAGAAATAGGAAGGGATACTGCCATAGGAGCTTGTAATTCTTCACGAAGATGAGATTAACCTGAATAAAAAGAAAACTTCTTATCGAGTGACAAATTACAGGAGAAAGCCTCATATTCTGTCACGCCCCGAACCATGGCCTGGGCGTAACACGGCACTCGGGCCTTGCTTGCATGTGTCCGAGCAAACCTCATGGATTGCTTGTCAACATGAGGATCAAAACAATATAATCTATATGATGCAATTTTAAATGAATCATGAAAATGTAATTTGCGGAATAAAGTCTTGAATTTATCTCATAGCATAAAATATCATGAAAACATAATAGTCTGCAAACATGAAAGCATAATTGACTCTGTGAGCTAACATCTATCTATGAAACCTCTAAAACATGTCTAAATACTAACTACCAGGACATGGCCCTGAACTACCATAAACTGAATACTAATGCAGACTCTATGTTGAACCCCGAGAGGAGTGGGGCTCACCAATCGGCTGATACTGAAGTGATCCTACTGCGCAGACGTATGCTTCTGAAAACCGGTATCTGCACCGTGAAGTGCAGGCCCCGGGCAAAAGGGACGTTAGTACATCGTGAATAGTACTAGTATGTAAAACCTGCTGAAATGAAGAACATGACACAACATAGGTATAGGACATGAACTGAAACTGAATGTAACTTGAACATGAGCATGAAACGTGAGTAAAGTTTGAAAACAGTAAATCAATGGAAATACATGTATGTAAAACTGTTTGTAACGTGGGGAACGCTATAGTATAACCGACAACATGATCTGGTACTTGCGTCCTACCAAGAGAACACTCACACCTTGCCAGGGATATGAGATTTACGTGATAATAAGCATGTAAGGATCCAAACTGCATAATGAAGGTGTTGCCTCCTTGCTGACAACCCTTATCCTACGGTGGCAACGTAGTTTCAGGCTATCTGAGCCTTCTCGGTTAACTAAGCAATTCCCAAAAACATGAACATGATATAGTTGGCTATGAAGCCCATGATTTTCGTGAAATAACTTGTAATCATGATTTCACGAAATAACTTATAACATGGTTTCATGAAATATCTTGTAAACATGGTTTCATGAAATGACTTGTAAACATGGTTTCATGAGATAACTTGTCATAGTCTTGCAAAACATGTTCTTGATTCATGAGTAATAACAGTAGTTCATATATATATATATATATATATAATTGACTTGAAAACATGTTTGTAACTTGCTACATAAAATCATAAAGTTTCATATAAACATAATGAGAACACATGAGGAAGAATTCATGATTCATGGATTAAGCTAGGGTTCCTAATAACCGTAATGGAAGATTAGGAATACAATAACAAATACAGATACAAAATTCATGTACATAAATACATAAATACGGGCTACCAATATGTTGGGTTTAATGCCCTAGGGTTTGAACTTCATGGATATCAAGAATACGAAGCATGGGGAAGAATGTAGAGATTCCCACATGTGGATGGAAGTTCTACATACCTTAATTACTCCAAAACTTGAATTAGAGACTTGAGTTTTGAAGAAGATTTCCTAAATCATGATTCTTGAACCTTGAGATGGGTTTTCTTGAAAATCCTAGATTAGGAACAATAATTTCTTGCTTAGATTATTAGGATATATGTTAGAATTGAGTTGGAATAATTAGAGTGGGCTTACCTTGGTGTTCTTGATGATGGAGGAGGGTAGGAGGTCGTTCTAGGGCTTGAAGGAATGAAAAATAATGATTCGAACTGTAATGGACGAATATATACTGTTCTGGAAAAATAAAATTTTCGGCCCAATTAAATACTGGCCGTATTTTGAAATACGGTCCGTATTTTGAAATACGGACTGCATTGCGTCTCTTCAGTAAAATGGTCATAACTCTTTGCACAGATGTCTGTTTGACCCCCATAATATACCGTTGGAAAGGTATTTCAAAGCTCTACAACTTTCATCAAGGAAGTGTTCCCAAATTCTAAATACGTTTTGAAATACGGGCCATATTTTTAAATACGATCCGTATTTAATCATATGACATCCAACTGCCAAATTCCAGAATGCTCAGAAATCCTTGGTACCAGTTTACGTTTTGAAAAATGGGCCGTATTTTGAAATACGGTCCGTATTTAACCATTTGACATCTAAATGCCAAATTCCAGAATGCTCAGAAATCCTTGGTACCAGTTTACAACTTGAATTACGGCCCGTAAACTGAAATACGGTCACTGTTCATGGGCGTAAACCCCCATCTTACAACTGAACAGGGAAATTCCTATTGCCACATTCTTTATCTAATTTTCTAAGTCTGGGATCATGATCAAAACTTTCGTTAAAGGTAAGAGGTGTTACACTTTCACTGCTTACAAGGCCTAGTATCAAGTCATTTATACCACCAAATAATTTGATGAAATATTGAAGTCGCATATTTTATCTTAGTGAAATAAGATATAATTGTGCTCTTTAAACAACAATAACTATAAGAATAATAAAATCTGCATAAGTTGTATCTCATAAATTTAAGTGACTTTGGTGATAGGTTATTTTCGTGCATGGCTTAAGACAAATTATTTAACCCACTTAGTCCATGAGTAAGTCATTACCAAATAAGTAACTTGTAAATTTAATTTTAGTGTAGTATAGGTAAAAAAATTAAAATTATTATTTAAGCTTCTATTATTTATTAGTGTTACTTCTTATGTTCAACAATATTCTTTGTATCATCATTACACTGACATACTCAAAGTGCGCCGCACACACTACTAAAACCCTTTGACAACCGCAAACAAACAAGTAATCGTACACCTTAAAGTCATATTTCTTGATCTTAATTTCTTAAAATATTGATTATAGCACCACTTTAATATTATTTAAACATTGCTATATCCTTAAAAGCAGGATTCTTTTGATTTTCAATTATGTTTTTTCAACTTCATCTTACTATTTTAATCCATTTAAAATTACAAAGTAGAACTTTAGGTTATAAATACTGCCGTTCTCTCGTGCTTGGTGCTTGACAAAAGCGCTACAAACCAATTATCATCTAGAAGCTAGCCAAAAGATAGAATGCAATCCCCTAAATAAAAACAAAGAAAGCCAACCCTCACTAACTTTATGAAACAAAAGCCTATTAATTATTTGAACACAGTCCCCTATAGCTAGCTACTTTGATCCTTAATTTTGTCTTTTCCTAAAGCAAATGATCCCCTACTAAATGCCTTATTATTATAGTGACACAAACCAAATTTATTTGAACTTTGTCAATTTCAACCATTTCACAAAGTTCAAAACCTCATGAACATTTCATACAATTTAAGGATGAATTTGAACCGTTTTTTCCTTGTAAAAAAGGCTCACTTATTGAAAATTCTGTCTTTAGCAATAAGGCAAATATTTTTTTTAAAAAAACTTAATGTGCTAATTGGCGTGGAGCGGAGCTGGAGCGCCTACTAGCTGATTTTATTAAAGCAAGAAGGCAAATGTAGGTAATTTTTTAATGGGAATTTGTATATTTGACCACAATTATTGGCATTTGTAAATTTCAATTGTTTTGCAAAGTTTAATTAAGGGCAAATTTTTAATATTTTACCTTGATCAAAAGGTTTTTTTTTTTTTTTTTGAAGGAGAAGGAAAGAGAAAAACGAAGAAAGGCCCCTCATATTTTGGCAATAAACGTTTAGGCAAAATCAAACATTGTCTAGTTCAATGTCGAAATTCTCGGACCAACAAAAATATGATTTCCGGTTCACTATTTTTATGCTAAGAAGTTATGTCTCTCTCATTCATGTGATGAGAACACTAAAAATGAAAATTAGCAAATTAAATTTCATATAGCATTACAATCTCAACTTTTGAGCTTTCGAAAAAGTGCTTATTTTTTATTTTTGCAAAAAGAAGAAAAAAAGTCGAATTTTTCTTCTTAGAAGATTTCCAAACGAGATTTTCAAATCTTTTAAAAATTCAAGAACTCCAAGAACTAGTCTCTTTAAGTTTTTGAAACTTTGAACAATGGAAACTTGGAAAGTTTTAAAATAATTATATCACTCTTGAATTCTGTAGCAACTTAATGGTCCCAAGTTAAATATACAAATGGAACGTGTTGTTCACATGCAGAATTAACGTACAGATTAAAGAATACATGCAACATTAATTAAAATTATATGCTCTACGGAAAAGAAGACACAGAGAAAAAGTAAAGCTCAAGGCAAATTATTACTCAGTACGTGCATTTCCCTATGTTTTAAAAATCCCAACATAGTATTAAGCATATGGAGGGAACAAAGTGGAGCATGCCACCTTAGGTGTTAGCTAGTATCATGAATCAAAAAAATTTAAAAATATTCATATTCATACTAAAAGGTGATTAAAGTGGTGGGTTTTCTTAATTAGCTAATTACACCTTTTAATTAAGTGGCGATAGATAGAGACCACACTATTAAAGCAAGCCTATGTGAATGAAGCACATTACCTAAGGAGTAGGAAGAAGTAATGAGATTCTCTTCCAAGTGGGGACATGTATTCTTTTTTGTTATTATCATCCGATTTATGCAACCCAGTGACTTAATTAATTCATATTTACGCTATACAGCATCCTAAAGTAAAAAATAATAATTTTAGATTTGAATTCAACACCTTAAGTTAAACGCGTAGGGAGCGCATCTTACCCACATCCATGGGTGATAAGTGAGGACATGTATTTTTTGTTTTATTAGGGCATGTTTGGCTGTGGATAGATTTCACTTTCTTCCGAAAATTATTTTATTTTGAAAAATTGTTTAGGCATAGAATAGTTACAATTTTCAGAAATTAAATTTGAAGTTGAATTCCAAATTTTCTGAAATTGAAATATCATAGAAGTTGCTTTCACGATTTTCACTTTAAACGACTCGCGAAATTTAAAAACGGCAATTTCTACGTACAAACGTTCACTTAATCTTTTGCATTTTTTCTTTAGTAGTAGGTGATATACTACGAAGACACAAATGTAGTAGTTTAGTTGTCACCAATCAAAGTGTGTAAACAACATACTCTACGCGTACCTATCCTTTTAAAAAATCAATTCCGTTCAATTTAATCGAGTTGGGTCCCACACCACATGGCCCCCACCATATAGATTACTAGATGGGGACCATCTCTAAAACCTCAACAAGTATGCCTCGATTGATATAGGAGTCTGAGAAATAAGCAAATTGTAAAATGGGGAATCTCTTTATTTTTTAGGTAAACCACCAACCATGTTAGAGCCTGTTTGGATGGGCTTATGCCTATGTTTGCAGCTTATAAGGTAAAAAAATAAGTTGGATAGTCTAACTTATTTTTGTTGGCTTATAAGCTGTTTTCAACTTATAAGCTGCTTTAGATAAGCTAAGTTAAATGGACCCAATTATTTTTGTGAGCTTATTTTAAGCACAAAATGACTTTAAGCTGGCCAGCCAAACACTCAAAAAAGCTGAAAACAGCTTATAAGCAACTTATAAGCCAATCCAAACGGGCTCTTATTGTCGTGCTAATACGTTTCAACACTAAAAGGGTAATATTCCTTGTCATCCCCACAATTGAAATGTCTGTATATCATCCTAGTTAGTACCATGTAAATTTTATATTTTTTTCTAAAATCCATCTAAGTAGACTGAAAAGAAAGATTTTGGAAAGGGTAGCTATTTTGAAGCTTAAAAGACAGAAATAACAAATCGCTTATCTCGAAATCCCTAACAATAATTAAGCTTAGTAGTTTAACTTGTTCTATATTGTGTGGCGTTGTTGGATACTTCTGATTAATAGAACACGAAGAGAAGGAAAAAAAATGTTTATATTGAAAATCTATTTGAACCGATGATTCACGTTGTTTAGGGGGAATTGGAGGACCACCAGTTACACTATCACGAACGTGTATATTCTTGTACTAACACCACTAGGTAATAAAAGGATACGATGGACTATTGTGATGTGCGCACGATGTAAGTTGTTACAACTATTGGTACTTCTTTCTGAGAAACATATAACTTTTGAATTAACAAAATAATATGATAGTTACATACATATGTTCTACTAGCATGAGTTAAAAAGTGTACATATAAATACCATGTTGACGAAATGCAGAGTTAAAACTAGCTAGAGATTGACAAAAAATTCTGGTGAGCCCTACACATTGTTCCGTGAATGCTGCTCTCGTGTTCTTTTATAAGTTTTATTGATGTTAGTTTTTTGTATTAGCTACTCTAAAGTATCCCATGAACTTCACAAGTCTCAGTTGTCTACTTATTATTTAAGTACAACAAAAGTTGTGTACTTAAGATTTCCTCTAAAGTTTAGCTATTGAATTGCTCGATGATGTCTTTATGTTAATTATGCTATGTAGGTTCCTTGCTTGGGTGAGTTCACTAGGTTATTTTTGTTTTGTGGATGATGCTTAATATCAGTTTACGCAGTCTAGGGACAAAAAAAAAAAAAAGTGTAAATGACACATGTAGGCACGTGTATACACTTCGAATAAGAATAGAAGAGTGATAAGTAGCTCGTAAAGCTAATGCCTGTAAATAATTTTTGTGTCAATTTAGAGAGCAACTTATATATCTTCCCTTCTCGTAACCAGAATTTCTTTTATGATCCAGCAATATATGCCTTCCATTTTGATTTTCATGCATTGAAAGCTGTAAAATCAGTCAAAAGTGGAATCCATGAAATACTTTAGCTTGCCACCTTTATTTACCATTACAGTAAGCTTTTCACCATCATCATAGATTAGCTTGAATCCTTTCTTATAAACAGTAAAAACACAACACCGTGTGAGATTTCAAAGCACTGCCTACCAACTTTTACCCAAACTCACACGCTTCCCTCGTCCCCCAACCACCCAACCATTGTACAATACCCCCACGTGAACCCCCCCCCCCCCCCCCAAACCAAATTGTACAATGCCCAATTCTTCACATTTTTATCATGTGTTTTCTTGAATCTTGATGCACAACTTCAATGAAAAAAAGATCCTAATGGTAACCCAATTATTGTTTTTTTTGGTTCTTGTTTTGACGAGTGCAACGTAACAAAGAGCTAAATCTCAATGAGTGTGACGGCAAAATCACTTTCTTATTAACAATACTTCTCGCATCATCGTGGTAGCAAGGTCACTTAGATAGATACTGATACTCTTCCCATATTTAAGTTTTCTGTAAAGGATTCTGCCCGTTGCTCCATCGATAAAAACCAGATAAATTTTACAGTCTTACCCCTCTATACAAAATTAGGTATCTTTCCAATTCCAGTCCTCTGGACAGTACCAATGAAGTGTAGGAGCTTGTTCATCTGCGAACAAAGTACTGCAAGATTCTTCACCACTGAAAAAATTATGCTCCTCCATCTTCACAAAATATGATGGATTATAAGTAACCTTGTGGCCATCACCAAGAATTGATTTTTGATTTGGATCCAAGAATTGGAAGCAATTCAATGAAGAATTAGAATCTGGTGATGATGATCTTCCATTGGAATTATTAATCAAGAAAGCTCCATTTGGACTGTTATCTTCATTCAAGATTGCACTTGAATCACTATCTGATGATCCATCTTTGAAATCAGTAAAAATGGAGGCATTTATAGTTCCATTTTCACCATTAAAGCAACTCTTAAAGTTGAGCTCTGTATTAGAAGTGTTGTTTGGGTTGTTGCTCTGTTCAATATCTTTGTCATCAGTTTCAGAATCTGTAGCCTCTTCTTTCACAGCAACTTTGGTTTCATTGTTTCCTCCATGTGGCTTTGATTTCAGGTCATTAATCTGGAATGTCAAAAAGATAAAAGAATAAGCATAATGTAACAAATATAGTAATTAAGTGAAAGAAGTGTTTATTATTTAGCAGCTTACATTGTTAATCAAAGTGGTCACACATTTCAATATGTTATAACTAAAATTAGGGGCTCGAGTGGTTCATCTGAATCCTTTCGCTCGAAAATTACACAATATGTACAAAGTTAAAACTATTTTTTATGTATATATACAGATGTTGAATCTCTTTGACTTTTTTCTTACTGAAAATTGTGATTTTACCACTAACTAGAACATATATAAAAAATTAATCGAGTTAAATAAATCAACTATAGTTAGTTTTCCTTGTTTTCCTTTGAAGAATGAACCTAAACAACCGGCCATGCACCCAATCACTTAGGCTATAAATAGCTGGCGGATGTATACCATATGTATAATTCATGTATATATGTGTATAGCTGGGGATAATCAGTGTATAATATTATGTATACCGGCTATTCGTGTCTACTCAATTTACACACAAGACCAAACAAGTTCTATGAATAAAACTTTGAACTTCATTGCTATGATCTTAAAAAATGTACCTCTTTCAAGAGAGCTTCATTGTCATGTTGGAGAGACTCATAGTTTTGTTTGAGAGAATCAAAATTGGCTTTGAGAACATTGTAATCTCTCTCCAATTGCTTAGTCTTCCACCTTGCACGGCGGTTTTGGAACCAAATCGCCACTTGTCGCGGTTGCAACCCGAGTTCTTGAGCCAATTTCACTTTCCTCTCAGGTTCAAGTTTGTTATCAACTTCAAAATTCTTCTCTAATGCCTTCACTTGGTCCACCCTTAACCGTCGTTTTTTCTCCGATCCGACACCGGATTCTTCCACACAGGTGGCTTCATCGTCTAAGCCTTCTAACATGGAGTACTGAAAGTCCCTTGAATAAACTTGGCTGTTCCAATTGTTTTGGTCATCTAAAACAAGCACACACAAAAAAATGAGAAAGACATAAAAGTTACTACAACTACTACTATGTTTTACATATTGAAACTTGACTATAGTAATAGGTAATTCTTCAAATTGAAAGTATAGTGAGACCCTGGGATAATCAGTTAAATTTGATAGCATAAAATTATTTATACTATCAGTAGTAGAACATTATAGGTATATGTCTATAGTAATTTCGATTCAATAACATCAAAGTTCAACTTAAAAACGTGCTATAATCAGTTAAAATGCTTTGATTATGTCAAACTATATGCACCAGGGCGCAGCTAGAGTTTAGAAAGCAGAACCTAGTAATTTTGATTGAGCTTCTATATTTGTCTTAAAAAATTAATTTACTACACAAGAATTATTAATTTAAAACTTAATAACTCAGGACTTAAATTACGAACTCATATAATTTAAATCTTTGCTTCGCCTCAGACTAAGTGCATATATAAGTTAAATCTATAGTTAACGTAGTGAAGTGCAAAACTAACTAGAAAAGGTACAAGTAATAAAAAAAAAAAAAAAAAACTGTTCTAGATCCAAGAAACCACATCTATATTCTCCATATTGTTTTTTTAAACGTTCATGTTGCAAAGGGATTAGAAATTGGACGTGTTATCAACAAAACAACAGAATTTAATGAAAACATAGTAAATAGTAAACTTCTAGATAATTTAATTTAACCAAGTAATTAAGCACCTGTAGTATTTTGACACATGGACATCAATGGTGCACCCAAAGAATCTTTGCTACGAACTCTCTTCATGATGATTGCAGTTTCTTGAAAGTTCAATATTTTATTTTTTTGGATCAACCAGTAAGAAAATTGTAAGAAAGTGAGTGAGAAGAGAGCTGAAAAAAGTGGCTAATTATTTTTATTTTTTACTTATAAGAAGACATGACAAGAAATACTTATTGAACCAACAAAACCAACCAACAAGGCAGAGATTTGGGTGAATTTAGAGAAAAAACTCTCCTTCTGTCTATTGGATACAACTCCATATTTCTCATTTTTAATTAACTCCTCAACTTCTGCACCCATAGCCAAAAAAAAAAACAAAAAAACCAACAAGCCTAATAATAAAATAGAATCAAGAACAGCAAGTTAAGGGGCTAAATTAATTTTGTGATGCCAATAAAAGTGTAGAAGAAAACTGTGTACATATTTAGAAAGAGAAAAATTAAGGGAAGAAGAAAATGGAGAGAGGAAAATAGAAATTGAGTTCACAACACAGGTGGCTTAGCTTATTTTCTGTCACTTTAAATAAAACCAAATCTGGGGTCAGATGTAGGGTTAGAATCTGACTGGGGTTAGGTACACTTGCATATTTTTTTGGGCAAATGAAATGAACTTTAAATTCAGTGCAAATGCAACCTGATTTGCAATAAACTTGACTTTTTCCTTGGGAGAGATTTTACATTTTAAGGGCACGTTTGGTTGTCGGGATTATTCTCGTTGTTTCTTGTCCTTCAATTTTATTACTATCTTTTGTCTCTCGTGCTTCGATTATCTCATTATTTTGCGGATGTTATTGTTCCTTTTTACTGAATGTTATGTAATATTTTTATTATTATTTGTTATGTCCTCTTTATTTCTATATTTTTCTTTTCACCTGCTTTGATATACATTACTTGATTCAAAAGTCTTTCGGGAACAATATCTCTACCTCCACAAGGTAGTACTGAGATCTGCATACACTTTACCTTCGTCAGACCCCACTTGTAAGATTTCACTGAGTATGTTTTTGTTATTGTTTGGTTTTCGGGAATATGAAAATAATTCTGGTAAAAATTGGTATAATTATGTTATCTTTTTTATTTGTATTTTTATTTTTAATATAACTATTACCGATATAACGATCGCTGAATTGTGATTATTAACATATGTATTCTTAATTCATATCCTATATTGCATATAAACAACGCACAAATTTTTGGGTGCAATGGAAATGCTTGATGTTTGGGAACAAGGTTAGGCCAAAAGCTTGCTTTACTATGTGGTTGATAATGCAGAAAAGATTACTAACAGCAGATCAAATGGGGAATTGATGCATCACCTACATGTATTCTGTGTAAGCAAGCTCCGGAATCACATGAACATTTGTTTGTTCAGTGTCCAGTATCCAAAGCAACGTGGACTAGAGTTCTGAGATGCAGTGGCGAACATGCATCAAACCGACACCCCTTCGCCGAAAAATTACACAGTGTAAATACGTAAAAATAATTTTTTTATGTATATATATTATGTGCTGAACCCCCTTAATTTCGTTTTACTTTTTTATATTTTGACACCCCTTTGTAAAAATCCTAGTTCCACCACTGCTGAGATGAGGTCATATACAAGACTGCAATGCCTCTTCCTGGGATGATTTTGTGCAGTGAGGTGTTAGATTTGATAAAGGTAAAGCGCAGCCTGGTCAGTTCTTCAAGTTAGTTTTTGTTGAATGCTCCTATGCAAATATGGATTGAGAGAAACCAGAGGTTGTTTGAGGCTAAGAGCAAGACTGTGGACTGTTTTGCAAAGGATGTGGCTTTCCTTTGTATTGTTCGAGCTCCTACAGGGGGGCAACAGCTAATTGATATCTTGAAAATTTAATGATTGCTTTATCCTATACTTTGTAATGTTGGTCTAAGTGATTTTGATAGACCTTAGCTAGCTGAGTTGGCTTAGCTCAATCTGATATGTTTACACTGGTGATTAATAAAGCTGTTTGTTACAACAACAACCAATAGGAAAAAAAAAAAAAAAAAACAGCACAAATTTCTTTCCACATAACTTATGTGAGTGTTAGCAATGTGAAATAGTACCAACCAAATGTTTTACTATTAAGTTAGTATACGGCAATTATTTTTTCTTGTACACCCAAACGGGCCAACTATTGTGATTACTTGTGCGACATTTTATTATGTGCTCATTTTTTTGTTATGTATGGAGGTAAATCAAACGGCCCTTATATTTTATGTTCTTGATTTAGTAAAAGAGTTTTTTTTTAAAAAAAAAGGGGGGGGGGGGGGGGGGGGGTAGAATAGAGAACATAAATAACAAATTCCTGATTCACACTCTAAAAATAAAGGCAGATGCAAATCACCTTCTAGTTCAAACGCCCTTTTTAGGAGTCCGGAGCCTAAAGAGTATAAAAATACACGGTATAAACCAAAAGGGGTAGCCAAAACCAAATTTTTTTTCCACTGTCAGATCTGATCACAGGAAAAAAAAAAGGTATAACGTGGACTGATCCACGTTATACAAAATTATTTGTATAACCTTTCATTAATTTCTCCCCCAGCGTTTTACAAATACTTTGTAAGACGTTGCCTCTATTTAAATCATATTCGGCTGTGTTTTTAATAAAAAAAAATTATTGATTTTTTTAATTTTTAATGCATATAGTTAATTTCAGTGATTAACTCAAATAAATATTTTAACACATGCAATAATTAAATATGTGTTATATATGCGAACAGAAATAAAAAATAAAATATAAGTTAAATAAACGTCACACATTAACTGAGTAGTAAATGTTAAATTACATACTAACTATTAAACGGCACAAGACATGTTATATATTCTTGGAAGATTACATAAGGAAACAACAATAGTACAACTTAAGAAAAAACATAAAAACCAACAAGCAACAACAACTACTGATTTCTGTCGGGGCAACGATTCTTGTTATAACCTGTTTGCTTGCACGTACTACACTTTCTAGCCATGCGAGCAAGAGCTATATCCATTTCATTCCTCCTTCTAGTTGTAGTCCGCGCTCCTGAAGTTCGCTCGTATTCAATGTTTGCAATTAAACTGAAGGGACAAGGTGGCCAATATGCCTCATCACCCAACGGTGAAAATTTTCCACTGTACATTTGCTTGTAAAACCTGCAACTGTAGTACTTGCTAACATAGGTCTTTGGTTGAATTCCGCGGATATCACAAAATTTAATTGCATGTGAACATGGCATATGGTAGTTTCTCCACTTCCCACACGAACACTTTTTCCCTTCGGCAGAGACTTTATGGATATTTCCGCCCTTACCTTCGTGTGCAAATGTCAGAATCTCAAAGACCCCTTCAGTTGCATTGTATTGCTCCATGTCAGTATGCTTTAGGGACCTCTCCCAGTATTCATGAAACTTCTTTTCAACAGCGCGCGGCCAAAACTTTTTATCCGCAATCAACAAATCAGCAAGGGTGCTTCTCTCAACAAACCGATCAACAAGATTTTTAAACGTATAACGGACCATGGCAGTAACAGGCAATCCACGAGCTTTCTTCAATAAACCGTTGTAAGACTCGGAGACATTCGTTGTCATAGCCCCCCACCTATGACCGTTGTCCTTATGCAATGTCCATTTCTCCTCCGGAAGAGCTTTTAACCACAGATGCGCTGGAGGTGACATTGTTTTGATTTGTTCCATCCTCATTTTATACTTCTTCTTCTGGTGCTCTGTAGCCGCCAACCACATTAGCTTCTCAAGGTCACTGCTAAGGAACTTTTTATTGAAGTTGCTTTTCAAATGCCGAACGCAAAACCTATGGTGTGTGGATGGTGGTTGTAACCAATCATGTGTTTGGACACATTGCAAGATGCCCTGATGACGGTCAGAAATAAGTCCAATTCCTTGTCTCTCACGAACAATATGTCTCCACAACAACACAAGGAACCACGTCCAGGACTCAAAGCTCTCACGTGCAACAATAGCATATGCAAGTGGAAAAATGTTATTGTTCGCATCAATTCCAACAGCAATTAGCAGTTTCATCTCATACTTACCGTACAGATGAGTACCGTCTATTGAGATGACAGGCCTGCAACTTTTGAATCCATCGATGCTTGGTTTATAAGCCCAGAACAGAAACTTGAAGATGTGTTCACCTTGCATTGTAGTTGATTGGTGCTCCCACTCAACAACGGTCCCCAGATTGAAATATTTTAAGGCGGCCATGTATCGGGGCAATGTCTTGAAAGAGGTTTCAAAATCACCAAATACCATTTCAATAGCTTTCTTACGCCCCTTTTGTGCTTTTCTATAACTAGGAGTAAACGTATGCAATCCTTTTATTTTTTGCTGAACTGACTTAATACTGATGTATGGATCGACCATAATATATGGTATCAACGTAGTATCAATTAGGTGACTGTTCAAATTGGAATGATCCTTTCTGTAATCATCCGTGAGACAACTGTGGTGGAGAACCGCTTTGTCTGCCTTCCACATACCACTTGAAATTTCTCTAAAACGGATCATCCACTCATATCCCAACATATGACGCTTGCAAATAACCCTCCAAAATTTATCTTTGGACTGATCACAAATTAATTCTTTCTTTTCTTTGAGACAATATTGTCTCACTGCGCCTTTCATTTCCTGCTTGTTCTGAAATAACATACCTAATTGCATAATACAAGGAAAAATATCAACCCCTTAAAAATGGGCCAACAAATAAAAAGAATATTTATTTCCACCATACTAACTTGATCTGATAAATTCAGGTTTTTTACCATCCCAAAGTGCAGATCGAACTGGACTGTCATCTCTCATGAAAGCAAAATCATCCGGGCCTTCTTCCGTGTTATCCAAAATGGAATCGCATTAGAATGGTAGCTAACGGTACCATCACTTCGAGTAGTAATGTCTTTATAAGAATGACCATCATCATCAGATGAGTGATCATCGTCTGTTTCTGTGTGATCTAATGGGATATCACTATCTGACTCATCGGAGTGATCATTAGTGATAACGTCCAAATACACTCCTCAAAGAGAAAGTGTACACGGTCGTATGCAATATATTTACCCAACTATGAGTCGGGGTCGATCCCACAGGGAACAATATGCTAGGCGATTAAGAAAGTAAGGAACTTTCACCAACTAAGCTAAAGCCAAACGATAGATAATATTTTGGGTTTTTGAGAAAATTATGACTAATGCGGAAATGTAAACTAACCTAGAAAGCGAATAAAATGATCAAATGGCCACAAGTTGGATACAAAGGAAATTACACTCAAGTAACGATCCAATGTATTTCACGATTTTACAACTAAGAGCGGGTTTATGTTAATAGATAATGATTTCTAAAATCTCATTGAAAGTCTTCCAACCAAATCAATGAATTTCACTCTAAGCTTTTCCAAGCCTTAGAGTGTGATATTAAGCACAATCAATTTAACCTCAAGTAACTATCCTCTTCCGAGCTCAAGTTATTAGATGAGTTTAATGACCCAAATTTTTGTTAACTAATCTTTCCCAACCTAGATTTCCTCTTCCAAGCTCAATCTAAGTAAATGGGTGAGTCCTAGGGTTAGCTACTCCCTTTGGAAACATTCAAGAATGAGATTAATTAAATCAACAAAGACCCACTTCAATAGCAATAAAAATCATTCAATACATAAGCAAAACAAGAGTTTCAATCCAAACTTTACTCAAGAATAGTTTCATAAACAAGATTCAAGTCTAGAAATGAAATACTACACACTAAAATATTCAATACAAAACAAGGAATTGAAGAAAGGTTTAAGAATTATCTCATTAAAGTGCTCCAATCTTCTCCTCCAATGGTATAGGTGAAAACCCTAGCCTCCAAAACTTGCAAAATGACCAAAGATGGAAAATGTTTTGCCCTAGCCTCTCTTTTGTAGCTCCCCCCAATTTTTCCAAGTCCAAAAAATGTCAAAATCTGCCCCCATATTTCTATTTTTGCAATTCTGCCCGTTTTTGCAAAACTGTCCAGTTTTGACAGTTTTGCAAAAATGTCCAGTTTGACCTCTTTTTGACTTTCTTTTCACTTGGTATCTTCCGATCACTCATTTCAGCTACTTGGCTTGTTTTGCTCTATTTTGTTCCATTTTGGTCCATTTTGATCCATTTTGCTCTTTTATGCTCTCCGGGCATCTTTTCCTACAAAACAACATAAAAACACAAAAAGTAACAACAAAAGTGCTTAAGGAGTCACAAAAGCTTAAGGAATTAGCGTCAAATATCGCGTAATTTCACGACTCATCAATTAGCTACATCATTATTGCTCACAATTTGTGTGAGCTGAGTTAATACGGGGTTTTCTTCAAAATCGTTACACCTACAAACATAGGAAAATTCAAGGGGTTCAAATCTTAGAAACAATTAGTTAGAAGTCTCCTAGTTTAAGCGAAAAAAACATCGTTATATTTACCTTTCTGTAAATGACTCCACTTGAGTAGGGCGATATCGAACTATACTCCCGCCACCTAATTCACTTGTATCTGGAGCACTACTTGGTCCAGGAATATCACAGCTCTGTATAGTCCAACAAAAGTTATGTGACTGGCTACCAACTCCTACTATTGTTTCTTGTTGAAGTGTACCTCTTTGAAGCCCAATATTCATAGCGGGAAGATACGTAGTACCCCGAATATCAAAATCATCGTCAGTGGGTGCTTCAACATTAGCAGAGCGCTCAACAGTTGCATACATGTCAAGTGTCGCTATACTGATATGATTGCTAAATATATCAGGACTTCGAAGAAATAACGATAAGGAGTCATCGTCCGAAATAAGAGTTTCCTCGTGAATAGGAAATCCCCTAGCCGTAATTGATGTTGGATATTGTCCAGTGATAACCATTGAAAGGTTAGGATCAGATATGGCCATTTTGCTTATGAAAACACGTTGTAGACGATCGTATTTGAGGGAAATTGGAAACCTTTGTACGGCTCCCGGACGACGGTTATATCTCACTGAACCTTCTTCGTACACAACTTCACCACCCCAATATAAATTAACTCTTACATAATTTTCCGCCATATTATTTTCAACAGAATACAAAAGTAAAAATTAATGGAGAATGCAAGAGAGAAGTTGAGAATTCGTGAAAATGAAGTCTACAAGAGAGAAGTGGAGAATTCAGGGAGATATGCATAATACAAATCTTAACTGGTATATAAAACAAATGATTCACGGACCTTTGAATGTCATAATGCTGATGTTGAAAAAATATATTTACTTTTTGATTTTACGAATGCACGCTTGATTTGACGATTGCATGACAGATTTGACGACTGCATGCATTCTGCGCTTTAACAACAAAAATTTTACAAATTATTTTACTATTTTGCTTTTACAGCTGCATGCGTGATTTGACGACTGCAACGATTCTCTGGCGTAAAACAAATTTCAAGAATCAATTATTGGTACGTTGGCCGGCCAACGTTTACCAATCAACAAAATGAATTGTTGCAAAACGTTGGCCTGCCAACGTTTTACAACAAAACATTTTGTTGCAAAAACGTTGGCAGCCAACGTTTTACAACAAAATGTTTTGTTGCAAAAACGTTGGCAGCCAACGTTTTACAACAAAATGTTTTGTTGCAAAAACGTTGGCTGCCAACGTTTTTTGCTCCAAAATGTTTTGTTGTAAAACGTTGGCAGTTTTGCAGTAATTGAAGCATGAAACTTTTTTTTATGCACGTTTTAGCTGAGAATCCATGCAGTCATTAAATCTGCCATGTAGTCGTAACATCAAGAATGCAATTGTTTTTGTTGTAAAATATTGTCGAGCATTCAAATCTAACCTTTATTTATTCTAGAAAGATTACATAACTATTGATATTTGAGATAAATTCAATAATTAATAAAAATTCAATTTTTACAGTGTCCCTCCCCCCCCCCCCCCCCCTCCCGTGCCACACCGATTTTGCCGTCGCTCTCGTTTTGATCTACGTTGGTGAACCTCCTCTTGTATCACACCCGCATCCTGTAAATGCCATAAAAAATAGAAGTTATTTTTGTATGATTGGACTCGTTAGATAAATTTTCTTAGCAATTACTTTGATTGTCTACGTAAAATCGGACAGCATCTCCCCTGTAATAAGGACTTCCTCCAATACCATATACCAACACAAACAATCAAAGCAACCAAGACAAAACACCGCATAACAACCACAAGTCTCCAAATACTTTAAATTAAAAGCTAACCTGTGGCTCTAAAGTCTGTACATCCGGCACAGGAATGTGTGAGGATCCAACATCAAATGCCATGGGAGACTATGCAAAATAAATAATATAGACACATAAGGTAGCCATTACATTAATGAAATTAAACAAGATACAAGCTATTTGAGTGGTTAGAATACTCACGTCGGTAAAACTCAGTCTCCTCCCAATTGAAGAGCTCTGTCCAGCGAATGCAGGTAAAGGCCCCTCAGTCATCCCATAAGAGCTGCTTGTCTGAACACCAAACTGTTGGGCCATAACTGCGAGGCTAATAGGCTCAGACGTTGCGAATGCCTGAAAAGGCCCCTCACTTCTGATTACCGCTGGTGATTGGACCTCGGGAGCAGACGTCGATGAGCTGGACATAAAATCTATTATTGGGTAATATACATCATCAGCTGCAGGCATCTTTGAGCTGGGCATATCTTGATCAAAACGAACCTCTTCTTCATCAACCAACTGGTGATTCACGGGACCTCGACCTCGTCTGTTACCTGATTGGTGTCCTCTACCATGCGTCACATATCTTGGTACATTAGGACATTGATGACGAGGCACTTGCACAGTAGGCGGCTCAACATACTCTGCCGGTAGTGTATAATTGGGAGCGAAACTCAACATCGTCCCCAGAGAGGCAGCAGCCATGGACTCTGTATTAATGTGGCTAAACATCTCTGCTATTTCCTTCACTTCATTAGACTTGGTTGGATCTTGGATAGTCTGCTGAGCCAACCTGTACGATTCTTGATGTCCTAAAGCCTAAAAAAAAAATTACAAGATTTGATAGTGGTCTAAGACACATATAAAGACATCAAACATCTAATGGAATGTAATGTACGTACCAGTGCCTCATGCCTGCCTGCCATGTGTTGGATCCTCTATCCACATTATGCGCAGGATTTCCTATGAAAGTGCGCGAGTGACGTCGATACCAACAAAAATACTCTGATAATGACTCTCGGTCTTGAGTTTCATACTCGGCCAGAATTACCCTTTGTCAACGATTTTCCCACAAAAAGTCCGTTTGTGTAAAATTTTATTGATCCTCCACTGTTATAGCATACCGCTTGTCACATTTGTAATGAAAAGGATCAATCTCAACACATGGTCCTGGAATATGTTGCTTCCTACCGAACTGTCTGAGAACGCGATCTACCATGTGTCACTCTCGATAGATCCCACAAATAAGGGGAACCTACGCCATCCAAATAACTCGGCCACGCCGACACCACTCAGGGAGTCCATTAATGATGGCCTCTGAATAAGGCTGCCACACAAACTACGATATAAAGAACATAAAATTACATGATAATAAAATAAATAAATTACACATAAGCGTAACTATTATATCAAAACGCCATTAACAACCATAATTATGATAAAATACCTGACCATCTGTTAGGTTGTCCAATACATCCCTACATATGGGTAGCACAACACGTGTCTCATTTTTGCGAGCTTTACGATGAGTCCACTTTCGTGCAAGAGCCGTGTGTGGCTGAAGGGCCCTGGGTGGTGGCTGCATCGGTATAATTCGCTCCCAAGCCCAAACCTATATTAAAAATTTAAAATAAATACATAAAAACCTTATAACTATCAAATAGGACAACCAAATAAAATTATATAATTTTAAAGGTCACGTACCTGCAATAAGGAAATGAATCCACACACATCCTTGGCTTTCCTCAACGAAGCGCGGCATAAACAAGTATACAAATATGACAATGCAGCCGCTCCCCAAGCTCGTCTGCTCATTGCTCTAAGGTCACGCATGTCAAGCAAGTAGTCTAAATTAAGTAAGTCACCGTACTTATCCGGAAATATCGTGCCGCCACAAAGCCATAGCAAGTACAACCTAACCCGCTGTTGCACATCAATTTTTGGGGTCTGATCTGTAATGTCATCTAAGCCTCTAATATTTTCAATTAATTTATTTACTTCTAACCTACTAACACCATTAAAACAATCCAGACCGGGTGCCCAACCAGTAAGCTCATGGATCAATTGTTGCCACCCAACAATACTTATATTTCTAGCATTAAGATCATTCAAGGGATTACCATCAACAACCAAGCCAAACATGAGCTCAATATCTTGTAATGTGATGGTCGCCTCACCTGTACGCAGATGAAAGGTGTGCGTCTCAGGACGCCATCTCTCTATAAGTGCAGTGATGACTACCCAATCATATGCTACACATCCTACCTCTACTACTCCCCTAAATCCACACAGGCCAAAGTAGTCAAGGATGCGAGGATGAAAAGGATGACGCCTCACGTGCTTCCAAAATTCGGTATCCGCGCGGCGAGGAAACAGGCATCCGGTCGGTCCTCTCAAGGCACCATCCCACACAGCTTGTGATCGATGCTTCTCCTGGAGTGTTAACACATCGTACACTCCTGGCCCCGGATGTACGCATACCCGTGGAAACTCCATACCTTAGATAAAATAAAAAAAAATGAAGTCCAGATCAAGCTATTTGGAGTAACTTACTATTAAAAAAAATATTATTCCAATTTTAGCAGAACAAATATGCGCTGGTTAGATAAAGCCAACTTCCATACGCCTTATTTAGAAACCACTGATAGTGGACCACATTAATACCTATAAGGTATAGACAAAATAATTGTCCACCCACTTAGACTTAGGTCCCATATAATAAAGCATTATCATGACATTTTAAGTATATTTTTTTTTGGGCTACTGAGGCATCAATTAAGTTTCACTTTTCTGGCTATATAAATATCACATTAAAGGTTCAATGAAAAACAATTAGTTATTCAGATCTTTTATATAACAATCCACAAAAATAACAATAACGTAACAACAAATTTCTTCAAAAGTGCTACTAAACAAATCGGACCTTTTATATAATAATGCTTCTAACAATCATATCTTAAGTTCAAATTAAAATAACACAAATAACACAAACATATATCTTATACGTATTAAAATAACACAAATAAAAAATAACAATTAAGATATATAAGACAAACAGATATCTACATCTACTATAAATATATAATATTCTATGAGTTAGAAAAAATACCTTAATTTAAATAGCAACAAAAGATAAAGATGAAGAAGTTGCTCCAAAAATTAGACTGTAATGCAGGGTTTAAAAAGAAAATAAATAGAGGAGAAGGAGATGGAGAGGTTCTGTAACTTCAAAAATGGAGGAAGAGGCGGAGGAGAAAGAGCTGAAAATTTAGGGCAACAATGTGAGTCGTGGACAGTACCATGCTTTACAAATATATATTGTAGAACGTGGATCAGTCCACGTTATACCTTTTAATTTATTTTTTTTAATATTTTTTCTGTGATCAGATCTGACAGTGGAAAAAAAAATTGGGTTTTGGTCTGTAAATTTTTTGCTATCCCCTTTTAATTTATACCGTGTATTTTTATACCCTTTAGGCTCCGGACTCCCCTTTTTTAGCTTATGGTGGTTGGAGAATTGTTCTCAAATTCTATGTTCTTGTTTAATTTCGCCTACAATTTTCTTAAAACATAAAAACAATAGTGTTTGTCCGAACTATTCAAATTGCTAAAGTTAGAACAAATACCACTTAGCACATCTAAAATATTTGAGTCATTTCTAAAACAAAATGACTCACTTTGCAATGCTTACGCCTTTTTTGCCTCCAGCATAATTACCCATATATCCAAATTTCTCAATTTGACTAGGTTCATTTTTTTCCCTTTTTTTTTTAAAGCGGGATTGGGGACTCTTAGCTTTGTGCAATTGCTAGCTTCCAATCAATTGTTTTTTGTTGAGGGTATTTTATATGTATTTACAGGATAAAAGATATTTTCATAATTAATATGTTTAAAGAAAACTGCAGATAATATATTCTTTGAGTAGCATTGATTTGTAATCTTTAATCGGTAATTAACATCTTTAATCAAATATCTCGAATTCCAACACTTAGATTGGAGTCATTTTTTATAAGTGAGACTTTCCCGTGCAAATCTGATTAGTTAGGTTTTAAAGCATAGACAAACCAAGTGAAAACCAAAAAAAAAAACTTACAATTAGTAAATAACAAGTTAAATTACACTGGTAATATATAAAAAAAAGTTATCCGACTAGTATATATAACATACATTTTATTTTTTCGATTTTCTTTTAAACAAGATAGTTTTGAGTGGAAGGGTAAGGCTAAAAGATGTACTCCCTCCGTCCCAAAAAATTGTCCTCTTTTAATTTGGTACAAAATTTAAGAAATAAAGGAAGACTTTTGAAATGAGTGGTCCAAAACAAGCCTTAGATATTTGTGTGGCTGTAAATCATCTACTAAAGTTAAATTATTTCTAAATATAAAAAGGAGATAATTTTTTTGGGACAGACTAAAAAAGAAAGGAGGATAATTATTTTTGGGACACAGGGAGTATGTACTCAGGATATCTCAGGTGATGGGATATCGTACGATAATAACTAGTTCACCTTCTATATAAGACGATTAATCTTATTATTTTAGTGTAAAATGATTCAGGATAAGCTAATACCTCAAATTAATTATGGGATAAAATTAATCTCATCATAATTATTATCCTTATCTCATGTACCAAGCGATCCTAACAAGTTACAGAAATGACGGAATAGGGCTATAAGCTGTAATTTTATTTTCTTTACTTGACAAGTGGAATGAGAAGGGAACGGCTCGGCTTGGGCTGGAGCCGATTAATTGAATAGATCGCTGGCGTCAGCGGATCCCCAATTTATCTCCTCGGTGTGGTCGGTGCCGATTAATTGAAATATTAATGAGAATATAACTCGAAACTCTTTGAGAAAAAATGACAAAAAATTATTTGGATAAGAAAAAAAAGAAATAAAAAAAGGGGGAAAAAAAAAACAACCCATGTGCTTCTCAACTGAACTGAATCAAATAAGCCAAGTAAAATTGCAGAACCTATTCAGATAAGTTTTGTTTGATTCGTATTTCTTGAAACCAGCCACTTTCATAAACTGTTTTATGATTTAAATTTAATGAGTTCATTCTTTAAATGTTACAATTGAATTATCTCATTATTATTTTATTAAATTATAAATATAAAGTATAATATTTGTTGGTGTTATAGCGAGTATCAGGCTCCAAGATGCAAAACTAGAAGTAAGATCTTGGCGCTGAAAAATGAAGGATATTCCATCCTTGGCATTCTCAATATAATGAAGATGATCAAGTTCTTGAACCAAATAAATGTCCCACTTATCTATGTCACGGACCAAAACTTCTGACGAAGTCCCCCGAATATTTTAGTGATATTGCGATTCAAATAAAGCAATTCGGTGCAGGAAACATCTCATGTTCACATAGAGGTTGGAGAAAGATCAAATCTCAAGGAAATGCTCTCTCCATCCATTTTTATTTGTGCATATTTGACTTGGCATACTTTTAATTAAATGACAATTTTACTATATCACCCTTAATTATTATATATATAAATCATCTAAATAATTAAAATCAATCAAACATACTTTAAAAATTGTGCAGCCACTAATAATTCCTTGAAATTTCCAACCCAATAATTAATAATTAATAAGGGTAAAATAAGTATGAAATAGTAAATTATCTCTTATTTTTTCAAATTGGACAAGTAAAGTAGACATCTATTTTTCGTATAGGATAAGTCAAAATGGAGGGATGGAGTATTATGTAAATAGTCCACCCTAACACAAGTATCAATGATTATTCCACGGCTCAATTTCTAACTATATTGTCAAAATCATCAAGCTTCAAAGTACAAGAACTTTCATAACAAAGGTAAAATTTAATTTAGTAAAGCATGTTAGGATTCTCAATTGTAAAAGCCTAATCTCCTTCAGTGATTCTTCACTTTTGTGAATACTAGCTGGTAGATAGTATGATCCTACGAATCTGTGTTTGGGTCTGAAGCCCGTACTTTCTGTCTTTTGATTATATGCCTGTCTTACTTGATATGTGTGTGGTACATCACAATTAAATACTCATTAAAAGTGAATAAAAAGCTAAGGTGGCACCTTTATGACTTATGCTAATCTAAATGGAAATCTTTGTTGCGTATTCCTGCTTCTTATTGTATTAGATGTCATAATCATGCTTATTTTGTATCTCATGCCTATCATTATTGACGATATGATGGTGGGTCCGTGGAAAAACTTGTTCCATACGGAGTGCCCTGGTTGGTTGCCGAAGATGACCCCTCGCCTTGGTCTCCAAATAAGTTTTTCTAATAGTCAAAAGCACTTCTGTGATGAACTGTTGGCACCAGTCCTACATTTTGTCTCTGTGGACTGAGGAGAAAGGGGGCTCGGCGGGAAGAAAAGTGTACCATGAGAGAAGCAAGGAGGTCAACCTCTTTCAAATATACGATGATGATTATTGAACAGACTGGATAAGAGACAGGTATCATGGAGTCCACGAGGCTAAGTTTGAGAGTTGGAGCCTAATGTGGCTAAGGACCCGATGTGATCTGGGAGATCTAATATTTCGGGTGGTATATGGACTTCACGAATCCCCCATGGGTCACGATTCGTTAATGATCGAACGTGGGTGTATCGAGGGATGGAAAAAGGCCTTGCATTGCATTCATGCATTCATACTTTAATTGTGTATGATGCTTGTTGTTAACTAAACTGTTTTTGGATTGTTTGTTGTCCTTTGTGTGGTTAAATACTTGTTCTCGATGTTATTATATATTCTCGGACTAATGGCGGTTAAGTGTAGTAGCAGTAATTAGGCGACCAACCCTCATCTTTGTTTATCTAGGGTCGGTTGATGATGTTACTGAGTACCTGCTGTTTTTGTACTCACGCAACACTTGCTGCATCTTTTGGTGCAGACTTGTCCTTTGTTCCAGTTCGATGTCTCGAGATCAGTGTTTTAAAAGGCGTTTTCGGGGCAAGCCCTGGGGCGGGGCGTACCAAAAATACCCCGGGGCGATGGGTCGGGGCGAAAGTCCCCAAAGGCGTACGCCCAGCAATTCGGGGCGTACGCCCGGGCGTTTGGAGTGAGTTATTTTTGTTGGAGCGTAAGCCCAGAAAACTTCTTCAAACTAAAACGAAATTTGTTAAATAAGTCCTTAATATAATGCCCAAATTCTCAAAAGTCAACATGTAATTACTCAAATGTTTTAAAAAGGAACTGGAACATTAAATTTAAAAGTCAAGACCTTTTTTTATTGCTAGAATGCCTAATATATATTCTTTTCCAATTATTTATCTTGTCTTCTACTATCTCAAAAAAGTAACGAGCAGTCACTTGTACTTGTAAGTAGCATATAATAGATTGTTCTAATTAGTTTTTTTGTGGGGGTGGAGCATATATATATCACTTATTTATAGTTTTCTTCAATTTTTTACGCTATTTCACCTTTTTAAAAGTATTTCTTATAATTATATCATTTTATAAAATACTAAAAATTAAAACCCCATGGGGCTTACGCCGCCCCCCCCCCCCCCCCCCCCCCCCCCCCCGTGCCTCGGGGCTTACGCCTCACTGAGGCAGACGTAAAACGCCCCGCCTTACGCCCTCGCCTTTTAAAACACTGCTCGAGATTGGTTGGGACACCATATCTGAGAGCTTCAGGGTGAGCTATTGTGCAGCTGTGTGGCCCTGAATTTCTCTTCTAGTTCACATTTTTTGTCATTTCCCTCAGGCAGATTTGTAGTTGTTCATTTGGTAATGAGAGGATTCTGTTAGTGCTTTTGTACACTTAAGGCCAGGTTTTGGGAAATGTTAGAGATTGAATTTCTTTCCACACTTCTTTTATTACTTGTATATCCGATTATCCACTGACATTTTGAAGTGTTTAATCTTGTTTGTACGAGAAGAACTTGGGGCCAGCTGATTTATACACGTGCTTCTAATTTGCTCCCAGTAACAATAAACTTGAACTCTGAATACACCTATTATATATCTAATTTAATGGCACTCACAACCATAAAGATATGGAAAACTGAGTACCCAATTAAATCGTACATATAAACAAAAGAAATATCTGTCTTGTCTTTATCAATTTTTTATTATTGGAGTACTATTTTAGAACACATTTATTGATTCAAGAGTTTTCTCCACATGTGTAGAATTTCTATTTCTAAGTAACTATTTAAATAGTGAAACTTCGACATAGCATTTTCCGTCCCTTATCTTGGCAATAAATAAATATCCGAGACATGGTATAAAGGGAAATGTTTCTTTGAAAGACATTTAAAGCCTTAATTCAAAACCAATATTTCGTTGAATAAGTGGTGTATTGGAATTTTCAAGTTGTGAAATCTAATAATTGAGTAAGTGGAATTAATTTTTGTTGTCGACGTATACTAGTTACTCACCATATATGTTAGATATAATAGTTTAAATTAAACTTTTAGTTGATTTGCTCACACATTTTTATATAGTACTAGAGTAGGCAAACAACGTACTAAAGATATAATTAAATAATTTTTTTTAACAATTTAAACTTTTAAATAAAAATAATATTTAGGAGCATTCCTTGCAGAATATCATGTTTAGACTGGAGTGGATCAAGACTTAAGCGCGACGGATTCAATTCGATATCTGAATGATCGAGTCCGATCCTTTGAACTTTTGCAAACAATGATTCAAAATTTATATATATATATATATATATATATATATATATATATATATATATATATATATATATATATATATATATATATATATTTGTTGAAATGTTATTGACTATATATGTGTTTCGAGTGAAAAAAAAATGTTTGAATTAAATTGAACTCATTACACACAAATTGTATCAGCCTCTAATCTTAGATCAATGATATATAATTGGAAAATTAAGGCATTTAACACTTGAATTCTATAATGTGGACAACACACATTACTGTGGCTTCTTTTAGTCCCAACGTCTCATGGAGACTCCACAGGAAAAAGGGGAAATGAGGAGTTGTGTGCATGTGGTTTTGTCATTCATCAATATAAAAAGTGGATAAATAAAACAAAAATCTGAAATAGCATTTGCTTGGCTTATAGGAGGACATACAACTCAAAGCAAAAGCTGTCAATATGGCCACATGCATCTTGCGAAAAAAAATGAACATTTGATATGCTTAAATTATTATTGGTCGTTGGATATCAGATTTAATTATTAATAATCACGTTGAATTTCACTAAACAGATATTGTTAGTCTTATCCACTCCATTATACCCACCATATGTAATTACTAAACAAAACTAATATAACGTATTTTTCCTCATTATGACATATATAACAAAATCAATAAAAAAATTAATTTTCTTAAATTTCTCATTGGTCAGTTTGAACTTATATTTAAAGTGCAACAACAGCATTCTTGCCTGTGCGCCCGTTACCACTCATTTACAATATTTTAGTATTTTACTAGTTGGGATAGAAGTGTAAACAATAAAAAAATAGTATACTTAATTAGTTTCATTTCTTGGGTCTTTACTTTCAAAATATAATGGCTGAAAGTCCATAGAAAAATATTGCATTCAAATTTGTGAGCTGTATTTGAAGTGAAAGTCAGTTTCTAAAAAGTATGGGAAGAAAAGGATAGTCTGGTTGATAAGAGCATCAAGTATGGCATCCAATTAATTAGTCTCTGACCAACACAATATACACGTCTACCATAACATTTTTCTTCTTTCACTTATTATTTTTAGGGGGAAATTCCCCATAACTTTTTGGACATCATCTATTTTCCAATGATTTAATTATTTATATGCCATCAACAATTTTTTTGAGAAAATAATCCGAGCTTCTTGATTTGGGAGATTATAAATTCCATGGAAGATACCAACAAGAAAATGATTGGTTGTCCAAAAAACAAGGCATCCATTTTCTATTCTTTCTAATAAAATATATAAGTTGCCATATCTTTGCAGCTTTGACAAATTCTTGATGTATCTAGAGAGATGCACTGAAAGAATTGAAATAGGTCAAATCGTTCTGTTCTTGTTGTTATACGAAAAGATTGAATTACATTATCAAATTGTAATTTTTACACTAAACAACAAGCCAACAAAAATAAAACTTTAATCTTTAAAAAAAAATTATTTTACAAACATTAGCTAGCATGATCATTATATAATCTGTGTGCATAGAGTATATAAATGAATATACATTTATTATACATTTGGTGGTTCCGTGGACGGCTACGAACAAACAAGGGAAAACTACACACACACACATATATATATATATGTTAAGGAGAAATATTTACGAAACGTGACGATAGTTTTTCTTATTTACAAAACATAACGATATATTACGAAACATGACGGATTTTCATATATTTTTCGTTTTTTTTTTCCAGAATATATATATATATATATATATATATATATTATTTTATTATTATTATTATTTTGCTCAAAGGCTTAAAAAATTACCTCAAATTTTTGTGTATGAAAGCTGTATGAAATGTGTATGTATGAGCGAAATTTTTAATATAATTTTCATACACAAAATTGTGAGCGAAAACTTTAAGCCTTGAATATTGTATGAAAGTTGTTACAATGTTGTTGTAGTTGTATTAATTTTACAGAAACCTAATATGAACATTATATATGAAAAATGTGAAAGAAATTCTAAGTCTTGAGCGAGATATACACATTTCATACCATTCTCATGCATAAAATTTTGAGTGTAATGTCTAAACCTTAATCGAGATATACACACTTCATACATTTTTCATACACAAAATTTGAGCGAACTTTTTAAGCCTTGAGTAAGATATACACATTTCATACACAAAAATTTGAGCGATTATTTTACGTCTTGAATGTTGTATCAAAGTTGTATACAATGTTGTTGTAGTTGTATTAATTTTACAGAAATCTAACATGAACTTTATACACAAAAATGTGAGTGAAATTTTAAGACTTTAGCGAGATACAAATTTCATACTGTTTTCATACACACAATTTTGAGCGGATTCTTAAAGCCTTGAATGAGATATACACATTTCATACATTTTTCATACCATTTTCATACACTAAATTTTGAGCGAACTTTTTAAGCTTTGAGCGAGATATACACATTTCATACATAAAATTTTGAGCGAAAAAAAAATATATTTTTTTTTCTTTTTTTTTAAAGCATGTTTTGTATAGGGTTTGTAATGTTATGTTTTGTAAATATAAAACTATCGTCACGTTTCATAAATATTTCTCCTTAAAATGTATATATACGTAGTTGTCCCAACAAACAACTATAAGCGGATGAATATATTTTTAGTGGTCTGCCAATAAATATTAAGATCCCATTTAAGTTCACGTAATCAACTTTAAGCCTACAAATTGAGGGTTATATAGAGTCACTAAAATTAGTGTTTACACCAAATCGTATTAATATATTATGGTTAAGTAATAGATTCGGGTGAAAATCTGTATTAACTAGGATTTCGTAATAATAATGTTTGTGAACATATGTATCATATGCTTATTGGATTGGTTAGATATTTTGCGGGTAAGTTTTTACTGTATAGAGTCCTATAAATATTAAAATTATGAAAATGAAAGATTCTCACCAACTTTGTGACTCAGTATTTGGGTTCAAAGTTAAGCCTCCCACATAATCCTTGGAAAATTAAGAATCAGCAAAAGGAACAGTAGAAATTATTGGGTGTGCGAACAAAGTACCACATTGGTAGCTAAAAAGAAAAATGAGTTACTTATAAGGTGTTAGATACTCTTAATGATGTGAGATCTTTTGGGAAAAACCGTGCGGGCTTGGCCCAAAGTGGACAATATCACATCATGTTAAGAGTATCTTTGAGCCGTTTAGCCCAACAACTAGTATCAGAGCTAATGATTTGATGTGACGAGTATGAAGATGGCGGAGTGTGGCGGGCCCCGCTTAGTGCCTTTGCTCGTATATGGGCTAGTTAACGACTTTTACCCATAGCTTTGAAGACGCATACACAGCCTTTGGGCTTCGGTGATCGTCAATACTCTGACGATGTGGGTGACACACAGACATATTGAATCTCTGACCCGTGAGTTATGGTAATGAGCCATGTGGAACTTAGTTCGAGGGGGAGATTGTTGGGTGTGCGAACAAAGTACCACATTGGTAGTTGAAAAGAAAATGGAGCTACTTATAAAGTGTTGGATACTCTTAATGCCCTTTGGGAAAAACCGTGCGGACTTGATCCAAGGCGGATAATATCACATCATGTTAAGATTATCTTTAGACCATTTAGCCCAACAGAAATTGTCTGATTGTATGTAATTGGTGTTGAAAACATGTTAAATAATTAGATTACATTTCACATTATATTTAGAGATTACTTAAGTTAAAAAATAGTAGGATCCATAAGCAGGAGACAGCTTCAATAACTAAAAATATTTTCAAAGATAGGATAGTTCCAGAAGGTCTCAAAAGTGAAATAGTGAATAGCACTTGTCAATTTTCTTCACTATCTGCCAAACCTCTATGCTTATCTCGCTTTTGGACAGGTATAAAACAGTAGAAAGAAAATAAAAAACCTCCCATTTCAGGAGGAGTTTATGGTATACACTAATTGCACGAGGCCGTGCTCAAACTCAAGATATAAAACTAGATATTTTAATTAAATAAATATAATTTATGTTAGTAATAATTAAATTTTAAATAAGTTTATGTTCAATATATAAAAATAAAACTTTCATTTCACTCCTTTTAATATTTTAACTTTCGTTTTGATGAAATTATTATTTACTTCAAATCAGATGCAGAGCCAGAATTTGAAGTTTATGAGTTCTTAATCCTGATTTTTGAAGTTATTTAGTTCTAAATTAATAATCTATGCATATTTGATAAACTTTTAACATAAATACATAATTTGAACCAAAGCGCTACCAAATCCGACCATATCCGTATCCGACAATCTAGCTCCGCCTTGATTCAAACTTATTTTGTGTTTAAAAGATTAATTATAGTTAACCAAAGAAGATATTTTAAAGATAACGTGATTTTGACTATAACACTGTTTCCATTTTCAACACTATATGGAATCATTAAATAACTTTAGAACTATCTGAAAATCATTTAGTAAAAATCTTTTTAAACACATATGAGCTCATTAAAATATAAACAAAAAGTAAAAGAAATGTCAGAAATTCTCAAATTTCATAATACAAATATAAAGTAAAAGAAATGACTGCAAGTAAAAATCTATAACAAGAAACAAATGAAAAATGAGAAAACGGGAGAGCAACAAGATGTAAGAATCAAGCGAAGAATTACTATTTTTTAGGTTAATAGATAAGATCAACAGAATAAAATTATAGGGAAGATAAAGTGCAGCGGATGGGGTTGTTCCTCCCTTAACCAGGGTCTCAGGTTCAAGCATGAGTATGGGAAAATCCTTGATGCGGAGCGCTTCTCCCGAATAGGCACTATGCGACATGAATTCAGATTAATCGGGCTCCAGTGCGGATACCGGACACCAGATAAGAAATCAAAAACAAAAGAAGGAAAAATACGATAGGAGGTTCGACAACTTTTGGAAAGTACACCATGAGAACAAAAGATAAATTTGACTTTAAAAAATAAGATCAAGACCTAAAAATAATTAATTGAAAAGTTTGACATTTTATTGGAAACTATTGTGAGGACTACAAAAGCCCTTTAACTGTCTCTTATATATAATAGTAATATTATAGAATTGATTTCTCATATGCTCACTCAACTAATAATTATTATTTCAGAAAGTCATTTTTTTATTATAGATAATTGAACTCAAGAAGAAAGGTGACTTTTTGAGATAATAACTGCCATTTAACCGACCATTTGAGAAATCAACCCACATATTGTATATATCGTTAGCAAAAATATTTTTTTTATCAAAGTTATTCAAATGATATCAACATATAAACCTCCTTAAATTATGAGAGTCATAATCTTGAATATACTATAAGTTGTATATTACAAGAGGCAGAGCTACGTTGCCTGATGAACCCCCTCGGCGAAAAATTATACCATATATACAAAATTAAAATTATTTTTTATGTATATATAGAAGATGTTGAACCCCCTTGACTTATTCGTGTATTTACTTCATATATTTGAACTCCCCATGTGAAATTCCTAGCTCCTCATTACAACAAGTAAATATGAAACTATAATGTAAATATTCCTTACATATAATTTAAAAATCTTTCATTTTTACTTCTCATGGCAGTTTGCCCATGTGGGATCCACACCCTTCATAACAGAACAAGAAGTTCCATCCAAAATGCAATATCTTTGACCCCCCTTGTGATTTTGACAATCAAATCCCACAGATCATATACTGATGGATTTAACTTATTTACAGTGAACATGTAAGCTGAGTAGTTTTTACACGATCATCATATTTAATTTTAGCTTGTTGTACCAGATTACTTATCTTAATCATTGAAGTCAATAATCTCACTGACTATAAATAATTATTTTTCAGATGATCTGTTTGTTAAAAAGTCTATTATACTCCCGCCGTTTTATATTACTTGGCCACTTTTCTTTTTGCACGCCCCTTAAGAAATGATAAAACTTGTATCTTACTACCTTACTCCTATCTCTTTCTAATAAATACATTCTAATCAATATTGACTATTTTCAAGAACATTTAATACTGAGGGTAAGATGAGATATATTTAATTAATTTTATCTTAATTTTGTAAATGAACAAGTAATTTGGGACATATATTTTTAGTAATGTAGCTAAGTAATATAGGACGGAGGAAGTATATGTTATCGATGCAGTATAAAAGTTAAATCCTATTTTTCTTTTTATTATACCTACCCAAAAAGGTCTAATTACAATCTCGGGACATATGATTAGTCGTCAGAGCAGGTAAACCTATTAACCGGTTGAAACTGGCCGGAACCGAAAATGGTTAGAAAACCGGCCGGTTTCCGGTCAAAAACCCGAAACCGGCCGGTTAAAAACGTAGAAAAAGTTTTTATTTTTTTTATTTTGTTGTTTCTTAAGTATATGTATATTATAGTATTTCTTAGTATATTGTAGGTATATTTATATATATTACTAGTCATGGAAGGCCCGTGCTAAGCCCGGGCCAAACTCAAAATATAAAAATATAATCTTTTATTAAATAAGTATAACCTGCTATTTCTTTTGTCCCAATTTATGTGATACACATTTCTTTTTAGTCTATACCAAAAAGAATTATACATTTCTATATTTAGAAATAATCTAACTTAAAACTTCCTCTTTTACCCTTAATGAAATGATTTACAACCACACAAATATCTATGACTTGCTTTAGGCCACAAGCTTCAAAAGTCCTTCTCTTCTTTCTTAAACTCCGTGCCTAATCAAACTATATCACATAAATTGAGACGGAGGGAGTACATTTTTCTACCGGATAACTAATTTAATGTATTTGTAGGTTACATTTTTCTACCGGATAACTAATTTAATGTATTTGCAGGTTAATGATATCTTATTAATAAGTTTTATAATTATTAAAGTTTCTTCATCACACAATTAGATGATTTTTAACGAAAACTTTATTTATGAGGAAGAAAGTTAAGTAGAAAAATTAGCAAATCTCAAAGGGACACAAGTGATTCGATATCCTAAACTAAGATGATAAAGTAAGATAATTACAACTTGCAAAAATCATAAATCGAAAAATATTTTCATATTTTTATGAATTTGTGAGCGTGTGATTTTATTTATAGATAAAAACAAATTTGTTTTGATTTTATTAAATTATGCACTCATTATTTTGTTTTAAGAGTTTATGCTGGTTAAATGCGATTTTTAACCTTAGTTTTAGATTAAATCATTTTTAAAATTATACCTGAAAATCATTTAGTACAAATGTTTTTAAACACATGAGCTCGGTAAAGTATAGATATAATGTAACAGAAATGTCTACATGTAAGTAAACAAATTTTCAGAAATTTTCAAATTCAATAATGCAAGTATAAAGTAAAAGAAATGCTTACATGTAAGAATCTACAACCGACGAACAAATAACAGGAGGAAAAAAAAAGTTGGAGGATAATAAGCAACAAATGAAAAAGGAAAAACGAGAGAGCGACAAGAAGCAAGAATATCTAACGAAGAAATGATTGTTTTTTTAGGGTAATATATAAGATCAATGGAAGAAAGTGCAAGAAAAAATAAGATAGGTGTTCGACAGCTTTTAAAAAGTAGACCATAAGAACAAAAATAAAGTTGACGTAGGGATCTAGTAGCTTAGTTGGTTGGTTACTTGAACATTCACATTGTTGGTGAATGGTGAGGGTTTGAATCCCATGTTGTAATCCCCTCCCGCATTTGCCCTTCTCCTATCTCTATGTAATTAAAAAAAAAAAAAAGTAAATTTGACTTTTAAAAAAAAAAAAATTGGACCTAGAAGTAATTAATTGAAAAGTTCAACATTAATTTGGAAATTTTTGTGAGGATTACAAAAATCCTTGGTTCTTCCTTATATATAGTAGTAATATAAGTTTATAACTAAAGTTTATATATTTACTAACTAATAACATATATATATATATATATATATATATATATATATATATATATATATATATATATATATATATATATATATATATATATATGTATCATAAATTAAGTTTATATATTTACTAACTAAAAAATTATGAATATTATAAAATTCTAGATTGTTTTTTTTCCTAAGGTTATAACTTTCTATTTTATAACTCAAGGTCAATTATATGTATATTATATAAATATACTTACATATAGACACTATGTTTAAGTTATTTCTAAATTTATAAGTTAAGTTACTATATAACTTAAGTTTTTTTTCTAAGTTTATAAATTTCTATTTTATAACTCAAGTATGTGTATATTATAAGTAGCTAAGCATATAAGTTAAGTTTTTCCTAAGTTTATAACTTAAGTATATTTATAATAGATATACCTAAAATATACTAAGAATATACTTATAATATAAATATACTTAAGTTATAAAATAGAAATTTATAAACTTAGAAAAAACTTAACTTATATGCTTAGCTACTTATTATATATATATATATATATATATATATATATATATATATATATATATATATATATATATAAGTTATATGTATTATAACTTAAGTTATTTTTCCAAGTATATAACTTTCTATTTTTTAATTTAAGTAGATGTATATTATAAGTATATTCTTAGTATATTTTAGGTATATTCCTAACTTAATATAAGTAAGAATACGAACACAAGTAAATAGAAGAAAGCTTAATGAGCTATATATATTTTATTCATTAATGGATAACATTTATTTGCAAGTTGTAGTTTTTTTTTAACTTGCAAATAATACATGAGTTGCAAAAAAGTAGTACAAGAATAAAATAAAAAAAGTTTGAATCATTTCGCTAATCTCCGCAATATTAAATTCGGTCATTGAGATATCTTCAAAGTCTTCCATTTGGTCTACTTCACTTGCTATCAAATCTTCAGTCTCTTCCTCTTTGCCTTCCACCGCTCCTAAGTTTTGGTTGCGTCGCTCCGATCTAATCCAATCGCGAATGCGAACTAGTACCTTGCAAGCTAAATCTGGATAATGAGTGTCTATGGTCTCCAATTTGTTGTCTTCCTTGGCTAAATGCACTTTCCGAAGCCACAGTTGATATTTGAACCGTAAGGATATCTCGAGCCATTCTTGAAAGTATCGGATGACTCGCCTTGTATTTCTTCCACCATGCTGAGACGTCCAAATCATCTAGTTGGTTGATATCCACATTTGGCTGCATCAAATAAAGGTGAAATTCATCAAAGTTTGCATTATGAGAAGGAGTTGGATGTGAATGTAAAACTTTTAGCATCGACAAATCCGACAAGGCCTTTTTGCTACTTTGAGAAGTACTAGGGCGTAGAGCAACGGGTGTAGCACTTTCTTCCAAAGTAGAATAATGAGTAAAAGCTTTTCTCAATTCGGCATCAACCACAAGCTCGACGTCAATTAAAGATGGTTTAACTCCCTTGGAAATTTCTAAATATTTATAAATTTGTCTAACCAATCCTCTAGTGTAAGACATTTTAAAACAAGGATTTAAAAGAGAACCCAATATAAATAAAGTTGGGATGGGAAAAAAAATGCTTCTTAAATTTTGTTGTCATAGAAAAAATATCCGCTTGATAACCAGATTTATCTTTATATTCATATAAAACTCTGGCTATTTCCATTAAGTAGGCTAAAATTCTGGTTACCGTGAGATAGAATTGTCTAGAAAAAGCAAGAGTTGCATTATAATTTTTTTGTAAAAGCTCAATACATCCCTTAGCATCTTCCCAATCATTATTATTTATCCACTCATCACTTTCCATATTGTGATTGTTGTGAACTTGTTGTATGGGAATCCTATAATCATATGCTTGTTGTAACATAATGTAAGTGTAGTTCCACCTAGTGTCAACTTCTACTTGAATTTTCCTAGGTCTAAGGTTATTTTGCAAACAAGAATTCTTAAAATCTCCCATTTTTTGTTTATTAGCATTACAAAAAAGAAAAGCAACCGCATTTCTAACCCTTTGAATAGAATCTTCAAAATAGTCAAGACCATCTCTAATAATCAAGTTTAAAATGTGACAAGTACATCTCACATGAAAAATAGTTTCTAGCGGAGGTTTTAATTCCCTTTTTAAAAGACCAACCGCCTTTGTATTATTTGAAGCATTATTTAAAGCAATACAAAGTGTTTTTCTATAAATGTTAAAAAATTTCATAATAGTTGACATTGAATCCGCTAAATTTTTTTTCGTCATGACGACCTTTCCATTCATCATATAAAAAATCTATAATTTGTTTTTGCATCACCCAATTATCATCAACCCAATGACATGTAATAGCAAAAAAATCTAACTTGTTAAGACTAAGACCAATATCGGCGGTAAGAGAAACACTACAATTTAGAGAATTAAATACATGGCGCAAATAAAATCTATATTTTTTTTATATAAATCAATAATACCTGATCTACAAGTACTTCTCGAAATACCCTCAAACAATGGATTATACCAACGTCGAATATAAGTAACAAAACCCAAACCCAAAAGAAAGGAAAATGGTAGAGCATCAAAAGCAACTATTTTAGTTATTTCTATACGATCTTTTGTCTTGTCATAGCTAAAATTTTTACCGGTTCGTGGGTCTATTGTTTGTTGAATACCCCCCATATTTGAACCCGTTTGCTCTCCCCAAACATCCTTATGTCTAGTTCTCATATGATTCGTTAGTGAACCCGTTCCACCATCCTTACTAGTTTATTGCTTGAAACTAACTTCTTTTCATCAATTTCCAAATTCTAGAGGTTTATTTACGAAATTTTGGCTGTTTGTCTTGTGTATGTGATTGTGAAGGATGCGTATCTCCTATGGGATTTTCGGGGGTTTGTATTTCATCATCATCATCAATTTCATTAAAAGTGCTGAATTGGTGTTCCATTACATCATGATCTAAAAGTGAATTATTTCCACCAATATTAATACCTAAATTAGGTGTTTCGTTCACCAATGTTTCCTCCATAAACCCATCCCTACCACTACCACTACTACCGCCACCACGTTTCACTCTCTTCGACGTTATTAAATAACAATAATTTAATTCACACGCAAATAAATCACAAGAAAATAAATTGCAACAAATTAAATTGCATAAATTAAATAGCGGAAAATAAAGATAGCGTTGGAACGAAGGTACCAAATTGCCGGACTAATTTCCACCAAAGTGAAGGCGGCTAGAATTGCAAATCCACCAAAGCTATGGAGCTGCTTCAGATTGTTGCAAAATTACCAACTCCACCAATAATTTTTTTTATAATTGCAAAATATAAAATTGAAACGAGAATAAAAGTATTTAATTGAGAGAAATTTAAAGTGGTTAATTGTTGCAAAGTAGCTATAATTGAGAGAAAGAGAAGAGTGAATTGGCGTGGAAGAAAATAAAATGGAGAGGGGTTTATATAGGGGGTGGGGGATGGGTTAAAGTGTATAAAAAAAAGTTTGGGGGGTTGGGGAACAAAGGGAAGCCAAAATGACCCTTTTAGCCGTTGCCAACGGCCATTTTTGCAAAATGAACTGTTGGCCAACGGTCCAGTAGGTGCAGCATTTTATTAATTTTTTTTAACCCGTTAACTGGTTTTAACCGGCCGGGTCCGGTTAACCGGTTAATTTGTCACAATTTTGAAAATCGGCCTGGTATTGAACCCCGATAGATCCGCGACCGGTAAACCGGTCCACCGGGTTCGTTACCGGTTTTGACCGGTTCAACCGGACCGATTGACAGGTTTAAGAGCAGGTAACAAATGTTGACATTAGTGAATGACAAATGATACATTAAATGGTGGGATAGACACTTGTGACTTTGATCTTGATAAGCAAATGTAAGTATTTAACATACACGACAAAGAAGTTCATATTAGGTGTCCCTTTGCGCCTTTACAGTATGTATTGACTGATTTGAGCAATTTGAATGGGTTAATTGTACTTTGATGCATGTCGAGGTGAAATATTCTAGAGCTATATCTATCAATCATGTTCAGTTGTCCCTTTGAAGTGATTTTGATTGATTTATCTGATTTATTAATCACATGATAAATTTTTATCGTCGGGATCTTCTGAGGCCCTCCACCGCCGCGGTGGACAGCTCCTCCTGCTGATCCCTGGGCGAAGAGCTTCGTTGCTTTTCGATTTTCTCCATGCATGTTTTCATTTCTTTTAGCATAAAATGTTACAATTGGTGTTATAATTAGTGATAACTGATAACGTAATAAATGTGAGGCATTAGTATACAATTAAGCACACTTTTAATCGAGCATCAATCAGCATGGATCACATGATCAACATAGAAATATCTCACTTTCTAGAAGATGATGGATAGCTAAATTATTTAGAATATTTTGCGCTTAACTTAATCCCAGAAGCTAGCTTATGAGGGAAGATTATCTGAAATCAAACAAGGAGATCAATTCTTTTAAATCCTCAACCAATGTGTGCACACCAACAACTATCATCTATAGTGTGTAGATAATATAGGCCAAAGTCATAGACAGACCCTCAAACTTGTCCATATTTTCCACTTGGACCCCTCAACCGAGCCGCGTACCATATGAACCTTTCAAGACAACCTTTATTGTGCCACTTTGACCCGTCGGTCCAGCTTGTCATTTAAAGAATTATGCGTGTTGGCACGCGCCGCCTATGTGTATATGCCTCCCAATTAAATGTTGCCATGTCAATTAGAACGCCACATACGCACGGGCCAACCCGGTTAAAACCCATTGAACCCGTTAAATTTTTATACCCAAACATATCAGTACCTGATCATTTTCCCTCCGTCAAAGTCCATTTCTCTTCCAAATATTTTCACCTCCTAAATTCATCCTAATTCAAACCCTAAATTCATCTATTTCGACTGTAGAATTCGACACAGTGTTTAAACTTCCGCCCAATTCTAACACATACGTTGTTCGTTACCCCCAAAATAAACCCTAAGTTCATCGTTTTCAGCTGGTTGATTTTGTGCGTTGGAGTCATAGTTTTTCTGTGGGGTTTGAAGGTTTTTCTGTGCATTCTGTTCATTCCATTTCTTTAAGAAGGTAACTTTTGCTTTAGCCTTTTATTATTGTCAAAATATTTAGTGGATGGTATTGTTGTTATTCCGTGCAAAATTAGGGTTTTTTAAAACGATTGACAATATTAAATAGTAGATATGTCAGATATTATTGAGGCCTATTTTCATTATGGTGGTAACTTTACAATGGGCCCTAACCCCATAGATGTTGATGAGAAGGATGTTGTAATTGCTGATATTGATAAAGACCATTTCTCTTTATTCGAGCTACTGTTTTATACAAAAAAAAAATTGAATATAATTTAGTGAGTGGTTTCCTTTACTTTGACTTGATAAGTAAAACTTTCGTCCAAGTGATGACTGATGGAGAATTGTTAAATATTGTGAGTGGTTTGAAAGTTGGTGATGTGTTACATTTTTATATTTCACATGTGTGTGAAAACCCTGAGGTGGTGGAAGATATGGGCCCTACTGAACTTATTTGTGGGTTAGAGGTAAATGATGCATCTAGGGCAACAAATGTGGCTTTTGACAGTGATATAAATACTGGGGCTGGAGAAAACATAGAAAACCCTAAAGAAAGAGAAGAAGCTGCTGTAAATGCTCCTAGTGTTGAAGAGGTTGAAGAGAGGGGGTCTGTAAATATTCCTAATGTTGAAGAGAGAGGGTCTGTAAATGTTCCTAATGTTGAAGAGAGAGGGTCAACTGTTGAAGTTGAAGAGGAAGTGAACGATGAACAAACTGATGATGGAGACTCATTTTTGGCTAGTAGTGAGTCAGATCTGGATAAAAAACCAGATGAAGATGATAGTAAACTGATGAAGAGTTAATTTCTTTGAGGAATGAAAGGAGAAGTAAACTGAAGAAGCAAATACCAAGGAGAAAGGAACATGCTGTCACTGCTGAGGTACCCCTAGGTGAGAGAAAAATAGATAGAGGTTTTGAAGATATTGGAAAGAACAAGGCCTCCAAATACAATGGATGCTTAGCAGGGGATGAGCAGTATATTGATAGTTCTGCTGAAGAGTATAGTGAAGATTCAGATGATAAGCTGGATGTGGATGCTGAACCTGGTGTTGACTTGCCAACTAGAAGGAAGAGCAACAAATTAAGGTATGATCCGGATTGTGTGGTTAGTATTTTTGAGCTAGGAATGGTATTTGAGAATGTTGAAGTATTTAGAAAGGCAGTAGCTAATTATGCTGTTGAATACCATGAACAGTTGAAACTTAAACCAAATGAGCAGAAGAAGGTGAGGTGTAGGTGTAAGTCCAAGATTTGTAATTGGAGGTTGTATGCTAGTGTTGATAAAAAATCCGGGGATTTTATGGTGAAAACTTACCATCCAATTCACAAGTGCACTCCACTTAACAAGAATAAGATGTGCAATGCTAAGTTCATATCCAATAGATTTAGGGATAGGATCACTTCTCAACCTACTATTAGAATTTGGGAAATTCAGGACTTGGTTAGAGACCAGTTAGGGTTGTATGTTGGTAGAACTATATGTCATAGGGAAAAACAAATAGTGCTTAATAAGTTTATGGGGGATTGGAGGGAGGAGTTGCAAGACTTTGTGATTATGCAGAACAAATCATTTTGAGTAATCCTGGTAACACTTGCATAGTGAAAACAGACAGAGAAAGTCAGCTTGGAGTGAATTTGTTTAAGTATTTTTATGTTTGTTTTGATGCAATGAAAAGGGGCTGGTTGGAGGGATGCAGGAAAATTATTGGGTTTGATGGTTGCTTCCTAAAAGGTGCATGTAAGGGTGAACTTCTGGTGGCTGTTGGAAAAAATGGGAATCAACAGATGTTTCCCATTGCTTGGGCTGTCATTGACAATGAGTCAAAAGAGTCATCGACATGGTTTATTCAGAACTTAATCAATGATTTGGGGCTGGGAATTGGAGATGGAATTACAATAATGTCAGACATGCAAAAAATAATTTTACTAATTTTTTTTGCATTGTTAACCTTGTTTTTTTGGCATATATACTAACTGTACTTGTTGTGTGGTATTGTAGGGATTGTTGAGCACACTTCTAAATCTTTTACCAAATGCTGAGCATAGGAAATGTGCTAGACACATATGGGCTAATTGGCAGAAAGATTGGAAAGGTGAAGAAAGAAGAAAACAATTCTGGAGGGTCTCTAAAGCATCATTTGAGGTAAAGTTGAGAGAAGAACTTACAAAATTAGATAAACTTGGAAAAGACATCTGTGAAGATTTATTGCAATTTAACAAAGAGCGCTGGTGTAGAGCCTATTTTAGGGAACACTCTAAGTGTGATGTAGTTGAAAACAATACGTGTGAGACCTTTAATTCCTAGATATTAGCAGCTAGGCATAAGTCTATCATTACCATGCTAGAAGAGATTAAGCATAAAGTAATGACTAGGCATGTTGAAATGAGAAGATTTGCTGAGACATGGATTACTGATATTTCACCTATGGCAAGGGTGATGTTGGAAGAAAACAAGAAGCTGTCTAACAAATGTGAAGTGTTGTGGAATGGGCTAGAAGGGTTTGAGATCAAGGAATATGAATATGGGTTCATTGTACACTTGTGGAACAAAACATGCACTTGTAGGATGTGGCAGTTAAGAGGAATCCCCTGCCAACATGCAATATGTGCATTCTACCATCTAGGGGATGAACCATATAATCATGTGGAACATTGGTATAAAAAGGAGACATTTATGAAGGCATATTCATACTTTCTTGATCCACTGCCCAACATGAAGATGTGGCCTAAGACTAATAACATGAAGATTGAACCTCCAGCACCAAAAATAATGCCTGGCAGACCAAAGAAAAAAAGAAGAAAGGATAAAGATGAACCAAGAAAGAAGTATGGCAAGCTGTCCAAGAAAGGTGTGCAGATGACATGTTTAACATGTCACCAACTAGGCCATAACAAAAAGTCCTGTCCAATAACAAAGGTATGTGTTTGTTTGTTAATTTGTTTTAGTTTTAATACCTTATTATTGAGAACTGCTCCTAACATTTGATTTTACTTCTAGGGTGGAAGTGGTAGAGGAAGTGGTCAATCAAGCTCTGCATAGAAAAGGCCTAGAGAAAGTGGTGAATCAAGCTCTGCACAGAAAAGGCCTAGAGAAAGTGGTGAATCAAGCTCTGCACAGAAAAGGCCTACAGGAAGTGGTGAATCAGTTGGGTTGAAAAGGGGTAGAGGAAGTGGTCAATCAAGTTCTACACAGAAAAGGCTTAAAAATGCAGGCCTTGGATGCTACATAAACCCAACAACTGGAAGAACTGTCATTAATATAAGGATTAAATGTTTACAATCTAGCATTTACCACTTTGTTAAGTTAATCTAATTTATTTTTGTGTCAATTGCAGCCTGGTAGTTCAAGTGAGAGAGTTGTGAGGCATGGGACTATGAGGGACACCAGTGCAGTCAACATTGATCTTGGATTTAAACCTCCTGGTCTGAAGTTCAAAGGTAAAAGTGTTGTCACAACCACACAGCTACAACAACAGTCTAGAAACCGGAGAAATATAACCACCAACAAGCCTTCTACCTAACCAGAAGCAAGGAAGAAGCCAATTTGGAAATTCTGAATGTCTGTTCAAACAATTTAGTTCTGAATGTATTGTGAAACAATTTGGCAGTTTTAGCCAAGTATTTTTATGTGTTTTCTGTCCTTTGCATGAAACTGTTATTTTGCATGAAACTGCTATTTTGCATGTAACTGTTATTTTGATGGCTAGCCGATTTTGATTAGTAAAAATTTGGCAGTTGTAGCCAAGTACTTCTATTAAATGTAACTATTTTTTTGATTAGTTAAATGGTAGTTGGATGGGGGTTGAATGAATTAATTGAATGGTTGAATGAAGAGTAATTGAATGGTTGAATGAATTAGTTGGAGTAATTGAATGGTTGAATGAAGAGTAAATGAATGGTTTAATTTATTAAATAGATGAGTTGAATGAATTAAATATAGTGGTTGGTTGGTTGTATTATCCCTATATAAATTACCTCCATAGTCTTCCATTTTACTATCCAACAAGCTCACAAACGAATTCACTCATAGTCTCTCAAACAAAATGCCACATATCCAACATTACACTATTGCTTGGTTTGAGAAAACATTGACTAAATCCTATATACAAAACGATGATTTCGTAAGTCCTATTTTTTAGTTTTTGTTTACCATTGTTTTGTTATTGCTTTTAATACTACTTGTTTGTGCAGATTCTTCCAACTATGGATGTTCTTCCACAAGTTGACAAAGAAGTCGTTGTTTTATACGACAAAAGCACTTTCAAAATGAAATACAAGATCGGTCGAAAGGCGCACCTCGACAATGGATGGAAAGAGTTTGTTGATGCAAAAGGCCTAAAGGAAGGGGATGAGTTGCGTTTTCAAGTTTGTGATCTAGAGGATCGCCTCTACTTCATTGTTACTAAAGTGGAGGAGCCGGAGATCATAGATGTTGATTTGGTCGTCTCTTTCTATTTATGAAAAATGAAGTTTGGTTTGATTTGTTTTGTTTTGTTTTCGTTTACTTAATGACGTATGGTTTTGATTTATGTTAGTATCCAAATATATATTTATTCGATTCATAAAAGTGTGGCCATATACAATTACACAAAATCACAAAATTTGGCCAACTTTGTGAGATTAACCTATATCATAATATACTCCCTAAAACAGTCCCTAAAACTGTCTCTTAAACTGCCCATAAAACTGTCCCTAAAACATCAAAATGCAGTGCAATTTAACCTACTATAATTACTAAAACTAAACATCATCGAGTACAATTCCAAAACTAGAACCAAATTGCAAACAACAACACTACACCAAACACCAACTTCTTCCTAGTTCGTCTTGCACGAGCCTTTTCTTCCTCAAAAGCTTTAACCCTCTTCAACAACCCATAAATGACTTTATTTGCTTGCTCGGGATGCATTGGTTCGTACCAATTGAAGTAATTACATCCATCTCTAGCCTTCAAAGAATAAAAAGAAAAAGCTTTTTGAATCAATTACGAGGAAGAATTAAGTAATGAAATAACCCATAACAAGTATACGCTTACCTCATCAATTGGGCACGAAAAAAATCTCCTTCCGCGATTATTTGGACTCCATGAAATTTTCAATTCGCAAATACGCCCACATCGGCAAAACTCGATTCTTGAAGTGTTAGCCATTGTTGAAGCAAGAGTAAAAGCAAACAAGAGAGACAGATTAGAAAAAATTAATGAAACAACAATTAGTTTGACTGAAAATTAAAAAAATTTGGAGCAGCAATGGTGTTGGAGTATTTAGGGTTTAATATTATGAATTGGGGAAGAAGAGGATATATTTAAAAGTGGGTGGGGCAAATATTATCGTTGCTGGGTCCATTTGGCCGTTACTTTTTGTCCAGCTCGGCGTGTTTAAGAGCTTCACGCGTGAAAAAATCGTCAACTGCACACTTTGTGACAAGCTGGACTGACGGGTCAAAGTGGCACAATAAAGGCTGTCTTGAAGGGTTCATATGGTACGCGGCTCGGTTGAGGGGTCCAAGTGAAAAATATGGATAAATTTAAGGGTCTATCTATGATTTTGGCTGATAATATATAATGGGAACCCAACATAAGGTGCGTAAACCAAGAAATTTGGATGAACTTGGACTTTGATAACATAATAAGAAAATAGACTTTGACTCTATAAATCAACCCTAAAAATTAGCTCATGAGTCGAGAATTATCCAAAATTATGTAAGGAGACACATTTTTAATTCCCTAATCAATGTGGAATCTAACAAAAAGTGACTAATTGATTCACTAAAAGATATAACAACTGTTTCCTCCATCTAGGATAATGAGAAAGAGAGTGATCTTTTTGTTTACGTAGCTCCTATGACCTATAATTAAGTGGGAGTAGAATCAAGACATGTATAGAAATCCATATAAAATAGAAAAGCAACAAATGGGGATAAAGATTTGGTAGAGTAAGTAGGCTTTTTATAGTGTAGACCCTTAATGGCTGGAAGCTTTTAATTTCTTTCTCAGCTTTCGGTTTTTATTTTGTGAGTGCTGTCTAAAGGCAAAAACTAGAAAAAAGAAAAGGGAAAAAGTAGTATACTGATGAGGCCTTTCTTTTTCACTTCTTTCTATTACTAAGAGACAGGTGTTTTCCTAGTTGAAAAGAAGACAGTGAGATGCTAATGGGGTCCAACTCTAAAAAATGCTAATTATGCTCAATTTTGGGAAGATAAAAACTACTTATCTACATATTCATGAAACAATTAACCAGCATAACAAGAAGTGTGATGGCTGATGTTCCTCGAACTTTTTAAATATATTGTCGAATTTGTGAAGCATTCTTTAAAATGTCTAGTCTTAAAAGTTCTGACACGCATCCAATAACATAATTTTTTGAAAAGTTTGAGCAACATGATGATGGGAATTAGGATGTGATCCCTCCTTTTTTGTTCAAATATTTCGAGTTCGAGCTTTGGAACTGGAGAAACCCCTGGTAGGGATTGCTTCCCCTTTTGTAAATCCTACGAAATCCGTATACAAGATGGATATGGCCGGATTGTCAGAAAATTACATTGTATATACAAAATTAAATATTACTAGTTTCTCTATACGTGCACTGCATGTGTATGTCAAGTCATGTCGTACACTATTTTGTAAAATAGTATCAATATTATCAAAACAAAACATTGAGTAAATAATATATAAACAAATAAAACACAAATTTCTGTAAATGATCAATATGAATCTTCATATGGTGATTTATTTGTCGAGATTAAAATGATTAGATATCGTTTAAACCTATCAAGATGAACGATCAAATTTTAATACAAAATAGGTGAAATTTTACTTATTTTAATTTTATAAGACACTAACATATAATGAAGTGTGTCTCACCTAATATATACTTTCTTATAGCTTATATGGGTTTTCAAAGTCGATCGAATTAAATTAACCTATGTATTGAAAAAGAAAACTACTTTTTTTTACTTGAACTATGTTTTTTTTTTTTTACTTGTTTTGATTTTAAATTTCAAATCATCGACCATATAATATTTATTTGGTTTAAAGAAAGTTGAAATCAACCAAATCAAAAAATTATATGAACATTTTGTTTATCATTTATATAGAACATGCCAATTTTTAATGAAATTTTCTTAATATTTTATTTACAACATCATAATTTCATCACTATAATATAATGACAATTGCTCCCTTTACCATGCTTCTCTCTTTAAAAAAATTATGAGTGATTTTTTTTTTTGCTTTGGCAATTTTTTAGTTTTGATATTTTACGTGACATGTTTAAGATTATAAGATTCAATTATTATTTTGGTTCATTATGTATGTCCGCAGTTTAAGAATAAAATATTGAAAACTTTCCCTTATTTTCTTAATCTCCTTATCTAGCCAAACTATGACACTTAAATTAAGACGGAAGGAGTATTTGTTGATAATATGTTAACTCAAAAACCATCCTAGAACAGTTGTTTTATAATACATAACTAAAGTTAACTAATCATAGATTTGAACATCACAATAACATGAATATAAAATACACATTAGTATTTTATATGATTTCTTGTTCTGCAATAACGACATCATTTAGGATTGGCCTTGCGCTATAACCTATTTCAGCAGGTAAAATGTCTCTCACTTTTGTACTTGGATAGGCAGAGTATAAAGAATATTAAAAGATCTTTTGATATTTTTTTAAAAAATAGCTAAAGATCTGAAAAACTATCGTTTCAAAAGACATAATTTTCAGGGGTTTGGCTGTGTGACAATTACAATTTGAGCACTCTGAAAATGTACATCTTTGCAAATAAATATGACACACATAATGTTTATTAATTGGAAAAAGGTTAAAAAATATCCCTCTATTTTGTTTTAATGGCTAAAAATATCCTCCGAATTAATTTTGGGTCATTTATGCCCCTACAGTTATGAAAGTTAACAAATATACCCTTCATTTGACACAAATCCCAAAATTTATTCAAATAACTCGATTTCGTAAAAAATATCCCATTCCTATTTTACTTGCCCCGACCCACCTCCTAAAATAACCAATTCTTCATTCTCTCTCATATTTCTTCCTACAATCTCAAACCGTCAATTTCATCAATATAACCAGAAGGAAGATTAAGAAATGCTTTTTGAAACCAGAAAACATTTTAAATTTCATCTTTGTTAAACATCTACTATAAACCTGTTATTCATTATTTGAATAGAGATTATGTTCAAGCTCTTCCCTTAGAAAGGAAAGCAAAGAAAGACAGAAACAATTGATAGTCATTTTGGAAGAATTGACTAACAGAGTTGATCCCATTATCTAACTAATTTCAACATAATTAGGATTCCTAAGATGACTTAACTAAAACATAAAAATTGTAGCTTCTAAAACATGACACTAATATGAGAGAGAAGGAGGAATGAGTTATTTTCGGAGGTGGGTCGGCGCGGGTAAAATAGGAGAATGAGCTATTTTTTATAAAATCGGCTTATTTAAATCAATTTGGGGATTTCCATCAAGTGAAGGGTATATTTGTTAACTTTCGTAACGGTAGGGACATAAATGACCTAAAATTAATTCGGAGGACATTTTTAGCCATTAAAACAAAATAGAGGGATATTTTTTACACTTTTCCCTTATTAATTATTTCGTTCATTTTTTGTCAGCCACTTATTCTACGTAATCCAACGTGAAAATATGAGGCGTTTTAAATTCCATTCTTAATAGACAATAAATAAAATATTCCTTCATAAATCAACTTCATATATTAGTAAATTGGAGGTTTTTTTTGGTATCTTTTACTATCTGCTTATGTGTCTTTTACTATCTGCTTATTTGCCTAAATTTTCTACCTAGGCAATTGTAAATTGGAGGTTTTTTTTGGTCCGAGAAAATGGAGTTACATGAACACATTCGTTGATTTAGAACATTTATCTTTAAGTGTTTGATTTTCTATCATCCGTAAGCTTTGTTTGCAGAATATTTTAATACCAAGTGGGGCGACATTTTTCGGTGCTTTTGCTCAACCAAAAAAGTGTCGTCGTGATATGTTCTGTCAATATGCGACCAATTATCAATTGGGAAATATAATCTTAAAGACTTAAAATAGCATTGTTTATCAAAACAACTTGAGATAACATAGATTAGAAAGGAACGGGGAAAGATATATTAAGTAAACTGAAGGTCTATGGATATGTACTTGGTTTACCTTTTGAAAACATGCTTGACTTGAATATACATCTATTATCCATATATTCATGATATACTTGATCTATGCGTCTTGATATAGTTATATCACTTCATGCCGCTTTCCTATCTTAAATATCGAAAGTTAACGTTATCTCTTGGACAGGGAAGAAGTTCCTAACTATCATTGAAATGAAAATTTGGAGACAAATAGTTTTTCCATTTCAATTCAGGTCCCATGTCATTTTTTATCCTTTTCTCACTAGTTTCTTTAAAATTAGTTACTAATGAAAGGACACAACTATTTAGAAAAGACACAATATTAATTAATATTTTTAATTTTAGTTAATTATTATATTATTAGTAAAAGTGTATTTACGTAATTTAACTTTTAAGTTAGGGAGTTCATGTTTTTAATGTAATATAGATAGATAGATATAGATTTTTATATATACATAATAGATGTTGAGTTCTTTGACTTTTTCTTGTGTTTACTTCTTTATATTTGAAATTTCCTTAGTAAAAATTATGACTCCACCATTAAAAGATGGCTATCCAAAAAAAGTTGACCAGGATTTGGAATTCTTCGGATCATCAAATCTTTGCTCTCTTCAAAATTATTTAAACTCCAAATAATGGTTGAGAACGAAGATATTGTGGCAACTCACAGCAGATATCCTCTTTGCTAGAACCTATTACATGAATTCTCTGTCGTTTACCTTAATGTGTAATTAGTGGCTGATCTAGGATTACGAATAAACAGATACACACATCCATCGAACTTAGGAATTTACAGGTTAATCCATCGAGTTTATTTAGAAATTAAGAGAATAACCATATACTAAGAGTAACAGATCCATAAAAAATTATTTAAACATAGATTTACAACAAACAAGCTATATATATATATATATATATATGACACAGCCTAAATTAATAGCTTGCTATTAGAAGTTTTCCTTATTTTAAGGGAATTCACAATTTATACATATAAAATATTTTGTTTGAACTCCTTCAAATCATGTAGCTCTATATATCCCTGGATATAGTAATTAATGTTCAAGTGTATATTATGTACCAATGTTTGAAGATACACTAAAACTTAGCAAATTCATATATATATTTATATACAAAATACTTACATATGAAACCACTTCCTCGTAAAGAGTTCAATATATAACGTAGGCTTAGAACAATTTATGTAAGTCGAAAGTTGTTCAAGGAAAGTCATGATGTTTCTCTAATTAACTCATTAGGAACAGCTGAGGAGCTGAACCTGCATGCAAAAATCAATTAAAACAAAAAGTGAAATATTAGAATTCGGGCGTTCGGTGCAATAAGCCTTGATGAATGAAGTTACCAGTTAAGTGTGTGCTCGTGAGAAGTAACAAATATTTGGTACAGTAGTCAAGGTCTGTGCGCAAATTAATCCGTACACCATCATTATATATATTACTCCATCTGTCCTAAAAAGATTGTCCTCCTTTCCTTTTTAGTTTGTCGCAAAAAGATTGTCTCCTTTCTATAGTTAGAAACAATTTAACTTTATGAGATGATTTACAGCCACACTAATATTTAAGACTTGTTTTGACCACACATTTAAAATGTCTTTCTTTATTTTTTAAACTTTGTGCCAAGTTCAAATAGGACAATCTTTTTGAGAAGGAGGGAGTATTTTTTTTTTTGGCAAATAATGGTCGATTTTATTCACCGAAGTAATCTGTACAAAAGCAAGTATCCAAATTAATTAGAAGTCTTAGCTAATAGCCTCATCCTTCCATCCTATTACATCAGAGCCTCTAATCCAGTAATTAGTCTAGCCTAAGGATAGAAATTCAAACTAGACAACCTTCTACTAAGTCTACTTGTAAGGCTTCCTCTGCAATGAATCTCTTGCACTATCAGCTTGACAATAGCATCTCCATTTCTCTGCTTGTGCTGGAATAGTCTCATGTTCCGCTCTTGCCATATGTAGTATACTTGTCACGACCCAAATATTCTCCGGGGCTCGTGTCCACTTACATAGGTCGAGCAGTTCAAACCGTAGCCCGAAAGTACTTGGTATTATATTGAAGAAACTTATACCCTTCGATTCGTTAAACATCTAACCTTCACGTCACTTACTTATCACTTGTTAAACATAACATAAATACTTATAACCTCAAAAATAATCTTGTCCTTGAACTTATGTCGATTAACTTATGGCAAATCCAACGTACAAAAGTACGGGGTGTAACATCCTTCCCCCTTAGGAACATTCATCCTCGAATGTTAAGCTAGTCTTGCATTCCCAATACTTTCTCATGTGTTCTCTTAGTGAATTATGCCCTTCCCATGCCTCTTTGTTGGTTGATTCCCTTCAGTTTAATATAAGGTGTTTCAGATCTCTAAGTAACCATTTCCGTAATATTTCCTCCTGCACTTCCCTCTCGCGGTACTAATTCCGTTGTCTTTAATCTCCTCTTTTCCCTTTCCTCCTTTTATTTTCTGTGCTTCTTATTCCTTTAACAAGTTAAATCCTATTCTTGGCTCCTCATCATCCATTTTTCACCGTTCATCATAAACCATAACCCTCTCGGATCTTAGTTTCTCTCTAGAACAATCTCACAAATTTTCAAAGTAGCCTAACAAGTATCTTAGTACCATCTCATTTATTTTCGCGGTTTACCTTGTGTTCTTTTACTCTTATCATATAATCGACATCGGAATAACCTTAGACCCAATCATGTCTACGTCTTACCTTCTCTTGAGAATAATTTTACCTTAACGCTCCAGCTTATGTTTCCTCGCAGTTTCTTTTAATCAGTCCGCTATACCATAGACGCACAATTTCCGCTTATCAGAACCTTGGATATTCACCATTCTTACTCAAAGATTTCCTTTTCTTATTATACAATAGCATAACTTTCACCTCTTCATCATGTCCCTTTTATATGACTGCCATTTACCTCTTTGTCGTTCCTTTAGCCTACCTTGTCACACACTTCCCTCTATTTTTAAATTGATCCCAAGTCGACACATTATTCTCTAACTGATTCCAGATTCTTTCCTATAAAATATTACCTTCATCTTAGTCGTAATAAGCCTCCACTCAATTCATAACACCCTACCTGTCCCATCGATTTCTGTAACGACCTGTTTCGTCGTTACTGTGAAATTCTAAGGAAGATGACAACTATGGGGCTTAACGATGTCTCCACCTTCTCGCATCTTGGAAACCTTTCAAGCCAAACTAAGATCGTTGTGCGCATCGCGTAAGCAATAGAAGCGTGAGAAAACAGATAGAGCCAGACCGCTACAGCGATCGTGTGGACGCTACAGCGGTGACGCTGTAGCGGTATACCAACCGCCGTAGCAGTAACCGCATATGACTGCTCAACCGCCATAGCGGCGTGTTGGCTGCCGTGGTGGTACCGCTGCAACCATACACCTACCGCCGGGGCGGTTTCGCACAGTGAATTTTCCTATTTAAGGGAGCATTTCAGGAATTGTCCCTTTTTTCATAACCCTAGATTCGAGCCGCCCAGCTCGGTGGGAAAGCCCAAAAATGAGATTTTTAGTCCAAATAAGTCCTTCTAACACCATCAAACCCTCCTTCCACCTAAGAATTACTCCTAAACATACTCACCTAGAGAATTATCAAGTGGGTTTCAAGTCATCTAGAATAGGAAGAGTGATGAGGTAGCAACATTTTCTTCCTAAATTTCTCTCTAAGCCATCTCCCATGATTCTTCCACCTAAATGGGCTAATGACTTAGATCTCTACCTTCCTTTTTGCATAAATTATAGATTCTTATATAGATCATAAAATGGGTTCTTCCCAAGATATAATCTTGAAAATGGGAAAACCTCCTTGCATATGATATAGAAGAAAGCTAGAGATTGGTTGAGACCCCCAAACCTCCCTATTAATCCAAATCTCTTATGAAGGATTCATATGGAAAGCGTTAATCTTGGGTAACATGGTTGTCTCCAAATTATATCACTCGGATTATGATGTAGCGGTCGGTTTGAGGGAATCAAGGGATGTTCGTGGCATCCGCTCGGCCATGAGGTAGGTTATGGCTTTCTTTCGGTAGACTCTGGTTAGTTTCCCATATTGTTTTATAGAAGAAACGGAGAATGCATGCATAGGAACTTGGATTTGGGATGGAATTCTAGGATGGTATTGTGTGCGACTTGTTTTTTCGGGCTTGTGGCCTGTAGACTCCTTAGGTGTTGATGTGGTTTATTTCTCGAATATCAGTGGATTTATGTGACTTGGGAGTAGCGGATGAATTCTATTTGTATTTAACGATTAAAAACTTCTCATGATACGTGACTACTTGTACTGAACTTACATGCTTAAAAAAAGGATAAATTGTGTTATGGTCGTGAATGAGTCCCAAATCAGTAGTGGCGAATAACTAAGACGTGAGTGAGAAACCCGTGTTAAAACAATAGGCTGGGCTAGGAATGTGGTAATAATGTATATAAATTGGAAGAGCTGTTGATGATTGGACTAGCCACCCCGTTAGGTGTGTTGATTATTCCGTTATGGTGGATTAATGCCGTAAGTAGTGGTAGATATCGGAATTTGTGTTACTATCCTGACTGAGATATGATTGATATACCGTTGTTGGTATTTGCATTGTGATATATCATTGGCATACCCTTGATGGTATTGTGATATGATACATTGATGGCGTACCTTTTCGTGGTACTTGTGATATTAAACTTTATTGTTGATATTGATGTGCACATTGCACGCATTCTCACACATTCATGATGCATGGCCGATATCCGGTAATAACCTGAGATCATTGATTGAATAAATTGATATTTGATAAACCTCTTATTTGAGTGATTGAAAAAGGCCGATGTCCGAAGATCCATTCCGGAATCTTTAGTTGTATGAAACTGATGTTTGATAAACTCTTTTACTTGAGTGATTGTGAGAAGGCCGATGTTCGAGGTTAAATTTTGGAATCTTTGATAAGTGCATTGCATACATTCCCTTATACTCATGATGCATGGCTGATAGCAGGTAATTATCCGGTATCGTTAATTGAGTGACTCTTTTACTTGAGTGATTGTGAGAAGGCCGATGACCGATGATCTATCCCGGCATCGTTGTTGCATGGCCGATTCCGATGTTATTCCGGAATTGTTGTTAGTGCATGGGCTCCGCGGGTCCCTTAGAGTGGTGCCGGTGAGACTCCCCTTGTGAGCAATTAGGTAGGTGTTCTGTCTGCTGGGCAAAGATCCGGGACAGGTGGCATTTAGACTTCGCGAGTCACACTGGGTTGTGCTACTGAGATGTCGATATTTCCGTCCGAAGTACATGTGTACACCTTACTTGTATGGAACTACATTGCATTCATCCTTCCATTGCATTGCATTATATTATGATTTATTGGATATTCTTGGTGATTGATTGATTGATGATTTGATTGTGATATTGTGATATTGTGATGATTGAATTGAATCGGATATACTCCGACTTATCATATTGGGTTTAGATGCTAACATAGGTAATGACGAACATTTGGACTCGATTATTCGTGAATTATATTGTTGACTTGCGCCTGTTTAATTAACCTAGAACTAGTCATAAATTGTTCTAAGTGAGGTAAGATGATGACATTCCGACGGTAAGTATACCCTAAGTAAAATGATCAACTAGGAATTTAGGTATTAGAATCTGGGTGAAGCGATTATGATTTGTAATTCATTTGCCTATGTTATGACCTGGGGCATAATGATGTATTTGATTGATTTAAGTGATTGCCCGTGTTATCCATAACTATTGTCGACCTATGATACATACTCAGTACGTGTGGTTGTAATGATATTGCACTTGCTACACCCTTTTGGGTGTAGATTGTTTCAGGTGATTGCTCGAAGTATATGAGGTGCTAGTCTGGAAGGCCTCCTCCCATTTCATTCTGGGATTGGAGATTGAGTCTTAGAATATGATGTCATTCTGAAATTTACTTAGTTGCTCTTGTATTAGTCTAGATCACGTCATGGAAAATTGTATCGAGTCTGTAAATATGTATTGTTGGATTATGTTACATTCGCGTTAATATTTATAAATGAAGTTCTGCTGTATTTCTTAATTTTCAATTGTTTTTGAAAGGAATGTTATGTGATTGAAGCATTGTATAAACGAGAGGGTTCACCTACCAAGGTGGGAAGGTAGGTGCCCGCACGAGCCTAAATTAGGTCGTGACAAGTTGGTATCAAAGCCTAGGTTACTGGTCTACTAGGTACAAGAGCAATGTCTAGTAGAGTCTCGTGAAATGATACATAGACGTCCGTACCCATCCATGGGAGGCTATAGGAATCTAGGAAAATTTCCCTTCTTTTTTCAAATCGTGCTGCTCCGATCAAATTGGTATCTCGGTGAACCCAATTGGTAACTAGACGATTCCAATTAATATCTACGTGCAAAAAGTAAGTTATATTTCGGAGTTAAATATAGCTGCGTTGTAAGAGGTGAGTTAGATTTCGGATGCGAGAGGAATTGGGCATACCACTGCCAGGCACACCGCCCCAGCGGCCAGCCTACCGCAGCGGTGGTGCCGCCATAGTGGTAACACAACCGCTGAAGCGGTGATCCATCTCCCCAAAGGGACCGTTCCTGCGGCTCCATAGCCGCCAAGGCAGTACCTCCACAGTGGTATGAGAGGCCACCGAAGCAGTACTGCTAGACCAGAAACCTGCATTATTTTCCTTCCGGCTTCCCAGCTCACTTGTCTATTTCACTTTCGACAGACCAGATAGAAACAACAATATGACCAACCAACAAGTTGTATAAAAGAAATAAGCCCGACAAAGGCAACACTACCACGAATCAACTACCATTACCAAAAGCAAGGAAACTAAATAGTTCAACATCCAAATAATTATCCAGACAATGGCCATAAACCAGGCCAACCAAAAACCAAAACAAAGTTATCCGAAAATGAAGAAGCAGACCAATAGAGGATGGTCCGGAAATAAAGGCCCTACAAGGGCAACCAAGCTTAAAAAAAGGAGGGGGGGATCCCTAGGCCATCCGCATGCTGGTTGTACCATCACCATCCGAGTCGTCACCACCAGCATCACCTAACCTGCCCTGATCGCCCTCCTCATGGGAACCACTCTCGAAGGAGTACTGCTCGGAATCATCATCATCCTCCACTGGCAGCGGTACATTGGGTACATTTTACCCCACATCCCCCTATTGACCCTCTAAGACCAAATGCGAAGCTTGTCGCGCGTCCTGTTCTTCATCTTCTCTCGGTCAAAGTCCGCGCGAAGCTCCCCATGGTTCTTAGCCAGGGTGGTGTAGGTAGTCTGGTGGCTGGTAAGAGACTTACCCATCTGCGTCTGAGTATCAAAATTCCTCTTCATCTCTTGTTGGGTGGGGTAACTAACAGCCGGACCCGATGAATTGGGACCACCAGAAGGCATGGGCATCGCCCGGAACAAGGCCTCTAGCGCATCAAAGTGTGTATTTATGTTCTCAAAGGGACCCTGGGCATGAGGGTCCCCCGCCTCAGAATCACCTCCCTCACCAGCGTCAGCCCCAGCTCCGCTTCCCCGTTCGCCCGCATCACTCTCCTTTGTCCTCTTCCGGCTGACAATCGCGGATCTGTGACCCTTCGCCTTCAGCGGATGGTAAAGAGGCTCAGGCTGGACCCAATCGTCATCAACCTCTTCTGGAACCTTAGCCTTTTGGCACAAAAAGGTGATAAAAAATGGAACATTAAGCTTCTTCCACCAACCTCCACAAACTCCTTCCACTCCGCAATGACTTGCGCCCCCACATTTACAGGAATGTCAGCAAGAACGCAAGCAATAACAAGGGCACGTGCATACGAGACATCATGGGTGTTTGAGGAAGGGCGGACCCGGCGGCTAACAATTTGTAACCATCCCCTAGCCTCAGCAGTAAAACGGTCACTGTATATCTCTCATCTATCACGAGCCCAGGGAACCTTTGGTATATCACTAGCCTGCACCAACTGGGTGGCCAACCACATCAGATCCTTCTCCTCTGCCTTCCTCTTATAAGGCTCCACGGGATGATCATCTAGCATATAAATCCGGTTGATAGCCCTGGCCCTCACTTTCATGGGAGTGCCCCTTATTATGATCACTGGACTAGGAACATCCAGTCAACCGAAGGCAGCATGGCACAGAAATCCCTAACCCAAGACTCATTTCAATCCCCCGAGTTTCGGACCAAGCGAGTCCACTTGGTCTCCAGCAACCTGTGTCAGAAATATGGAGCCAGCTTTTCCACATTTGTCATGTCAAAGCCTCGCTCCAATAATAAGGGAATGGACCTATGTTCCAAATTTAGCCGTTTACTCTGTCGAGTGGGGAGATTTTAGTAAACAAGCACTTCATCATTTTGCGGTGCCACCCCTTGGATTTGAGGTACTTGTTCCCCATGTTCAGCTAATGTGCCTGCAAGAAAATTTGAAAACGTGTCAGTTCTCGAGACTTATCAATTGTGTGTCGATTTAATAAGAATCAAAGCAAAAAATTGAGTAAACGAGTGCCCAGCCGAAGGCTGCACAGATCAGAATCTGCGATGACCGCTACAGCGGCCTGCAGACCGCCATGGTGATGCTGCTATGGCGAAAAGGAGACCCCCACAGTGGTCAGTAATGTTTAAGGTGAGCCGCCACAGCGGTGCCGCTGTAGCGGCCAGTGTACCACTACGACGGTATCACCTTACCTGAGCAATGAACCAAAATTTCCAAATTTCAAGTTCCACTTTTTGGATTAAAAACGTGTTTTGAAGCACAGATCGGGGAGAAAATCAGTATGCATGAAGTTTACATCCCAGTCGGGTGCCATTCTAAAAACAAACCAGCCCAAATCCTTTGATAAAACCAAAACATATTTCAAGAATTTTTCTTTACTATGCTTAAGTTTTGCGTCTCAAATCTGTGATATAATCTCGCTAAATGTGAAAGAAAGACTATCCTAATGATTAACTAGTTCAGATTACTCCAAAAACTTGTCCAAATTGTGTGGTTACCTAGAGATCAGAAAACCCTACTTGTATTACCAAAAATCTAACCCTTAAGTTATTGTTTAGAATACAGTGTTGATACATTAACTGTAGAGCAAGGGTAAAATAAAATTTTACCTGATTTGTAGTACAATAGCAGATGGGGGTGGATTCCTTGTGTTGGTTTCTTTTTTTCTCTTGTTCTCTTCTTCTCTTTCTATCCTTCTTGTGGGTAAGAGGAAGTGAGTTATTAGGGAGGCTAAATTATGTTAAGTAGGGAGGGGGGATGGTTGGTAGAGTTTTAGTGTGATTAGGAGTGAAATGAGAGTAGGAGTTTTGAGGAATATGGAAGGGTTTTCGAAGTGTGATGGGGGAATAATGAAAAGAAAGAGGGACTGCAGTCCCTTAAAATTCTGCAGTAGGACCGCCGTTGCGGTAACGAGGCCTCTACAGCGGCTGCGCCAGGGCGGTATGGGTACCGCTATAGCGGTGCCCTGGATATCTTGAGGTACCGCTGCGGCGGCCAGTCTGACGTTGTAGCCGCTATAGCAATTGGTGACTTTTGGCCGTGAAAATTTTAAAACATTGGGGTATACTCAAGCCTTATGTCCTGCAGTGGACCTCTCACAAGTCACCCCAGCATTTGAATTACCTTGCCATGATGACCCGACAATTCCATCAAATTATGTAAGTCACAAGGAGTTCCCCGACTTCGCTATTTGCCCTATCCCTCTCGGTCGGACTCGAATACACGAGGGTAAGATGATACTAGTAAGACCTGGCCATTGGATGTATCACCGTTAGCATGGGTTCGCTCCCTTACCGTTCAGGGGCAAACGGTTGTTCAATTGGTATCTGATGAATGACTTGTTTCGTTGTTACTGTGAAATTCTAAGGAAGACGAAAACTATGGGGCTTAACGATGTCTCCACCTTTTCACATCTTGGAAACCTTTCAAGCCAAACCAAGATCGTCGTGCCATCGCGTAAACAATAGAAGCGTGAGCAAACAGATAGAGCCATACAGCTACAGCGGTCGAGTGGACGCTACAGCGGTGACGCTGTGGCGGCATACCAACCGCCGTTGCGGTAACCGCATACGACTGCTCAACCGCTATAGCGGCGTGTTGGCCGCCCTGGCGGTACCGCTACAGCGGTACACCTACCGTCGGGGCGGTTTCGCATAGTGAATTTTCCTATTTAAGGGATCATTTTGGGAATTGTCCCATTTTTTATAACCCAAGATTCTAGCTGCCCAGCTCGATGGGAAAGCTCAAAATATGAGATTTTTAGTCCAAATAAATCTTTCTAAGACCATCCAACCCTCCTTCCACCTAAGAAATTCCTCCTAAACATATTCACCTTGAGAATTATCAAGTGGGTTTCAAGTCATCTAGAATTGGAAGAGTGATGAGGTAGCAACATTTTCTTCCTAAATTTCTCTCTAAGCCATCTCCCATGATTCTTCCACCTAAATGGGCTAATGACTTAGATCTTTACCTTCCTTTTTGCATAAATTATAGATTCTTATATAGATCTTAAAATGAGTTCTTCCCATGATATAAGCTTGAAAATGGGAAAACCTCTTTACATTTGATATAGAAGAAAGCTAGAGGTGGGTTGAGACCCCCAACCTCCCTATTAATCTAAATCTCTTATGAAGGATTCATATGGAAAGCGTTAATCTTGGGTAACATAGTTGTCTCCAAATTATATCACGCGGATTACGATGTAACGGTTGGTTTGAGGGAATCAAGGGATGTTCGTGGCACCCGCTCGGCCATGAGGTATGTTATGGCTTCCTTTCGGTTGACTCTGGTTAGTTTCCCGTATTGTTGTATAGAAGAAGCGGAGAATGCATGCGTAGAAACTTGGAGATTTGGGATGGAATTCTAGGATGGTATTGTGTGTGACTTATTTGTTCGGGCTTGTGGCCAGTAAACTCCTTAGGTGTTGATGTGGTTTATTTCTCGATTATCGGTGGATTTATATGACTTAGGAGTAGCGGATGAATTCTATTTGTATTTAACGATTGAAAACTTCTCATGATACGTGACTATTTGTACTGAACTTACATGCTTAATAAAAGGATAAATTGTGTTATGGTCATGAATGAGTCCCAAATCAGTAGTGGCGAATAACTAAGGCGTGAGTGAGAAACTTGTGCTAAAACAATAGGCTGGGCTAGGAATGTGGTACTAATGTATATAAATTGGAAGATCTGTTGATGATTGGACTAGCCACCCTGTTAGGTGTGTTGATTGTTCCATTATGGTGGATTGACGCCGTAAGTAGTGGTAGATATCGAAATCTGTGTTACTGTCCTGACTGAGATATAGTTGACATATCGTTGTTGGTATTTGCATTGTGATATATCGTTGGCATACCCTTGATGGTATTGTGATATGATACATTGATGGCGTACCCCTTCGTGGTACTTGTGATATTAAACTTGATTGTTGATATTGATGTACGCATTGCACGCATTCTCAAACATTCATTATGCATGGCCGATACCCCGTAATAACCCGGGATCGTTGATTGAATAAATTGGTATTTGATTAACCCCTTATTTAAGTGATTGAAAAAGGCCGATGTCTGAAGATCCATTTCGGAATCGTTGGTTGTATGAAACTAATGTTTGATAAACTCTTTTACTTGAGTGATTGCGAGAAGGCCGATGTTCGAGGTTAAATTCTGGAATAGTTGATAAGTGCATTGCATACATTCCCTCATATTCATGATGCATGACCGATAGCCGGTAATTATCCGGTATCGTTTATTGAGCGACTCTTTTACTTGAGTGATTGTGAGAAGGCTGATGACCGATAATCTATCCCGGCATCGTTGTTGTATGGCCGATTCCGATGTTATTCCGGAATTATTGTTAGTGCATGGGCTCCGCGGGTCCCCAAGAGTGGTGCCGGCGAAACTTTCCCTGTGAGCAATTAGCCAGGGTCCTGTCTGTCTGTTGGGCAAAGATCCGGGAAGGTTGGCACTTAGACTTCGCAAGTCACACTGGGTTGTGCTATCGAGACGTCGATATTTCCGTCCGGAGTACATGTGTACACCTCACTTGCATGGCACTACATTGCATCATCCTTCCATTGCATTGCATTGCATTATGATTTATCAGAGATTCTTGGTGATTGATTAATTCATGACTTGATTGTGATATTGTGATGATTGAGTTGAATCGGATATACGCCGACTTATCATATTGGGTTTCGATGCTAACATAGGTAATGACGAACATTTGGACTCGATTATTCGCGAATTATATTGTTGACTTGCGCCTGTTTAATTAACCTAGAACTAGTCGTAAATTGTTCTAAGTGAGGTAGGATGATGACGTTCCAACGGTAAGTATACCCTAAATAGAATGATCAACTAGGAATTTAGGTATTGGAATCTGGGTGAAGCGATTATTATTTGTAATTCATTTGCCTATGTTATGACCTGGGGCATAGTGATGTATTTGATTGATTTAAGTGATTGCCCACATTATCCGTAAATTTTCTTACCAATATGTGTTACTAACTATTGTCGGCCTATGATACTTAATCAATACGTGTGGTTATACTGATATTGCACTAGTTACACCCTTTTGTGTTTAGATTGTTTCAGGTGATTGATCGAAGTATATGCAGAAGTTATGCAGTGCTTGTCTGGTGGGCCTTCTCCCATTTCATTCCGGCATTGGAGGTTGAGTCTTATAATATGATGTCATTCTGAAATTTACTTAGTCGCTCTTGTATTAGTCTAGACCAGATCATGGTATTATTGTATCGAGTCTGTAAATATGTATTGTTAGATTATGTAACATTCGAGTTAGTATTTATAAATGAAATTCCGTTGTATTTCTTAATTTCCACATGCTTTTGAAAGGAATGTTATGTGATTAAAGCCCGCACGAGCCTAAATTGGGTCGTGATAGTTTCTCCCTAAATCTCCCATGAGGTTTGTTTCTATAAAACCTCATATGTAAGTCATTCTTGAATCTCTCGAACCACTAGTCATCCTCTCTGTAGAAATCATCCTTTAGAATTAAGCTAAGACCATATTAAGATTCCTTTGAAAGCAACTCACAGCTAACAATCTTGCTACCATGTTTCCTTTTAATCTTCTTCCATAACGCACACATATTCAAGTAACTTAACTTCGGAAAATTTTAGCAGAGTCTCCTATGTAATTCTTACTATCGCAAACCTATACACAACCCAGAAAACACATCCAATGCCTCACATGGCAACCATAGAAGTTAATATGATACATAACCCACCTAAATAAAATTTACCTCATATACGAATATTGACAAGATAGGAAACATACCTTCCTGATCGACGAACTTCAATTCTTACCACTCATTCTAAAACTTATGCAATCAACTACTCATCACCAACAAAAACATTCGGGTTAGAGTCAAGGATTTCATATCTTATAACTTAGCTCTACAGCACGATCTAGGATAAGAAAGAAGAGTAACCACCCTTAGTGACCTATAGCTTCCTAGTTATAAATGTGGCGTGCAACACACCATATATAGGACTCTACTCAACACAACTTTGCATACAACCCCTAGGACGAACTGCTCTAATACCACTTCTATCACGACCCAAATATTCTCCGGGGTTCGGGTCCACTTACATAGGTCGAGCTGTTCAAACCGTAGCCCGAAAGTATGGGGTATTACATTGATGAAACTTATACCCTTCGATTCGCTAAACCTCTGCCCTTCACGTCACTTACTTATCACTTGTTAAGCATAGCATAAATACTTATAACCTCAAAAATAATCTTGTCCTTGAACTTATGTTGATTAACTTATGTAAAATCCGTGACTAAAGCCGAGATCCTACCCGGCCGAGTGCCATTCTATCGTACTTTCCTTACTTACCATACCTCGTGAGCCCTCAAGCTATAGGCGACGCTTCCATCATACTAAATCAAGAAAGCCTTTTAATAAAACTTATATAAACAAGGGAAAACCTTAAATAAAAAGTCATTTAAGTAATGCATATAATCACATCGGCCTATATGGTCGCTCTGAACCACTATCAACATCTTGACATACTATACACAGGACACTATCTGCAAAGTCTGTAAGAATACATAACTGAACACATAAGTCGGGACAAGGCCCCAACATACCTGTAAGCTTCTATGCATAAACAAAGCTGACTTGGATCGAGAATGAAGTAGAGCTCACCAATCCCAGCTGATACTCGACAGTCCTCATCAGTATAACTTTCCTGTCAAACAATCTGGTTTGTAGGCATGAACGCAGCATCCCCAGGCAAAAGGACGTCAGTACAAAATAATGTACCGAGTATGTAAGACGGAAATAAAATAGTATACATCACAGTTTAAATGGTAGGAAGAATAACAGACTCTACCTGTACCTGTGACTGTCACTGAGAATCATGAATATGCAAATGAACTTTCAAAATATCTTATATATATAATGCATACCTTTACCCTGCTCTTGGCCCCTTCGGGCATAATAACATATCGTCCCTGTCGGGTAGCCCCTTCGGGCATCATAATCATCGTGGTCCAGCTGATCAGGTGGTGTGCGTATATAACACCATAGCCCTTTCCCTTTCCCCATAAAATCACGTGATATATATATATATATATATATATATATATATATATATAGGTATGCAAATCCATATGAGACTCATAAGACTCGGAAACTCCTTTCGGAGCAACTCTTACTCGTATTAGGAACTTCTTCCTATAGCCATTTGTCTCCTTCGAGACTTAACATTAACATGAAGTGCATAAATAAGGAATTCTTATGAACGTCTCCTTCAGGACTTAAACATGAAGATAACATATGGACATAGAAACTTATGGCTTTCCCCTTCGAGACTTGAAAAGTAACATTTAAACATGTATAGATTATAGAACTAGGAAGGTGCCCCTTCGGGACTTAGAAACAAAAAAATTGTGAACTTAAGATAACAACATGGAGTATCAATGAATAATCATTTCTCATCTTCTAAGAGTGGAAGTTGTTATGGAACATGTTTAGCTATACTTTGTTTCCGTATGAATCATGCCAAAAGAACGAAAAAAAGTTTGCCTTACATACCTTATCCTCTTTAACACTTAATGTCGGCTTCCCGAACCTGCGAGTCCATGATCAACACATATATACACAGATCAATCCCAATTGTACTTGTCACACCTTTACAATCTCATCTTAAGCTAACAAGACATCTATTGAAAATCGGGCAGCATTTCCCCTACATATATTACTCCATCCAAACTCCAATTCAATCCCAAAACATCAACAACAATATCAACAGCATCATCAACATCAAACTCGTGAAAACAACACAATAATCCACTTTACAATACCATGAAAATCAGCTCATTACTTCACTTCTTCACAATTTCAACTATGGCCTCAACAACTATCATGTTCTTTACTTTTGAGCTATAATAATCCATCAAACTTACTCAACAACAATATTAAGAGATAGAACATACCTTATAACATTCAAATTAGACCACCCACAAGATTACTTCACTTCAAAGAATGCTCCAACTTCAGCCACAACTTGAAAAACATCAACTCTGCCTCTCTTTGGATATCTTCTCATGATCATACAAATTTGGGTGATGAGATTTGGCTTTAATTTACCTTGGATGAGCTCTTAGCTGTTTGGAGGTGCTTGGAGGGTCTTGGGAGAGCTTCGGACGAAAAACATTTGATGGGAAATGAAGGAAAATGATCCAAACTCTATTTTTATATAACAAGGGTCGGCCACCGCCTCACTGCCCGTCTTTGCGCATTGACGGACCGTCGAAGTTCAACAGTCCGTATCTTTCACCGTACTTATCCAAACTAAGTTCTATCAGTTGCATTGGAAATTAGACTCTCTGAACTCATGAATACATAGGTGATCCCCAATTGCTGCACACAAGTTTCCTCCAAGCACTTTCTGGAAATTATCTCTGAATACCTTGTACATCCTCTGAATTGAGAAACTTTACATTTGGACCAGATCTGCCTCCATATAGCCAACACCTTCTAGTACTTGTTTATTTTTAGAATCTTCTTAAGCAGCCAAGAAGATGTGTTGGCTTGCATCTCTCATACTGCTCCTCCTTGCCTATGGTAGGAATGAACCTATTGTACCCACAACTTATCCTTTTTAGAGCAGAGATTCCATAAAAGTTTACAAATTTCAGCCTCATTTCACGTTATGATATCTAAGAAGTTAAGTCCACATGCGGACAAAGGACAACACAACTTGCACCATGGTAGTAAAGCCTTTTTGGATGTCTCTATCCACCTGTCTATAAGAACTTCTTACATATGGACTCAATCATCTCAATGATCTTCTTTGGGAGCATAAAGATTTGAGCCCGAAATATTTGGATAAAGAATAAGATACTCTTGATTAATTGTGCTCTTCCTACGTAAGATAAAAATTTAGTAGCCCGAGAAGTAATCCTTCCCAACATCTTCTCCAATAAAAGTTTACATTGTGCTACTGATATTCTCTTTTTGATAAGGGGGACCCAAGGTATTTGAAAATGAGTTCTACCTTAGAGAATCCTAGCACTAATAGATTGGTGTCCTGCATAGTGGTATCAACCCCACCAAAATACACAGAGCTCTTGTCTAAGTTGGATTTGAGTCCAGAAGCCTATGAGAACTCTTTGAAATAATTATATAGTAATTGGACAGAACCCACATCCTCTCTACAAAACATCAACAAATCTGTCACGACCCAACCCCGTGGCCGTGACTAGTGCCTGAGCTGGACACCCATACACACCTACTTACCAAATCGACATATCCATAACTTATCCATATCCAACATATATAAGCGGTCACCTGTAACATACCCATCATACCGAAGCCACCAATGCTGTCGTGGAACATATCATCCAAATTATATGCATAAGTATATATATGTATAAGCCATTAAGGCTGTCATAGCAAATAGTATTGCTTAAACGCAAATCACAGACATACTCGAACGATAACGACCCATGACCCACATATATGTCTACAGGCCTCTAATCAACACAACAGAAACATATGACGGGACAGGGCCCCGCCGTACCCTGAATATACATATACATAAATATGTACACAGAAAGATCTGTACCAAAAGTGTGGGCTCCGGAGCAAGGGAGCACTCCACGGCAGCAGAGTAGATAGCCTAAACTGTCGGGTCACTCACACGAACGTCTGTACCTGCGGGCATGAAACGCAGCCCCCAAAGAAGAGGGGGTCAGTATGAAAAATGTACTGAGTATGTAAGGCATGAAGTACAGTACAGGGAATCATAGCCAAGAATAGAAACTCTCCAAAACCAGTATGACTGTGTAAAATCGTCAATACGTTACCTTTATGTAATGAAGTAGTATATTTCAAATCATGAATCATACACATATACACATATACATATATACACATACATATATATCGTGTCCCGGCCCTTTTAGTGAGGGACTCGGTGAATAAGGTCATGCATGTCAACATCATATACTATATATACATATAACGTGTCCCGGCCCTCTAGTGAGGGACTCGGTGGATAGAATCATGTATGCATATAACGTGTCCCGACCCTTTTTTTAAGGGACTCGGTGGATAGAATCATGCATGTCAGAATCATATACCATATATACATATAACATGTCCCGGCCCTCTATTGCGGGACTCGGTGGATAAAGTCATCATATGCCATCCTGGCCGCCATCCCCGTATCATCATATCATCATATACATATACATATAATGTGTCCCGGCCCGCAAGTGAGAGGGACTCGGTGAACAATGCAGTGGAGTACGCACGAGAACATGTCCTGGCCCGGGCTCAGTGAAATACAAACTGAGGCTTGCACGAACAGAATAATGTGAAACCATATGCACATGAATCAAGACCCAATATACAGGTATACTTACCGACACTCGAAGGCTCAGAAACAAGTTTCGGGTCAATCGGAATTAGTATAAGAAAGTTATGAGCGTTTGAAGTACAGAACCTTCTACGAACGTTTCAGAAGCCATTTCTTGGAAAATCAAAGCAACAATCATATTAGGAACCTTTCGGACATCGTGATGGATAAAATCAAATATAGCTTTTGGAACCATACGTACATCTCAAAATATATCAAAACTTAACGAAATAGTCAGACATGCTATCATATCACTTATCTCTCAAATGCCAATTCGGGAACATATCAAATAGATCTTTGGACATCATGGACACGCATCAAAATCATATGAAACGGCTTATGGAAATCACGGATTTTAGCCACCCTAATGGCTCTAAGAATGCGAATTTCTTTGAAATCGTACATATACGTCATTTGTTCATTTCATAAAAATCATGCCAAAAGAAAGAAAGGTAAGCCTTACATACCTTGCCCGCTTTCTACACTAATCCGAATTTGAGTCTTTGGCTCGCAAGATCTACAACAATATTCGTACATACCAAACATTAGCCATAAACACTTAAAAGTCCAATTCTAAACCAACACTTTTTCTACAGAAATTTCGGCAGCACTTCCCCTGTAAATACAACATCCCCGAGAATTCAACTCGGCCAAAAATACAACAACAAATCCGAGAATTTAACTCGGCCAAAATATCAACAACAATACCAACAATTATTCTAACAATATCCACAATCGATTCAAAACGCATACTAACATTAGCAACTTCTTTATACAAACTTCAACGGCATTTCACTTATATTCAATTCATATTTGCTCACATATTCAAGTACTAATCCGAAACCATTCAAACAATATTCAAGAACGCTTCAAACAATCCGCTCGACATTTCAAATGGCCAAACCAACACACTACCCGAAATCTTCCAAACTCAACAAGAACAATGACAACACATTTCTTTCTTTCAACTTCATGAATTACACCAACAATTCACACTAACAACATTATCTTCCATAAGTGCAAGAACACTATATTCAATTCACATTAACTTCTAAAACAATCTTCCAACAATTACAACTTGAACTAGAATTATTAAACTTCCATTTCTCATCATAGATTCCTTTACAACAACAACCAAAATACTAGATAAAATTAGCTCATCGTCCCTACACAATACAACACATATACACGGCCACACACACTACACATACACGGCCACCACACAACTTCCATATTTTCACAAATTTCATTCATTTCTACACACTACAACATACACAACCATCCATAACCTACAAAGAAGATTAATTCTTACCTTTTTCCTTTAACTTCTCACTTGGCTAGAATTTTGATCTTGCAACAAAGAGAGATTTTCTTGCTCCAACAATTATACCACGTTAAAGAGGACCCTTGAATTGGTAGGAATACTAGAAGAAATAATTTTTTGGATCAAGATTTTTGGTCTTCAATTTTTTCCCTCACTTGGCCGAATGGCCCTTGTTGTTGGTCTTCTCTTTTTCTCTCCAAGTTTCTTGATTATTCTAGTGTTGAAGATGACTTTGTCATCTTTTGTAGCATATATTTAACTCCCACATGGGCCTTGGCCCATTACCTTGGCCGGCCACCTTGGCCGGCCACCTTGGCCATTTTTCTCAAGCCCAAATTGTTTTTTTCTTTTTGTTTCAAGCCCATTTTGTTTCATGACCAATTTTTTTTTGTAATTCATGAAAAACTAATTTCCAAATTTTCCCTTAGCCTTCCTCAATATTTTCGCATCAATATTTTCATAGACAACTTGTGTGCTAAACAAGATCAAGAACATAGCCTTGCTCTTAACTTCCCGCGATTATCTTGAATTATCCGAATGTACAAAATGCGGGATATAACACAATCATCAGCAAATCCTAATTGAATGAGGTTTAATTTAGCACAATTAGGGTGGTAGTTAAAGTCGGGAACATGCTGAAGGGTCTTCAAGAGTCTGGTGAGATACTCTATAGCTAAAACAAACAAGAAAGGGGATATAGATCACCTTGTCTCACCCCCCCCCCACCCCCACCCCTCTTAGCCTTGATAGGATCAGTATAGAATAGGAGACAATTGTAAGGCATTCCATGACCCAGTTAACAAACTTCCTTGGGAAATTTAAGCAGTTTAGCACTTGTTCCAAGAAAATCCATTCTATGGAATCATATGCATTTTGCACATCAAATTTTAACATACATCTAGGTGATATGTTCTTCCTCCCATACCTTTTTACCAATTCATAACTGAGAATGATGTTATCAGTAATCACCCTACCTGGAACAAAGGCAGACTGACCACTGTCTACCAATAAGTTCATTACACCTTGCATTCTCTTCATGATATCTTTGGAAATTATCTTATACAATACATTATAACAGGAAATTGGCCTAAACTGCTTAACGAACGCAGGATGTTGTACCTTGGGAATTAGTGTCACTAATGTGCAGTTCAGTAAAGTTGGCATTATCCTTTCTTTAAAGAAGTTGATCACTGCCTTCGTCACCTCATCTCCAATAGTTGGCCATGCTTTCTTATAGAATACAGCAGTCCATCTCCCCAGGGCTTTATTTTCATCTATACTATGTAGGGCCATATACACTTCCTCCTTTGTCACTAGTCTGATCAAATCAAGTTGGTGTTTCCTGTCTAGTATTGGACTTCTGCTCATGACATCCAGTTTAACTGCTGGTAGTTGATTAGCAGTTGTTTATAAAAGTTTGTTATCTCCTATTCTATTTGTTGGTTTGTTTGTAATAACTTACCATCTGTATTTTCTGAGCTCCTTATCATGTTGACTAAGTATCTTCTCTTCATACTTGCAAAAAACTATGAACTATTTGAGTCCCCGTCCTTCAGCCAGAGTACTCTAGACTTTTTTCTGATGATGCTTTCTTCTACACCTATCTACCTTTCTAATTATGCTCTTAGTTGTCTCTCAGATGTAAACAGCTCATTTGGGCAGTTATGACATCTCATTTGGCTTTGGATTCTTCTAATTGGACCCTAACATCCCTGATCTTTGTTTCAGTTCTAGAAAATTGAGAGTGATTAAGATGCTTGAGCTTCTTCCATACCCTTTCTAGTGGGGAACCTTTCACTACCCCTATCCAGCCTTGTTCAACTAATATCTGAAAGCTGTGGTGGCTTGCAAGATGATTAAAAAATTTGAAAGGCTCCCTCCCAGTGTTAATCTGTTCTCCTATTTTAAAGCTCATGGGCGAGTAATCAGAAAAATGTGTGTTAAGTAGTATTAGCTCAACTTGTGGAAGATTCATTACCCAATCTGCATTCCCAAATGACTTATTACCTAATATGCATTCCCAAATGCCTTATTGATTTTGCTAAACACCATGCCATTAGTCCAAGTATAGTCTCCTCAAATGGTTCTGAGTTCTAAGAGATGTGCATCTGTTATACATTCAGTAACTGTCACAACCCAACCGCCATGACTGGCACCTATCTAAATCCTAGTGGGCGAACCAACATACCAGACACCTATCCATTCAATCCGGTTTTATATTAATCAAGCTAAACAGTTATTACTCATTCAAACATCAAATGAACAAAATAAGTCATGCCATAGAATACTGAAATAAGTGCGGAAGTCTAACTATTACAACCCCAAAATTCGAAAGTCATCGTATAGGACTCTAATCTAAGACATGTCTAAGAAATTGAAGTCTAACAATTAAATAACCATAATGTCGAGAGGACGAAAAGACATCATAGTAGGAAGATCTTCGGATGGCCTGGCATGAAAGAAGCTCACCCTAAAATTTGTCAGCAAATGTCCTCCATGCTAGATGTGAGGGCGAGTAGCGGTCTCTATATCACAATCTGCACTAAAAATATGCATCAAGGTAGTATCAGTACAAATACTATGTATCGGTAGAGACATAGGCCGACTAAGATTAGTGTCATACATATTTCATAAAATCAATAGAATAAACAAGCCAATCAATCATACATGAATATCAATAAATCATAACAAGTCAACCAGGAACAAACAAAATCAAATCACCAAGATGCCAAGAATCACAATCACGTAAACCACAACGAAAATAAATTTACCACAATAACCTCAGTCGTTATACACACAGGTTATCTGATCTCATAACTCAGTATTCATGACCTGCAGGGGACCCATGGTGTCCATGTACCACTCGTTCTGAAATATTCCTCGGACTCGAGCACAACCCTCCGCTCTAGAACAAACCTCGGACGCGGGACATATCAATATACCTCTCATTTTCTGAACTATCCTTGGACCACGAGCCCATATTCTAGGTCACATATGTGCCTTTCCATACCTCTTACAAAATAGTGTTTCTTACCTTCTCAATATCAATACTCAACTCATCATTTCATGTCACAATACCATCAAAAAGATTATATTAGCTTCTCATTACAATACATCCACGACTGATTCAATCACACAGGAATAATGGTACGAAGCCTACACAACACTTGATCGCATTCACATAGAAGTTTAACCACACAATATCATGCACGAAAACTATACATGCTTTCTCCTAAGGAAATCACAAAACATACAATCAACTAACCAAAGTCTAACTCAAGTAGATCGTAACCTACCTCAACGTAGAGCTGGAACACGCAGGTCACTCTGCTACATCCTTTCCTTTCCTTAAAGCCTCAGCAAGCTCATGGTCTAGAAATAGAAGGCTCAACGAGTCACATTGCTCAATTCACAAATACCAAAGCAAGAATACCCTTCTCTTACCCCATTACAAGAGGCAGATGATTTTCTAGGTGATAAACAACCTATCAAGGCCCCTAGTATTCATTAATTATCAATTTATAACAACATTCTATCAAATATTCCCACAACAAGCAGTTTTAATGGTAAATACACCATTTTTATAGAACCCTAGGTCCCTAATCACTTAGTTTATGCCTTTACACGTTCAATTTATGATCAAGAACAACTAACCAATGCATTTAGATGATACTAAGCGATAATAACCATAACCCATCAAGTTTAGAAGGTTTATTAATATTCTAGGGTTTCTATTTCAATTTCACCATTAAAGACCCATGAAGAGGATTACAAATAATGAAGGAGAATAGAATGATAGAATGGGAATTAATGGAACTTACCTCGCAAAGTTATCTTGTCCTAGCTTGAAATTTCCTTCTAGGTGCTTGTTGGGAAGTGTGTTGGCGTTTAGTGAAAAGAGAAAATAAAACTAAATATATAAAATTCGGGCTACTGTTTTACGTCGATCGCTACAGCGGTCACCACACCGCTGTAGCAGTACCGCTATAGCGGTTATGTGACCGTTATAGCGACCCACCACGAAATTATTGTGACCGCTATGACGGTCCATACACCGCTATAGCGGTTCTGCCATAGCGGTACAATGCTCGCTATATCGGCCACTAAGGAAAAATGGATGGCCGCCGGGAGCGGTACCGCTATAGTGGTCCTCCTAGTGCCGCAGCGGTATGTTTTGGGCAGTAAGCTCGACTTTGTCCAGTTTTCCCCCTATCACCCTACATTTCATCCAAAGCCTCAAAAACACAAAACAAACATACACATATACAAAAAGATGCCCTACGAATCCACCCGCGGCCTATGAACTCCCAACGGAGTCCTAACTTTTCATAATGACTGGAAGGGTCGTTACACCAAATACCAATTAAAACACCGTTCATCCCCGAACGGACAAGGGTGAGAAATCTAGGGAAGAGTTACCTGACTCGGCGAAAAGCTGAGGGTACTTGCTACGCATATCAGATTTTTTTCCCAAGTAGCTTCTTCTAGTTGGCGATTTTCCACTGCACTTTCACAGAAGCTATTTCCTTGGACCTCAACTTGCGAACAAGCCTATCTAAGATAGCAACGGGCTCTACCTCATACGACAAATTCTCATCTAACAGAATCGAGTCCCAACGAATGAGGTAGGAACCATCATTGTGGTACCTTTTCAACATCAACACATGGAACACCGGATGAACACCTGACAGACCCGGTGGTAAAGCCAACTTATAAGCCACTTCTCCTACGCATTTGAGAATATCAAACAGACCAATGTACCTCGAGCTAAGCTTGCCCTTCTTCCCAAACCTCATCATACCCTTCATGGGTGAGACCTTCAACAACACTTGCTCTCCTTCCTCAAACTCAAGATTTCGGACCTTGCGGTCCGCATACTCCTTCTGCCTTCTCTACGCTGCCAGAAGCTTGGCTTGAATCACCTTCACTTCTCTAGGGACTCTCTCAGAAGATCGGTATCCCATGGCCTCACCTCGAACGCATCTAACCACCCAATAGGAGACCTACACCTTCTTCCATACATCGCCTCAAATGGGGCCATATCAATACTCGAGTGATAGCTATTATTGTAGGAAAATTTGGCTAAGGGCAAGAACTGATCCCAATGCCCACCGAAATCTATTACACAAGCATGGAGCATATCCTCAAGAATCTGAATGGTTCGCTCAGACTGCCCGTCAGTCTGAGGGTGTAAGGCTGTGCTAAGATCTAACTTCGTACCCAATTCCTCGTGCAAGCACTCCTAAAACCTGGATATGAAAGTGGTGCCCCGGTCGGACACAATGGAGATAGGAACCCCATGAAGTCTAAGTACCTCACGAATGTAGACCTTAACCAATTTCTCTGCATTATAAGTTATCTTCACCGGAATAAAGTGAGCAGACTTAGTCAACTTGTCAACAATAACCCAGATAGAGTCAAACTTTCCTAACGTTTTCGGAAGACCCACCACGAAATCCATAGCTATCCTTTCTCACTTCCACTCAGGAATGGGCATCCTCTGCAGTGTACCCCCAGGTTTTTTATGCTCATATTTGACCTGTTGGAAATTTAGGCACCGAGCAACGAACTTTAATATATCACGCTTCATCCCCGTCCACCAGTAATGTTGCCTCAAATCACGACTCATCTTACTGGCACCAGGATGGATAGAATACCTCGAACTATGAGCCTCTATCAGAATGGTCTTAATCAAGTCGCCTACACGAGGCACACACACTCACCCTTTGATCCGAAGCACACCTTCCCCATAAATCACGGCTTCCTTGACCTCACCATGCAGTACTTTATCACGTATTTTACACAACTTAGCATCCTCAAACTGCTCTAAAAATGACGATCGAGCCTCAACACAAGCCAATACCTTGCTTGTGTTAGAGATGTCCAGCCTCCTAAAAATGTTAGCCAGAGTTTGAACCTCTCTAGCCAACGGACGCTCTGAAGAAATCAGACGAGCCAGACTTCCCATACTAGCTGACTTCCTGCCTAATGCGTCAGCTACCACATTTACCTTACCAGGGTGATACAAAATGGTGATATCATAGTCCTTCAGCAGTTCTATCCATCTCCGCTTTCTGGAGTTCAGATCCTTCTGAGTGAACACATGCTGCAAACTTCGATAATCTGTGTACACCTCGAGAAGGATTTGTTGAACATCCCACCCTTATGGGCCTTCTTATCATCCTGCTTCGCATAACTCTCCTTCCTAATCCCCTCAACAATACGGACATGCTCCACTATCTCTTGAAATGAAGCCCCAGTGGCTAGAAGGTGAAGAGCCGATAACTGAAGTCCAGTGTTCAACCCCTTCACGAACCACCGTATTCTCTCCCCCTCAGTGGGCAGCAACTAAAGAGCATAACGGGAAATGAAGTGAAAACAGGACTTATATACAGCAACTAACGAGTTTCCCTGATCAATAGTAGCGAACTCATCCTTCCTTGGTCCCTCAGAGTATGCAGAACGTACTTATCCAGAAATACAGAGTAAAAATGAACCCAAGTCAACGGAGGAGACCCAGCTGGCCTGCTCTTCACATAAGCCCTCCACCAAAGCTTAGCATCACCCAAGAATTGAAAGGTCACAAACTTTACCCCGTACTTATCCACGGCCCCCATCTTATAGAGCCTCTCGTGACAGTCGATGATGAACTCATATGCGTCCTTCGACTCAGTACCATAGAACACATGAGGCTTTATTTTAGTGAACCCCCAAAATAGATCATGCTCCTCGCCAGTCATCACCGGCCCTGCCACTGGCCTTGGGATGGCTTCAAAACCCGGAATCTCCACTAAGCGAGGTGCCACCGCTGCTGCATGCTGAACCGCCGGAGCCTGTGCTCTGTCCGGAGCTGGGGCTGCTACTCCTATGCCGCTGCTTGCTGGGCTGGCTAGTATAGCCCCGGCCTATGCTAACCATGCAACCAATGCAGTACCTGTGCCATAGCATCTGGTATACCCTGAGCAGCTGCGGCTCCTGGTGGAACTAGTATTGCTGTTGGTTGGGCGGGTGCGGCTACATCTCCCGCTGCCTCATTAGGAACCACTGGAGGCACGGGGTCAATCACTGGGACGTCGCCCCTAGCTAGGGCAGCCCCTTTGCCAGCTCCTCTGCCTCTACCTCTACCTCTGGCTGCTGCTGCCCGTGTTCTCGCCATCTACGAAAGAATGAAGATAGTCAGATACCAATTTGAATCAGCAGATACCAATTGGAATCAAGTAGCATGAAAGAAAGAAAGAAAGAAAGAAAGAAAGAAAGAAAGAAAGAGAGTTTTCCTAGTGTCCGACAGCCTCTCGAAGATAAGTACAGACGTCTCTGTACTGATCCGCAAGACTCTGCTAGACATGTCCTTATACGATGAGATCGACAAACCTAAAGCTCTAATACCAACTCTGTCATGACCCAACCCGCCATGACTAACACCCATCTAAATCCTAGTGGGTGAACCAACATACCAGACACCTATTCATTCAATCCGGTTTTATATTAACTAAGCTAGACAGTTATTACTCATTCAAACATCAAATGAACAAAATAAGTTATGCCATAGAATACTGAAATAAGTGCGAAAGTCTAACTATTACAACCCCAAAATCCGAAAGTCATCGTACATGACTCTAATCTAAGACATGTAAAAGAACTGAAGTCTAATAATTAAATAACCATAATGTCCAGAGTACGAAAAGACATCATAGCGGGAAGATATTCAGGCGACCTAGCATGGAAGAAGCTCACCCTAAAATCTGTTAGAAAATGTCCTCCACGCTAGATGTGAGGGTGAATAGCGGTCTGTATATCACAATCTGCACTCAAAAAATGCATCAAGGTAGTATCAGTACAAACATTATGTACCGGTAGATATCATAGGCTGACTAAGATTAATATCATGCATATTTCATAAAATCAATAGAATAAACAAGCCAGTCAATTATACACGAATATCAATAAATCACAACAAGTCAACCAGGGACAAACAAAATCAAATCACCAAGATGCTAAGAATCACAATCACGTAAACCACAACGAAAGTAAATTTACCACAATAACCTGAGTCGCTGTACACACATGCTATTTGATGTCATAGCTCAGTAGTCATGACCTGCAGGGGACCCATGGTGTCCATGTACTACTCGTTCCGGAATACTCCTTGGACCCGAGCACAACCCTCCTCTCCGGAACGAACCTCGGACGCGGGACATATCAATATACTTCTCATTTTCGGAACTATCCTTAGACCACGAGCCCATAATTTAGGTCACATGTGTGCCTTTCCATAACTCTTACAAAACAATGTTTCTTACCTTCTCAATATCAATACTCGACTCATCATTCATGTCACAATACCATCGAGAAGATTATATTAGCTTCTCATCACAATACATCCACTGCAGATTCAATCACATAGGAATAATGACACGAAGCCTACACAACACTCAATCACATTCACATAGGAGTTTAACCACACAATATCATGCATGAAAACTAGACATGCTTTCTCCTAAGGAAATCACAAAACATATAATCAACTTACCAAAGTCTAACTCAAGTAGACCGTAACCTACCTCAACGTAGAGCTGGAACACGCAGGTCACTCTGCTACAGTCTTTCCTTTCCTCAAAGCCTCAGTACGTTCACGGTCTATAAATAGAAGACTCAATGAATCACATTGCTCAATTCACAAATACTAAAGCAAGAATACCCTTCCCTTACTCCATTTCAAGGGGGGGGGGTGATTTTCTAGGTGATAAACAACCTATTAAGACCCCTAGTATTCATTAGTTATCAATTTATAACAACATTCTATCAAATATTCCCATTACAAGCAGTTTTTATGGTAAATAAACCATTTTTATAGAACCTAGGTTCCCAATCACTTAGTTTATGCCTCTACACGTTCAATTTATGATCAAGAGCAACTAACCAATGCATTTAGATGATACTAAGCGATAATAACCATAACTCATCAAGTTTAGAAGGTTTATTAACATTCTAGGGTTTCTATTTCAATTTCACCATTAAAGACCCATGAAGAGGATTACAAATAATGAAGGAGAATGGAATGATAGAATGAGAATCAATGGAACTTACCTCGCAAAGTTATCTTGCCCTAGCTTGAAATTTCTCTCTAGGTGCTTGTTGGGAAGTGTGTTGGTGTTTTGTGAAAAGAGAAAATAAAACTGAGTATATAAAATTTGGGCTACTGTTTTACGTTGACCATTGCAGCCGTCACCACGCCGTTGCAGCGGTACCGCTATAGCGGTCCACCACGAAATTATAGAGGTCCATACACCGCTATAGCAGTGCAGCCATAGCGGTACAATGCCCGCTACAACGGTCACCAAGGAAAAATGGATGGCCGCTGGCAGCGGTCCACGTACTGCCATAGCGGTACCGCAGCAGCATTATGTTTTGGGCAGTGAGCTCGACTTTGTCCAGGTTTTCCCCCTATCACCCCACATTTCATCTAAGGCCTCAAAAACACAAAACAAACATACACATATACAAAAGACGCCCTACAAATCCACCTACGGCCTCGAAACTCCCAACGGAGTCCTAATTTCCCATAACGACCCGAAGGGTCGTTACAGTAACATCTGTAATTTCAAAGTCAGTAACCTCATTGCCATTGTATCTTTCAACTTCACAAAGTACTGCATTAAAATCTCCCAAAATGATCCAGTTCCCCTACATAGTGCTACTGATCCCTATCAACTCTTGCCAAAGACATCTTTTATCTCCACTTGTGTGTAGCCCATACATTGCAATCATATAGAAGTCGAGGTTGTTTGTATGATCGCTGATTTTTCCATGAATAAACTGAGTATGTATGGAGAGGACAGTATTTGTGATAAATCTGGGATTCTACATAATCCAAATCCTCCCCCTAGCATTGTGCTCATAATTTTGACACCATTGCTAGCCTTGTGCAATTTTCCTTATTACTTTATCCGCAGTTTCCTCCTTCACTTTATGTAGCAGAATAGCTATAAGTGTAACTTTATTCTTTTATTAAAAACTCCTTCATCTCCTTCTGCTTATAAACTTTATTCAGCCCCCTCACAAAAAATTTCAATAAAATGTCAAACTTTACCATTTATTACTTTTAGGTCCCGACCTTATTTTCTAAAGTCAAATTTACTTTTTGTTCTTATGGTCTACTTTTCAAAAGCTTTCAAACATCCTACGTTGTTTTTCCAATTTTTTGGTCTTCTATTCGGTGCCCGGTATTCGCATTGGAGCCGATTAATCAGGATTCGCGTAGCGTAGGGCGTATTCGGGAGAAGCACTCCCTATCAAGGATTTTTTTTATACCCAAGCTCGAACCCGAGAATCCCGGTTAAGGGAGGAGCAGCCCCAGCCGTTGCACTTTATTTTCCTGTTGATTTTTTCTATTGATCTTATCTATTAGCCTAAAAAGTAGTCATTTCTTCGCTAGATTTTTGCTTCTTGTTGCTCTCTCATTTTCTTCTTATTCATTTGTTGCATGTGAAAAATATTTTTTTACATGTAGGCACTTCTTTTACTTTATAATTGTGTTATGAAATTTTAGAATTTTTGAAAATTATTTTACTCACATGTAGGCATTTGTTTTACTTTGTATTTATACTTTAATGAGCTCATATGTGTTTAAAAATATTTTTACTAAAATGATTTTGAGACAGTTTTAAAAATTATTAAATGATGTCGTAAAGTGTTGAAAATAACGACAGTGTTATCAGTGAAGATCAGTTATCTTTAAAATTTCTTGTTTGGTTAGCTAAAATTAATTTTTTAAACACGAAATAAGTTTGAAGCAGGGCGGAGTTACAGTATCGGCTATGGATTTGGTCGAATTCGTTAGCATTTCGGCTCATATTCTATATTTGTCTTAAAAGTTCATTAAATATATATAAATTATTAATTTAGAACTAAATAACTTTAAAATTAGAATTCAGAACTCATAAACTTCAAATTCTACCTCCTCATCTGATTTGAAGTAAATAATTTTATCAAATTGAAAGTTAAAATATTAAAGGAGTGAAATGAAAGTTCTGCTTTATATATTAAAAATATACTTATTTGAAATTTTATTACGACTACCATAAATTATATTTTTTAATTAAAATATCTAATTTTATATCTTGTTTTTGGGCCCGAACGTAGCACGAGCCTCACGAAACTAGTATATATGTATTTGTGTGTGTGTGTTAAAAGATATTCAGGTTCTTTTAAAATGCAAATTTTACAAGACACCTCAACCCAAATAATGAAGTTGATGACTCCATTAGAATAAGAGAGAAAATAGTAATCAATTAAACGTGGATTGTTCTGTGGCTGTTCTAGGTTATTTAAGATCCTTACTAAAAAAAAGATATCTAGCTTTGATCTTTTTGTTATTCTCTAAACACTTTTGGTGTTTTCTTTTGCAGTTTGTTTTACAGACTTTAAGATGATTGGTCTAGTCCTTCTCGGCTTCTCCGTATTTCAGGCATAAGTATCTGAACTTGATGATAATTTTTGCAAGTTGGTCGCCTAATTTCAGGCATAGATTTTTTGCAATTTCGATCGCGTTTATTGGAGATTCCGAAATAGCTAAATTAACTTACAAAATTAATATATTGGGACTGTGCCATACATAGGGGTCCCAAAATCAGCATTCTGTGCGCTTGCCCATGAAACTGTGCTGGAGTAGTTTCACTTATAGATAGATGTTCGAATTCCTTAAAACAAAAAAAAACAAAAAGCAGTTTGAACTGGGACATTTTTGGACTTCTTTTCCTTTACTTAACGGTGGCTGTATTTCGACATGCGGCCCAAGAGTGGTTGTTTTTCAGAGTTGGCCCTAGTAAGTAGTATTAACTAGGGAAAAGGACACTGCGTGTCCACTCAGTCAAATTAATCCCACATTTAATCACTGTTTGGGCTTAATTTCACTAAGTGTTCGTTCGGCCCAAAATAATGCCAAAAAATGGCGGTCAGCCCAAAATAATGCCAAGGCTGACCGGCCCAACAGCCCAGACGCTTAAAAAAAAAAAGACTTTTTGTGGGCTGCTACAATATATATACATATGTTGGAATTATATTTATACTTTATATACAAGAATTATACAGTTTATATACATATGCTGGAATTAATCATACATTTATTTTACATAAATTATACGTTAATTATACATTTATTATACACATATTATACAATAATGATACATAACTTAGTGATTCATATTTTATACAGTTTCTATACATTACAGATAGGTATTGATACATATTTTATACACAAATGACATATATTATATATAAAAATCGCCTCAAACATTTTTGTGTTTGGGTTTTTATTTGAAAATTGTCTTATTTAAGTTTTGGCTAATGGATGAGATTAGTTTAGTGGGTATAATTTGGGTTTGGGAAAAATTGGGTTAGAGGGTGGGATTAATTTCACCCCACCGGCCATTTGTGTCCTTTTCCCTGTTAACTATCCAATTCACAACCCACAACATTTAGGCCCAAAATCTGATACAGGCCTGGGGCGAATGAAATTGGGCTCAAATAGTATCCCAGGCAAACTAATCCTGACTTGGATGGGTCATTTGCACTTTTATGCTTATTTTGTGCTGATCTTTAAAATATGTCCACATAACAACACAAAAATCTCTGGGTATAAAATTTAAATTTTTATATCATAATATCCTATAAGTTTTACTCTGGAATGACTTCAATTTCTAAAGAACTTATGCGGCACTAGTTATAAATTCGGTTGCTAAAGGAAAAAATAATAATTAAAGACTAGTCCATTTAAGGAGAAAACGTACAATTATATGGATTTGGAGAAGGCCAAATAAGATAAGCCCATAAATCTTTTGTTATATATGAACAACATGGGCCAAGAGCCTAAGGTGGAAGGTAAACTTGGGAAATTGAAAGGGATGCTTACCCATATACACTGTGCAAACAAACAGTTTACAGTAACCATACGTTTGCATTGAATTTCATGAAGCCAAATTTATTTTAAAGCTATCTTTTTACCTTTTTCCAGAGCTACCATATAATCCTTTCTCATTTATCTCTTTTTCATTTTTAAAATCTGTATAATATGATGTACAAAAGTGTATATACACTATTATGCATTAAATATACATAATTATACACTATATTACATTATATATACATGCTATATATAATGTATATGGTATGTATAACCACGTATAAAAAATATATCTACATTGTATATCAAGTAGTTATACTGTTATATAGTGTAGATACACTTGTTATATCAAAATTTACATTACGAATCCGTCATCCATCTACCATTACATCAAAAGTACTGGAATGAATGAACATGAAACGAGAGAAAAAAAATGAAATCAGAAACGAAGAGAAAAGGACAACACATTCTGAAGGTTTTATTAGAATTTTAATTTTGTTATTAATTTAGACACTCTTTTTCCAATTCTCTTTAGGATCTACAATTTACAGTATGCATTATCACATAAAATGTGGGTCACTTGGGCCATTACACGAACTGTTGATTTGCTTTCAATAAAACAATTCACTTTAAAAAGAGTAGGGTTAGAGGAAAGAAGAAACTAGGTAATGAGAGATGTGCTTAAAAATCAAATGCGATACTTTAATCGAAATTTATCTTGCTCAATGATGTACAAAACATCATTGGAGACCTTGAAAAAACTTGAAGAAAATCAAATGGGTCTCTTTGATTTTGATGACCTCAGCACAAAATGAAATTTGGGGTTTGATCCTAATATTATTTTGGAGCTTGTGGTTGAAAATTTAACACTTTTGAAGGAGATTTGGTGGAGAAGAAATGAGTGAGAAAGAAGAATAAGAAGAAGAGGAGGAGGAGGAAAAAGGAGAGAGAGAAAAGACAAAAATAGGTTTTGACCAGGGATGTGTTTGGTATGGAGGAAAATGATTTTCTGGAAAATGTGTTCTTGAAAAATAACTGAATTTCTACTTATTTTCTCATGTTTGTTTGGATAGCGAAAAATAAGTGAATTTATTACTTATTTTTTCGTGTTCGTTTGGTTGATAGAAAACATTTTCAGAAAAATACTCAACCAAGCCCCACAACTCCACCCCATACCACACTAACCCCCCTATCCCCACCCCCATTTTTTATTTTTATTTTTGTTGCTTTTTTGAAGTTTTTAATTTTTTTCTAGATTTTCTAAACAACCACATCCTCCACCTCCCCACCCCGTATGGACCCATACCACACCAAACTCTCCCCCCCCCCCCCCCCCCCAACACCTTTGATTTTTTTTAAAATTTTTTAATTTTCTTTTCTTGGTTTTCTACACCACCACAACCCCCCCCCCCCCCCTCTCCTCTCACCAAAAAATAATTTCTTTAAAAAAGTTTTAAAAGTTACTTTTTTTGGATTTTTACACCACCCACCTCCATGACCCCACCACCCCCTCCAATAACCACGCAAAAATTTAATTTTTATAATTTTTTAATAAAGGTAAAAATAAATAGGAAGTAGAAAATTCGGGAGGGGGTAGGGGGTGCGTGCGGGGGTGAGTGTAGAGAATCAAAAAAGAAATTTTTTCAAAACTTAAATTTTTTTTTTGGAGGGGGTGTCGGGAGGGGGTGGTGGTCGTGAGGGTGGGTGGGGTGAAAAAATAAAAAAAAAGGGAGTGGTTGAGGGGGGGCGGGGTTGAGTAGGGGGGGACGGGTAGGGAGATGGTGGTGTAGAAACCCAAAAGAAAAAATTTAAAAAAAAATGGGGTGGTGGGGGTGGAGTGCGGGGTGGGGGTAGGGTGCGGCGTGGGAGGAATGGTGCATGGGTTGGGGGTGGGGTGGTGCATGGTTGCGGAAGTGGTTGGAGTTTGGTAGGTGGGGATGGGGGTGGGGTGGGATGGTGGGAGTGGTTGAGGTTTGGTGGTTAGGGGTGGGTTCGGTGGTTAGTGGAATGCACTTGTGGACTTGTTTTCCCTAATTTTATTTGGGAAGTCATTTTCTCCATTTTTGAGGAAATTTTTTTTCTAAAGAAAATGTTTTCCAAAATTTTTGACCAAAGGAACATGAGAAAAAATTGAAAAACGTTTTCCGGAAAATGTTTTCCTCCATACTGAACACACCCCAGGACTAAAATATTTTTTGTCAAAATACATATCAATTTTGGGCTAAATCTGGTAAGAATAGGAGAGTTGGGCCAATTTCAACAAACCAGATGGCCGAATAGCCCATTACCATAGTTATCTAAAATTGAAAGGTAAAATTAACAAAATAGCTACATATTAGAACTTTCCTTCCAATTATAACTATCCTTTTTTTATTTACCAAACGTAGCTACCTTTCCAGCTTTAAGTGTATGTTTTCGAGTGTATATTTAACTCACAAATACACAGTCAAACAGTAAAAAAAACAGACGCCTAAAATTATGCCTAATCAACCGTGTACCATTAAAGCTGTAATTAATCCTATATTTGGTAAATTCAAATTTTAGTTCCACTAAATCAGCACAAAAAAAATTTCCTTCATCAATCAAATATTCAAAATCAAACGTAACCAAATTCAAATTTCAAAATCTACTGAACCTTCAATTACTCTGTTTTTTTCAAAAAAAAAAAAAAAAAGATCACCAAGAAGATCAATGTTTGAGGTAATTCAATCAATACATATTTGTTATATCAAAAATTTTGTTCATAAAGTTACGTCAATCTACTGTTTAGATTTTTTTACCGTAAGATTCATGTATTTTCAACAATCTGTTGAAATTTGTTTTTTTACGAAAATTAAAAAGCTATAGATCATCGTTTCAGGTTGATCAATCAAATATATTATAGTGAATTTGAATAGGTGTATGTCAATCATCAAGTACTGTTTATCTGTTTTCAAATTTACAATCAAAATCACTAGTTTTGAAATTGATGAAAAAATTATTTGAAAAATACTTATCTTAAGGTGAATATGTTCTTAAATTGGTATAATTTCAAACAAAAACATTAATTATAAATCTCTCTAACATTACAGGTATAAATTTCATCTAGTATTTCTGTTATGTATTTGTCAAATACTACCGAGTATATTTTATGCAAACTGCAAAATAAATTCAGTTTTTTGAAATTTTGATTGACATATTTAATGTTCTTAATGGTTTAAGTTGTTGAAGTAAATTGAATAATTTGATATTGTATTTTTGGTTTATATGTTACCTGTCAAAATTATACGCATTTACAGATACAATAACATAATTGAGTGTATGTTGTATTTGTAATGTTAATACTAACTTTTTTCAGATGTGTATTTTTCAATTTAACAGTATGATGTATGTTGTATTTGTCAATATTTACGTGTGATGTATGTTAAACCTGGTAGAATCTGATTTTTTATTATAAATGTTGTTTTTTAATAAGGAACTCTTTTTTTTTTATTGAATGTATTTTTGATCTTAAAACAGTTTATATTGAAAAACCTTCAAATACATGGAGTTTTTTTTTTTTTGACAGATTGAAAAAACCACATTTTAGTTTTTTTTAATCTGAAGACTGATTTTACATAATGAAATCTGTTTTTTTATTGAATGTATTTTTGTTCTTAAAACAGTTTATATTGAAAGAAATTCAAATACACAATGTTTTTTTTTTGTTTGACAGATTGAACCATCAACAGAATTTGTGTACACGGTACATGATGGACAAAGGCGTTTCATTATTAATCTGAGTAACAAAACATGCAGTTGTCGTATGTTTCAATTAGACGAAATCCCATGTCCGCACGCATGGGCTGTTATAAAACAGAAACATTTGGTTGTTGATGATTATTGCTCTGATTTGTTCAAGCCGGAGACAGTTGTAAAGTCATACGATATTGCTGTGGATCCTCTACCAGACGAGCGTGAATGGAAAATTCCAAAAGACATCTTGGATGAAGTGGTGTTGCCGCTGAGATACAAAAGACCACCTGGTAGGCCAAAGAAGAGGCGTGACAAACCTTTACACGAATTAATGGCTGGAAAAAAGAGACATGCTTGCAGTACTTATGGACAACTTGAACACAACAGGCGTTCGTGCGATTTTGAGCCTAGGAGGAAATGATTTGGTTTCAATTATGTTTTTATAATCGTACCCTTACTTAGGGAAATACTCCGGGTTTTTTAGAATAAGGACAAATGTGTCAATAATTTCTATTGACACTTATTATCTGTATTTCTATAATTCTTGTTTTGTATAAATGTTTGTCATAAAATTCATTGATTACTGTCAACATATGTACAAATACATCTAGTTTACAGTATTAAAATCATCAATAATTCATGAATAGAGGTTAAACAGACATTGAGATTAAATTTGATATTATAACATACTTGAGTAAATAACTGTGTATGTCTGTTCAAGAAACTTAATGTGAATACTTGAAGATTGTTTTTCTGTTCATTCAAACATACGACAATGTAACGACCCGTTTGGTCGTTTAGCACTTTTGAACTCTTTTCCGTTAAAATACCCTTTTCGTAGTTTTAAAATGGTATTCTTGACTTGCAAGGATAGGTGGGATGGTTACACAATTGACCAGTAAATTTTAGAATTTGTCTATGTAATGTGTGTGAGTATTTTATTTATAAAAATATTATTTGTACACATATAAGGTATGAGTTGGAGAATTAAATAAGTGGTTGGTAAGCCTAATTTATACTTTTACAGGTTAGTTGGGTGATTAAGTAATCTGAATAATTTTATAAGAGAAAACTGGGCCAAGCCCATTTATTCCTAGCCCACATATGAGGATACGAGATATATTAGGGTAAAAGAGTTCTTGGCTCTAGGGAAATAACATTTATTCGAAGGGAGTGACTGGGGCTTTGGATGCGCCGACAGTGAAGCACTCTTCAATTTAAGCTTAAGGTAAAAGTATACTTAGTCTATATATTATTGGTTCTTGTATTCTCGCTAGATAAGGATTTGCTAGAACTCATTATTAAATGTAAAGTCCGAATGGAGTAGATTAAAGAAAATCAACATCCGCAAACAATGGTCACGTTCTTTATTGTTATTTTATTTTCTTCCAACCATGTAAATGCTTTATTGGTCCTTTTGGAAATGCTTTGGATAGTAACAATTGATAAGGATTAATGATAGTAGTGGGTTCATACAGTTGAAGTAATGATGATAGGAGTAATGATTAAAGGGTTTCTACAAATTTGCTAAGTTGCAGTTATGTAACTTAGGCTACAGTGATCAGAATTTCTTTTTCACACGTTATCATGATTGCACTTTAATTCTAATACATAGGGTATATGTAATTGAATATTTTGGTAGTGAATAATATGAATACCTTCATAATCATGGTATTTAAATTGTGAAAAGTTAAATTTTTGTCCGAAGTTAAGATATTGGAGTAATTAAAGGTTTCGAGTCCTAGTCCTAAGAAAGGGGAATTAATGATTTGATAGTCTATTTATGGATGAAATTGACCAATTTTAAAATATATGATCCTTAGATAATGGGTGAAATTATTTTTCAATAAAATTCCAATCTTGCCCTTATGGGCCCAAGGCCACTTTTTGGGGTGCGTTTTTGGGTTTCGAATATAAATATAGCAATATGGGCGTCCTTAGATTCGTATTCTAACGTAGATCGCATACTGTATAGATTTTGATTGTTCAGAGGCTCTACGCGAAGGGAAGACATTGGTTTAATTGTTCGTGACACTCGCTCGGCATCGAGGTAGGTTACGGTCTACTTTAGTTAGACTCTGATTAGAGAATCGTATGTAGTTGTAGAAAGTGACGGGGATAGCATGATAGGCCTTCGGGCATGAAGTGGAGGTGAATTCCAATTAGGTTGATTTGTCAGCTGTTATGTGGGCTTGTCGCCAAATGTGTTATTTTTGTGATTATCAGTTGTTTGTATTTTCGTCACGTACTAGTTCACTCATCACATGAAAAAGAATGGTAATGTTGATAATTTAACAGTGGACAGTAATATGACTTGTACTTGTTGATCTATATTGGTGATATTGTTGAGACTGATATCATACATGGCATGCTTTCCATATTATTGTTGTGATGATTGGTGAGGGGAGTGATTGAGAGACTCCGAGGTCTTTGCCGGAGATGGAGAGTGACAGAGAGACTCCGAGGTCTTTGCCGGAGATTGAGAGTGATTAATAGCCTCCGAGGTTTCTGCCGGAGAGCACGAGTGGTACATGGACTTCGCGGGTCCCCCATGGGTCATGGCTTTGAGGCACTGCCCTTAGCATGTGTGTACGAGAGTGGAGTGAGAGAGGTGACTATTGCATTGCATTGCATTCATCCACTCATATATTTGACTGATCACGTAGTGAATTATATCTGTCTTGGTTGATTTCATGATTCCTTTACACTTTACTTGTATATGATACGTGACCATACTTGTCTGCTCTATGTGCTACTTGTTGGTTTCAACTTCTTCATGCGTTATCTAATCATTGTCGGCCTATGATGCTTACCGGTACAAGTGTTGTACTGATACTACTCTTGCTGCACTTTTGTTGAGTGTAGAGTACGATCCAGGTTCCAGTTCTACACCCCGTGGCTGATGCGCGAGGGTGATATCTTTCAGTCATTCAGGGTGAGCTACTTGGTCGTCTGTGGCCCCTGAAGGACCTCCTCTATTTATTTTTGTTTTTGTATTCGACAGACAATATGTAGCCTTCGGGTATTTTCAGACTTCTATTCCGTACCATGTTAGCGCTCTTGTACCCTTTGACCACTTTTTGGGATTGTCGTGACATTTCTAGTTATGATAAGTATTTAAGACTTGATAACTTATTCTTATTAAATTTTCCGCTTATTTAACCTGTCAATAGTAATGTGGTTCGCCTACTCGGAGTGATAGTGTAGGTGCCACCACGACTCGCGAATTGGGTCGTGACAGACAACCATATAGTATGTGGCTTACAAGAACATTAGGTTTTTATATAAAAAAAATGATATGTATTTTTAGCTGTTAAGTTGAAAAAACATTATGTATTTGTAAAATACATAGTTTACAGATGTTAATGATGTCAATATTTGAAGGCCACTTTTTGATATTCAATGAAATTTTCTTGTTTCTGAATAGTATGTTCAACAATTAAATAATTGTCAACATTAATAGTAATCTTAAAAAAAAAAAAAACTGCACATTCATTTCACAAAATTATAATCCAACATCAATCTAATACATCTAAAACAACAAACTAGCTACTAAAGAAAAAAAAGAACAAAAATATCGTTTATCCTAACATAATTGTTCAAACATCATGAACATCAACAGTGTTGTAATCTATCTCAGTCCTAATTGGTCTTGGTGGAACCTCACTATCAGTCTCAGCATTGTTGGCCAACTTGGCTTCGGCGTATCTCGACAAAAGAGTGCCATATCTCATACGCAGCATATGTGCATCAATATTATCTGGCATACTCCCAGCCGTTGGAGGATGTTTCAACATGAATTTAGATCCCTGAAAACATAATTAATAATATGAGAACAAATACACATCGTACACTAAAAAATACATATGACGGAATATTAAAAAAAACACAAAAAAATAAATAAATTACTGGTTCTTAAAATTTTAAAAATACAACACAAAAATAAACATACATACTTTAGAAAAAATGTTCCCATAAGAAGCAAGTTAAAAAAACAACCCAAAATACATAAATAACAAAACATATATATTTAGACCTAAGTTTTATTTCCAGAAAAATAGACATACATATAATGAAAAATATCTGAGAAAATACTGGATGTCAACAAATACACAAATACACAATAAAAACTGAAAAATACAACATCTATCTCGCAAAAACATACAAGTCTCACAACTAAAAAAATCAACACATACATTCATATAGATTAACGTATGTGTTTAAAACATAAATATAAACTGAAAATATGATAAATCGGCTCAACATGAAAATCAAAAAAAGAATAATCAAAACATACATTCATAAAAAATTATGTATGCGTTCAAATACATAATCAAAAAATAAAAAAAAATTGACAAAATACTTGATTCTTCACTGATAATTTTGCTGTTGGTAAATCTTCATCAACAACAACATTCTTCCCCTTTTTAGCATAATCAACTCCAGATGTATTTCTCCTCTCTGATGTTGTAACAGAAGCTTTTTTCAGTCTCAGAAATACATAGTTGAAGACTCGCTTTTCTCTTAGGATCATGTATTTTCTTTGATCTAATCTCAGCATATTCTTTCTCAGCAGAAGCTGAATCAACATTGATTTTTTTGTTGAGAAATACCCAAATCAAAGGTCGGAAAATCTAAATTTTGAACACTATGTGTTATACCTCTAGTTACTCTCCTATTAGGTGTGGTTTGATCAGCCATTAGAAGAATGATTTAGTGATTAACACCTGAAAATTAAACTTTGATTTAAGTTAAAATTATAAGAACAGTAACATTAAAAAATGAAAAATACACAATATATATAAAAATACTTACACAAATACACAACCACCCGAGAATTTAGGGCACAAAATCGTGGTTGAATCATGGATGAAATGTGATTGAAGGTTGAAAGTAATGGAAAAAAACTGAAGAGAACAAAAGGGCTAAAATTTTGAGTAATTAAAGAGAGAGAATTCTAATTAATGTGTGAGTATCTAATTGTACCGTTAAAAGGGGGAACAGGGATTGGGCAACGTGATTTTAGGTGTAATTGTGTATGTTTTGCCTTTTTGTTTTACCATGGTAGCTATAATTGGTAATATTGAAAAGTTTTAAGTTATTATTAATAATAAAAACAAATGGTAGTTATGTTCATTAAATATGGTTAAAAAGAAGCTATGGCAAGTAATTTTTTCAAATTGAAAAGGGAAAAGTTACATGTACGATCCAAATATGAGCACGTGTCTGATTGGTAAAATGGGAGAAAATGAATAAAGAAGGATTAATCCAAATAACCGTCCACCTATCGCTTAAAATTAAAATAGTTGGCAAATATATATTTATACTTCACGTAAAATATGTGTATAACCGTATATAATCAGAATATAATTCATATATACCGGCAGAGGCGGATCTAGGATTTGAAAGTAGCGGGTGTCACAATTTTCTTCAACAGACATCTTGTTAGGAACGTGTATCTAGGCCGGGTCCATATCTTTTTAGTTTATTCGGGTCAACTTAAGAGGGTTTTTATTTATTTACAAATATGAAAATTACATCTCAAAAATTAAAAAACGAACATATTTAGCATCTTAAATAAGGAATCACACTCATTAACACCCATTAACAACAGAAGTAAAATCAACATTTTCACCAAGGGACTTGCATCTCTTATGTATATTAAAAAATGAATTTGCACAAGTAAAAACAACATCTTCAATAAGGGAATTATATCAATCAAACTAAGAAAAATAATAGAAAAACTCTTCAATAGGTAAATACTCCCAATAAGTAAATGTAGAATTAGATAAACTACAAGTTCTCAAAAATAAATCATAAATTTCATGTTTTTTTTAAGCAGTACTTACGAAATTTCCATCACAATTTAAGTAGTAAAGTGATTTAGATTGAATTTAACAATTATAGAATAGCATAAATTTTTATAATACACTCCCTCCATCCATTTTTATTTGTCCATTATACTAAAAATATATGTCCACTTTTACTTGTAAGTTATATAGTTTGAAAAAACCAAAACATAATTTATCATTTTATACATATTTTAAACAATTCATTTCTCATTTTATTTATTGCTTATTAAGAGTGTCCCAAGTTAAATATAGACTAGTAAACATGGACAGAGAGAGTAATAAACAAAAGAAATTATAAATAAATAAAAAATTGAATTTTGATCTCAATCCAAAATTCCCATTGAGACCCAAGTTTTTCGATTTAAATACTCACAGATTTGAGGTTAAGAGAAATGCTTAATTTAAGGGATTTTGAAGTTTCTATTTGTGTGTTCTCTCTAGAGATCACAGATAAAATAATAGAAAAGAGGAAAGACAATATAAATAATAAAAAGATAACTAGAAAATTGGGAGGGCCGAAAATGGTACAAAGGAAGCAAAAAGCGCAAAGAAAAACGGGAGTCGGAAAATGTTCAAGATAGATTCAAACTTGTCTACCAGCCGCGACACCTTTGTCTAATTTACGACTGGGGGTGGCAGGATCAAGACTTTAACCTAATTTAAGCAGATTACAACATAAGTATATAAAAAATTTATTTATCAAGAGGGTGCCATGCCACCCCCAACCTATAGGATGGATCCGCCCCTGTATACCGGCTAAAAAAGTAAACAGTGAATCCGGTCGGCTATTTGTACTATAAATAAAAAGCAACGTATGCTCCACATAATAGCAATGAACTAGTATTGATTATTGGTACAACTAATTGCTAAGGTTATTTGTCGTATTTTTCAAGTTATTATTTCATCAATCATGAGTTTTACTATTAATTACTTTAGAATAACATGATGGCGTAAAATTATTTACACTATCGATGTATACATGCCAAACCTTGAACATAGTTGGCTAAAATTGATTTTGGTTTGGTGTTTGCTCATGTGGAGGAACGTGAAATCCTACATTTGACATGTCTGCTTTAGATATTCTCATATTCTCTTTTGTCATGTACCAAAAAGAAGAAATGTTCTTTTTGTCAATTATGTCACCATGTGAGACAAATATCAAAGAATTTCGGTGGCCATAACTGGAAACTAGTAGTGAATCGATCTAGAACGATACGACATATCTATTTTTATTTAACAAAAAGGTTAATATGCAAAAAGCCAACATATTACCTGTTGTAATCATGTGCATCACACAATGATACAAAAATATTGATCTTTATTGGAATATTTAATTTGATGTACATGTGCTAACTATTAAATATACATTAAGAATAAAGAGCAGGACTTGTATATTTTAAATGTAATTAATGTACATGTGCTAACTATTAAATATACATTATGAATAAAGAGCAGGACTTGTATAGTATAAACGGAAAAGGCTCAAATATGTCATCGAACTATCAGAAAAGGCTCATTCATGTCACTCGTTAATAGTTGGACTCAAAAATGCCACCGCCGTTACCATTTTGGGTCATATATGCCATTATCACTAACAGAGCTCTACTACTACCAGATTTTGCCACGTGGCATTATCTACACCCTTCATTTTACGAGTGGCATATATGAGCCATTTTGTAGTTCAGTGGCATATTTGAGCCTTTTCCCAATTCCTATATAAACCTCAATCTTTTCTAATTTTATGTAACAAACTTATAAGGACAAATTTTGTCCCTTATATTAATAACATTATTATTTAAATAGAAAAATTATGCTCTCTTATTTAATTAAATTGAATGGCTATAAAATTAGTGCAATAATCTTATATCATAGAAAGAAAGTTCTTCAAGTTTTACAACTTATCAAGTAAGAAGTTGATAAATAAAATATTCATGTAAAATTGGACAATCATTTTACTCTTCCAAGTGAACACACCTGTAAAATTTGTGTAACACTAATTAATAGGTATAAATTCTTTTATTACTAACCATCATTATACTCTTTAATGTAACATCAAATTCAAGAAATTCTTATGGCGATACTTAACAATTACATATCAAGTTTAAATAATCTAAATTTAGAAGAGATGAAGAGATTATTATCATAACCTTGTCATTTAATTTATTTTTAATAAGCTTATCACAAAAGAAAGAAGAACCGAACACCTTAAGTAGTTGGAGGCAGGCAAAGTCAAAAATCGCAATAAGACATCTAACAACTTATGTGGACAGAATTTTGTCATATAATTAGTTTTTTTATACCTTAAAATAGGATTACATTATATTTATATAATTCTATAAAAGTATGTTTATTAGCAAGGTATACACGTGTAACACACGTGCCCAGAAACTAGGTCAATTAAATAATAGAACACAGTTTTTCTATTTAAATAATAATATTATTAATATAAGGGACAAACTTGTCCTTATAAGCTTGTTACATAAAATTAGAAAAGATTGAGGTTTATATAGGAATTGGGAAAAGACTCAAATATGCCACTGAACTACAAAATGGCTCATATATGCCACTCGTAAAATGAAGGGTTTAGATAATGTCACGTGGCAAAATCTGGTAGTAGTAAAGTTCTGTTAGTGATAATGGCATATATGACCAAAAATGGTAACGGCGGTGGCATTTTTGAGCCCAACTATTAACGAGTGGCATGAATGAGCCTTTTCTGATAGTTCGATGGCATATTTGAGCCTTTTCCGTATTATAAATATGAAAGTCGTAATGTATGTAGATTGTGGACATAACCATGAAGGTCAAAATTATTAATGGTTCTTGACTTATTGTATTATGGTTTTCCTTAACAAAGTGTGCAACAACTATGTGAATTCATTAATATTTCGCATTGCACATATGTCTTTAGATAATAATAAGTAGAATAAACGATCTAACTAATTAGAATAGTAGTACACTCTCTGATAGAGTACATTACATAATGACCCCTAATTTCCGCCTTTAATTTAATGCATCCCTGATCCCTCTCAGCAAAAAAGATAAAAGAAAAAAGAAAAAAAAAGAGTACATTACATAATTACGCAACTTTTGTATATGTGTGTTTGACCATTTAAATGCTCCTAAATCACATTTACCTTTGAGGTGTTTCTACATGATTCTTCACATCTGATGGTTAGTAAAGTTTTTCTTTTGAATAATTCTACCAAGAATTTTGATATTTTATCAGATATTATCAACTTATAATCGGATTTAGCAATTTTCTTGCCTGTCGAGGAAAAAATATACTATTAAAACAAGAACTATACAACACAATTTCCTCCCAAGGCAAAGGAAAAAGAAGATATTAAAATAGATTGTTTCTCTCATTAATCATTTCTATTCTTATTGTTATTGTATAACAGCTAGCAAGAAAGCTCATAGCCATGGACCCATGGTTAATAAGTTTGTCATATCCACTAAAACTATTTACATAAATCTCATAGTAATTCTGCAAAAGGAGAGAGAGCAAATATCGTTTTTTGGAAAGCATTTCGTACGTTTTCTCAAGGCTCCAATCTTGTGTTTATTATTCATATTTTCCAACAGTTAATGCGTTAAATAAACTATAATTAATGTTTAATTCAATGCTTATAACAAGCCCTAAAGGAAAATAAAAATGACTGAGTATGAAAAATACAGAGGTAAAATGGAAATAATGACTACTTTTGATGGCATAAGTAGTGATATGGAGCAGATAATAATATAATGACTAATTTTTCTGAGGCTAGCTTTTATTCTTGTTGGAGCTCAACTCTTGGCTGACCATTTCAACCTGATTTGTAGTGTTAGTTTGCATTAGTGTGTCCTCCACCTCTTTCTCTATATCCTTAACCTGCAAATATTCCCAAGAAAGATTATATTTACATTGACATTATAAAATTAATTAATATATCAATGTTATTTAACCTGTAATTAGAATCTAATTATTAGTTTTACCATGTTATCAATTAATGCTTATTATAAATCTTGAGTTTAATGTACAATTTTTTTTTATTCATAATTTATAATGGACGATGTTGAAGACAACTACTATATATAACCGTTATTACCATGCTTCAATTTCAAAAGGTCTCAGCTATATAAATTTTCACTATTCATATGTCGCTTCACTTAAGCCCATCGATACAAAATTCTTTAGGAAAAGAAAATGTTGAGCTAAATCAGTTCAAAAATTCTCGTAACATGATGAGTTAATGTCCGATTTGGGTCAAATTCTCATTGTTTTTCCCAAAAGGTTCACACTGTTATATTAGGATTATCCTTACTTCTTATATGTAATTTTCAAATCTTTTTAACTATCAATATGAGGCGTTGTTCGCACATCCAATAGAAAGAATAGAGACTAATCAAGAATGTTGCAAGGAGTAATAGAATCCTATATATTGACCTTGTGAATTATATCTTGAGCTTGGTTGGCATATTTGACAGCACCTTCAGCTAAATTTTCAATTGAATCAAGATTTTTTTTAAGCTGTGAATCCCCAGGAAGTTTCTTTTCAACCTCCTCAGCAATATTATCTATTTCCTCAGCTACCTCTTCCACTATTTCAGTCATAGTTTCCACTGTTGCTACTGCTTTATCCACATTACCTTTGGAAAAAAAATCCAGCAAATAAATAAAAATTTCCTATAATAAACAATTAATATGACAATTGTATATTGGGATGCATCATACTTCAAAGAAAAATAGAAAAGTTACTCCCTCCATTCAGACTTTGTTGGTCTCTATTTTCTTATTAGTTTGTTTAAAAAAAATGACACATTTTTATATTTTTTTAATGAGAAGAGTTTATAATCATTCAAATGTTATAAGATATTTAAGATCACTAATTTCAAAAGTCTTTCAACCACACAAATATTATGACATATTTAATATCAAAATTTAAAAACTTTTCCTTTCCTTTTATTTTTCTACCGAGTCAAACTATGTCAAACATATTGAAGCGGACGAAGTAAATTTTACCTACTTTTGAGCAGTTGTAAAGCGCTGAGTTTGTTCTTGAATGAAGGTAGTAATACAGGTAGAAGAAATCCCAACAACCATTTCCTGCATATATAGCAAAAACTTCAAACTTGATTCTCTGGAAAATATTTAGCTGTGTTACTTTACTCTTCAAAATATCGTTGGATGCGTGATTGAATTCTCAAAAAATAATGCTTTTTGGAGGACCTGACATGGCCCATGAGTGATAATATTTTTTACGAGTCCGAACAACATACCATTCAGTAGACATTTTTTTAGTGCTTAATCCAATAATGTTAGGTTTCTTGAGAAAAGAAGAAGAAGAAGATAAATCTACCATCCAAAGAATGGAGATTTGCCAGGAGGTGGAGCTTCTGATCCAGTACTATTAGCTGAGTTGCACCTAACACTATAAGGAAAATAACATGTATACATAATAAGTTAACAAATTTTGAAAATTTGTAACAGAAAAAAGGAAAAAAATTAAACTTACGTGAATATTCCAATTTTGGAATTGAAATTGATGAAATTGAGAGGCTTATTGATCTTCTTTAAATGAACATTGGCTTTTCCAATTTGCAAATGCCTTGAATATGGAGAGTGGGATTTTTGGGAAAGAAATTGATTAGAAAGATTGTAAAATGGATCTGAATATGTAATTTTGGCTGACATTTGGTCTGATTTTAAAATTTAGATCAATGACAATTTTCTTCTGTTGATGGACTTACAAGAAGAAGTATATATGGAGAACTTGAATTTGATTTAGTGGATTGTAATCATGTGTGATGAGTGATTATAAACAGGCCATGTTTTCTTCGTCAGTATTAAAATCAAATCAAATGAAAGTGCGGTGCATGAGGAAATAACTAAAATTTAGATTCCAAGGTGTAGTACAGGAATTAAAAATTAAAACCTGTAGAACTTCAATAATTTTTTGGACGTCATATTGTGTGCCGTTAGATCATCAAATGAAATGCAATTTATTTCAAAGAGTTTTCCTATTAGAAAAAACAAGTGAAGATAGACCACCATCAAGGAATGTAATGGGATGACTAAGATTTTCTCAATTTAAAAATCAAATAATTCGGATTCGATCTTTGAACGTAAAAAGAAATTGGTAAGAAGTATTAATGTTCTCTTAAATGGCTTTACGGTTTACGTGTCGCAAATCTAAATTAGTCTAAGCTAATAAATTTTGAGCATGAAATGATTTTAAAAAATTGGAGATAGACGAAATGTTCCTTCTTTATTGTACGTCTGACAACGCATCCAAATTTTAGAAGCTTGAAATTATATTGGTATTTCCAAGACATTCTAAAATTGAAGAAGCAATTTTTTGTTTTTATGTTGATTTATTGTTTTCTTTTTTGACTCAAACAGCTACAGAACATGATTCACGGTTCCTCTTCTCTTTCCCCATTAATATGTATTAGTTCATTAGTTGAAGCAAGATAACTTTTATTTATTAAAGAGAAGGTGACACTACATAATAAATACATTTTCATTATGAAAGTATTGTGGTAAGATGAATAGGATCCCTTCACTCTTAATCAGAGTTCTCGGATTTGAGCTCTAAGTATGAAAAAAATCGCGAGCGTTTCTCTCTTAAATGGGCCTTGCGCGACGCAATTCCAGATTATTCGAGGCCATAATATGGGCACGGAACACCAGGTGGGAAACCAAAACATAAAAAAATAAAATGCATTTTCATTTAAAAGGAATACTCAAACGATTTTTGAGTCTCAAGAATAACAAGTTTCCTCCGTCATTTCTTAATTGAGTCATTTAGCTCATAAGTTTTCTCAAAATAACTCCTTTAAGTTTTGATAATCTCGCATAAGTACTGTCTAATATGATGATCAAGATCAACCTAGAATGTCAATTGGTGACATCCAATTTTGTCCCTCCTTTATTCTAATTTATTTTCTTGGGCTTCTAAATTTATTAACGAGCTAAGTATTTTTTTTTCACTACTACTTCTACTACTATTGCTATCGTTACTTTCATCTTGACTATTCTACTATCAACATTACTATTATTACTTTATCACAAACTTTCAAATGGTTCGTCATCGTTTCATTTTAGGATTTGTATTCGTTAAATTAATTTTACTTTATTAAATCCTTTACTTTCTACATACTAGTTATTAATTATCTTCACATAATATATATTGTACTAGTTGTTAAATTAGAAGCCCAAAAAAAATAATTAAAATAAAGAGGAAGAACACATATTTTCGGACCAACATTTGAGCCCAAATCAGTCCACTACCCATTAATTTACCAGCCCATTGTTCTCAAAACAGATCAACCCATTATCCCTTCCGATCCGGCCCAATATGTCTAACCCGACCGGCCCATATCTTTTCCCTTCTCATTACCTAAAACCTAATCAAAACAAAGAGCAGCCGCGGCTCATCTCTTTCCCCTCTTTCCCACTTCAGCAAAGAACCTTTTCTTGACAACAATGGCAGGTTTTGTTACCCCCCACTTCGTGCAATACTTCCTCTCTTCACGCCTCAATCCTGTCGTCTTCTTCATCTCTATCCCTTCCCCATTTCCTTTTTCAGGAGCGGGCCAAATCTTGAGTCGAAAAGGAAGCTTTTGTTGTTCCATTTTTTCGAATAATTTCAGGCGCGCCTCTGGTCCCCTCTTTCCCCTCCATTTTCAGAAAAGCTCAGTCTCCCTTTCACCCTCACAGATTTGTTTACCCCCATTTCGTGCAAGCCTTTTGTATTCTTATGTGACCATCTGCTCAAAAAACATTTCAACGTTCAGATTTGAACGGTCCATTTGACTCAACTTTGAATCAATGTCATTATCCCGCCCAAATCGAAACCCTAGGTTTGATTGGCACCTATAAATATTGTTTGAGTTCTCAGCCGAAGAAAAGGGACGAATCCCTACTCTTTGTTTTTTTAAGTATCCAGTTCAATTCATCAAAAACAGAGATTAGAATACCCGAGTATTTTTTGGTTACAAAGTCTTTCCTTTTTAATCTGGTCGAGGACCCTTTCTTTTGGTTTTACTGAGCGTTTTTCGGAGATACCGAACTGTTTTCCAGATTTGTTTCTTTTCCGGTGAACTTTAGCCGCGACAAAGATTATTCGTCTTACCCAACTCTAGTGTCGAATTCGTTTCTGAGGAGAGGATTTAGATTCGTGACTCCCGCACCCCGTTCGCTGCGCTCGGACAAGGTAATTCTTTGTCCGTAGTGTTTTTAGTAGTTATTTAAGTGTTTTCTACTGTCTATGTAAACGTTTGTTCCCACATTCATGTTCAGCAGTTCTTTAGTTCTTGTTTATCGAATGTGCTAGCTGCGTTTGTGATTCATGTTTGGTTCGGATGTTTGGTTTACTGTTGTAATTCAGCTCAGTCATTATAGTTGCTATTTCGGATTAATGTTCAATTAGATATCCATTCAGTCACTAATATGAGTATGGTCCGGCTATGACTCCATTACTGCTTAGTTATTTGGTTTGTAAAATGATCAGGCTCATGAGTCTATTTCCGACGTAGTCTTGGTCAAGTTTATTTAGCGACTCGTGTGATTGGGTCTGATTCGGGTCTGTTTTTCCTGTATTCATCTATCTTGAAGTATGATTCATGTTGCATATGGCGAACCATAGATAACTTGTCTGGACACCTATTAACTTCACTATAAGACTGCCCTGTTGAATCTTGACTGTCCAAACCTTACGCTATATGGGTAAATGTATGTATTTTGGGGAATCAGGAGGCTTACTAAATTTTGTTTCTGAGTTGAATCTCAACCAGCATGTTTAAGTTGTGTCTGATTAGTGGAGTTAATTGACATACATAATTCGTATAACTCAAGTGTTTGCTCGAACCTCAGCTGGGCTAATTTCAACTGTGAACAAGTAATCTTTGTATGGGGAGCTTTTTTGTCGCTCATAACTTAAACTTAACGTAGAATTGAGGATGTTTGCAATATCAATATGTCTCTATAGTCCTTTATTATAATTTAGAAGCTTTTTCATTTGGTCTGAAGGCATTTTTTTGTAAAAATAGCAAAAATCTTTCACATTCTGTGTTCTGAAAGTTTCTGTTCTGATCTGGTAAACTCTATCTAGATAAGATTTAAACAATAAACACACTTTAGTAAATTCGGGTGAAAGATCCATACATATTGGCTTTTGTTTAAAGTATAAACGTTTCCTTTAAGTCAAGAGGTAACTTGTTTCTGTCGAGTCCAAGCACATTTGCTTATGATCAGTTAAAGATCCTTTTGTCCAAGATATGGAGTTCCATTCAATCTCTTCTCCCATTCAACTGCTCGTGTGCTGTTAAAAAGGAAAGCAGGGGAATGTAACATAACATTTGGCAGAATAAAAGTAGAAATCACCATTGATTGCATGCTTATGTTTACCAGTAAAAATGCAACTTGCGAATTTTTGGAATTACGCCAGTGGTGGCTGTCTACTGCCCATTTTATCTTTTGTTTTACCTATCATCAGTTCGGTTAGCTTCTATTTTGGACCGAATACAATTTCCTTTCCATTTTTCGCTACAAGTGTTTAAAATTCTACGTGCCTGCTTTATGCTACATCTGCCATACTTGCTTAATTTCTTTTCTTGTTGCTTGTTTAGAAGACATTAATATATTAGCCATAGGCAGTCCCTGTTTTAGTTGAAATCTATTGACCTGTTTTGAATTTAATTATATATGTTTAACCCTATTCGTGGATTGTGTACTAATCATTTTTCCTTCATTTTTTTCTTTTGCATGATTATCTCTCATACGAGTCCAGGGGATTCTTCATCTCTCGCATTCGGTGTTGGGCCAAAGCCCAACGAAATTTCCTTCTCGAGTCGTCCTCAACCCGCAGCGTATAAAGAAAGATTCTTGGGCCAAACCCATATAGCAAAGAGCCTATTGCAACAGCCCACTTCCTCTACTCTATTCTTTTTGTGTGTTTGACTTGTATGGATTGTCTAACGTTTTGTCTTGTTATTGTTTATCTTAGCTTAGATGAGTCCTAGTGTGGTTTGTAGGAATTTTAGGATTTTTTTGGAAGATAAAGTAGGATCGTTTAAAACTTAGAATGAATTCAAATGTTAGTATCTACAACATTTTTGGGCTACATGAATTGATTTCTCAAAAGACGCCAAGGGCTAAATAATAACTATACCTTTCAAACAAGTCATGTTGATTTCAAAATATTTTAAATAATGAAGACTTGAATCATTTTTTTTTTCTCACTCTGATTTCCGATGATTTCGTCATATTTTAATTCTGTAAAACTTTAAACTTTGCCAATATTAATCTTACAACAATTCTTTTAAATTCGTTAGTCAGTATAACTTATTTTCTTCAAATATTTACAAAACGTTATACATTTCGCACTTTCTCAGTTTATTTAAAACTAAGCTATTTTATACCAAATATTATTTTTCTACAAGTCCTATTTTAAATAGTATTACTATATGTCTATCTACAACTTTAACCATTCTTATAAAGATATTTTCTTAAAATACTATAAAATATTACATCACATTCTTAGCCTAATTAAATTTGAGTCCGGTCGGTTAACCATTATTAATGGAATTTAGAGGATGCCTAATACCTTCTCTCTAAGTTAGTTGAACCCGTACCTAGAATCACTTGGTTTCGTAGATTTTAAAACAATATCAACTTTAGATAATTACTTTAATTAACCTTAGGTGCCCTAATTCACCATAAATAATTAGGTGGCGACTCCCAACTTTAAATAACCCCGGAATTATCGGAATGTTATAAACTATTTTGACTTAGGTTAAAATAGGGAATAACATCAATGACATCAACATCCGAGACACTAATGCCAACTGATCCTTCAACCAATCATTTTTTTTAACCAGTTGGTATCTGAAACTTTCTGATCCGACTATTATGAATGCACATCGAGTAGGTTTATTGTGGGAGAAAAGGCTCCCTGCCAAGAAGTTCTTCCTTCTTAGAGTTTGAACCCGAGACGTCTGATTAAAGATGGAGGAATCATATCTATCCTACTATAACTTCGGTGATATATATCTTTAAAAAAAAGGACTGTACAAGAGAGTATCCGTTTATAACCTCTTAACTTCGACAAATTAAATATAATTGATCTTTAGTGTTATAACTAATTCCTTTGTTAGTGAACATTGGCTGTTAATTAGGGAAAGTGAGAGACATATCATTTAACAAAATACGTGGGACATACATTCGATATAATCAATATATACTCTGATCAATGTTTAGAAAGCAATCAAGTAATATATCCATTATTGAGTCTATGTTGATACATTGCATAAACATATATGATGCAAATAATTGAACTACAATCAATGTTTAATACGGATCCTAACCAGCCCCAAAGAAAATAATAATGACGAGAGTATGAAAAATACACAGATAAAATTTAAATAATGACTACTTTTGATGGTATAGGTAATAATATGGAGTACATAATGACTACTTTTTCGAAGGCTAACTTTTATTCTTGTTGGCGCTTAACCCTTGGTTGACCCTTTCAACCTGATTTGTAGTGTTAGTTTGCATTGATGTGTCCTCCATCTCCTTCTCTACATCCTCAATCTGCAAATATGACAAAAAATATTATATTTACGCTGTAAAATTAATTTATATATCAGTGCTATTTAAACTGTAACAACAATTTAATCAGTTTTACCAGATTACCGATTATTGTTTATTATAAATCTTGAGTTTAATATTAATTGTTAATCTTTGAAATTGATAATGGACATTGAAGACAACTATATAACAATTAATTATTATGTCTCAATTTCAAATAGATCTCAGCTACCTGAATTTTCATTATTTAAATTTTCCCAGGGCTTTGTTTAAGTGACAGGTTGAGGGACTTGTGACTTAAGATATCGATTCGAGCACCCTGCTATGTGAACTAGCCTGGTGTTTAACTGGAAAAGAATAGGGGGCGAACCCATTATATATCCTTGAATTTCGAAAGTTGCGACTGATCCTAAGGATTGGCGTCAAACTAATTTTTCGGTCATAATAAAATGAGCTCTCAATATCCAGATCGCTCCATTTAAGTCCGTCTCAATGCAAAAATTCTAAAGGGAAAAAAGGATACTGACCTTGTGAATGAGATCTTCAGCTTGTTTGGCATACTTGATAGCCCCTTCAGCTAGATTTTCTATTGAATCAAGACTTTCTTTAAGCTTTGAATCACCAGGAAGTTTCTTTTCAACATCTTCAGCAATCTTTTCTACTTCCTCAGCTACCTCTTCCACTATCTCAGTCATAGTCTCCACTGTTTCTACTGCTTTATCCACATTACCTTTGGGAAAAAAAAAAGTCCACGAAATATAGGAGAAATTCTCATCATACTTCAAAGAGAAGGTTTGTTACTTATTAGTCTGTTTTAAAAAGAACATATATTTCAATATTTTTCTTTTAATGAGAAGTTTTTATAGGCACACAATGTCATGACATGTTTAAGACCACTAATTTCGAAAGTCGTACATTCACACAATAATTATATATTGCATATTTAATATCAGAATTTTCAAAAAAAAAAAAAGTTCTTACTTTTTTTAATTTCGTACTAAGTCAAACTATGTCAGACAAATTGAAACGGAAAAAATAAATTTTACCTACTTTTGAGTAGTTGTAAAGGGTTGACTTTGTTCCGGAATGAAGGTAGTAATATAGGTAAAAGAAATCCCAACAACCATTTCCTGCATATGTTTTTTTAAAAAAAGACTTCAAAATTGATTCCTCAGAAAATAGTCATCTTCTATGTTACTCGGACTTGATCTATAAAATATCACAGAGTATGTGTTGGATCCTCCAAAATAGTATTTTTTTCTTTTGAAAGATCCAGTACGGGTACGATAACATAATTAGAGAGTCCGAGCAACACGGCAATCAATAAACATTTTCTTTGGATTTGATCCAATCATGTTAGGTTTCTTGAAAAATAAGAAGGAGAAATAAATCTACCATCCAAAGAATGGAGATTTGCCAGGTGGAGGAGCTTGTGATCCAGTACTGTTGGCTGCGTTGCACCTAATACTATAAGGAAAACAATATGTATACATAATTAGTTACTACAAATTATGAAAATTTTTAAAACAAAAAAAGAATGAAGAAAATTAAAACTTACATGAATATTCCATCTTTGGCATTGAAATTGACGAAATTGAGAGGCTTATTGAAGTTTTTTGTATGTAAATGGGATTTTCCAATTTGCAAATGCCTTGAATATTGAGAATGGGATTTTAGGGATAGACTTCGATTGTAAGAAAGATTGTAAAATAGGTCTGAGTAAGTTATTTTGGTGGACATTTTGGACTGATTCTAAAACTTAGATCAAAATGAAAATTTTCTTTCTTGATGGACTTACAAGAAGAAGAAAGAGAAGTATTTATGGAGACCCTTGGTTTTAATATAGTGCATTGTGATTATATGTGATGAGTAATTATTAAACAGGCCATGTTTTCATCATCAGTATTAAATAATCATGTCGAATGAAAGAGTTGTGCATGAGAAAGTTATTAAAATTTAGATTCCAAGATGTAGTACAGAAATTAAAAATTAAAGTCTGTACAACGCTTGTAAGATTTTTTGGACACCATATTGTGTAGTGGGATCATATCAACATTTAATGCAATTTATATCAAAGAGTTTCGGTATTATAAGAAGAAACAAGTGAAGATAATGGGATGAATGAGATTTTTTTAATCTTAATTAGAGGTTTCGTGTTCAAGCATTTTTCATTTAAATGAGTATTTGGACTTACAAGTTATAAATCTGAGATAGCCAAATTAGTGTCTGAATATTTAATGATTAAAAAATTGAAGACAGACTAAATTTTCCTTCTTTATTGTACTCCTGACATCATATCCAATTTGTAAATCAGATCTAAATTATATTGGTGCCAATTTTAGTTTTTATGTTGAATTATTTATTTCTTTTTTTGACTCAATAGCTAGAGAACATGATTCACGATTCCTCTTCACATCATCTCCAATTTTTAAATCAGATCGAAACTATATTGGTGCCAATTTTAGTTTTTATGTTGAATTATTTATTTCTTTTTTTTGACTCAACAGCTAGAGAACATGATTCACGACTCCTCTTCTCTTTCCCCCATTAAAATCTATTCCTTGAAGTAATAGAAAAGATTTTTTTTATTACTTTTTTAACAAAGAAGATGGTGACACTGCATAATAAATACATTTTCAATTAAAGGGAACACTCAAACTATTTTCCATTCTAAAGAACAACAAATTACATCCTTCATTTCTTAATTGAATCATTTAGCTCCTCATAAGTTTTTGTATCCAAAAGTAACTCCTTTAAGTTTTAATAATCTCGCACAACTGGTCCAAGCTGATGATCAAGAGTCAAGACCAACCTTGAATGTCAATGACATTAACATCTAAGGGAAAAAAATGCCACAAATAGTTTCAGTTCATTAATGTTGTTCTTCAAACAGAGGCTGATCAAGAAATTTGAATATGTGCTTTCAAAGTAAATATGTATAATTTATATGATTTGAGCCAAACACAATGGTAAAATCTATAGATGAATTTCACTACTTAGTCCACGGATCAGAGGCTTCAATAATCGAATTTTAGGTAAAGGGTTCGAGCCCTAACCTAAATTAGTGTATTGATGTTCTCTTCATAGGAACGAGCATTGGCCTTTGTTAACGTAATTGCAGGTTTTGCAGACAAAATAGGATATAGGCTGAGTGTTGTTTTTTTTTTAAAATATGGAGCAGCAAAAAGGGTTGAAATTGTTGATTGAAAAAGTCTCTCAATAATATCATTAAGCATATGATGGCTTTAAATAGCCAAGTTGATAACATAATCTGCAGAAGAATCTGCATAACAAGAATTTAAAAAAAGCTAAAATATCTCAACAAACTAATCTATCCATAGATTTTTTTTTTTTTAAAAAAATCATCCTAAACCAAAGCAACTAATGCTAAAAATCAAATTACTACAGTAACTGAAAGTAATTTTCAACAGCCCCTCCTTTCAGCAGTTGATTGAACTCCGCATTTGCTTCATGTGGAGACCCTTACTAGTTATTCAGTTTATTCTTTTATTCAGATATTTTTGAGAATTAGCCACGAAACTAGTATCATCTGCAACCCGTCAATTTCTATTAGTTAGGGACTTCATATTCATAGATATGTTTTGAAGTGGGTTTTAGATTTTCACGTCTCATTATGCTTTCACTGTATTTCTGTCTTTAAAGAAGATTTCTTTTAAGTTTTCAAAGTAATGGTTCGAATAAGTTCAAATTAAATGAGAATATTTGATTTACCATTGAACTACGATAATTTTGCATGGCATGCTAGAGTTAGAACAGTCAAAATGGCTAGGCCCATTACTTTTTACTCGAATTATGTAAAAATAATCAGAATAGAGATATTTAATATAATAGTAAGAGCATTATTATGAACTCACAGTCACAGGCTCTAAATTCGTCTCTCTAATCACTTTCATAAAAAAAAATTCCGGTAAGCAATAAAATAAAAACTAGGAATATTTTGGACTAATTATTATTAGACTATCAAGAAGCACGGACAGAATATGGACATGATTTTTATGCATGAACCAAGGCAATGTTATTTTCTCATAGGTGTACCCTAGGAGTGACCGATCTACATCGTTATTTTAAGGTTTGATAGAAATGATTTTGGCTCAAATCTAGTATTTGAGTTAAAAAAATCACTTAATATGTATAAAAAATTTATTCCAAACTCAATAAGTTGTCATGTCATAAAATTTAAAACCCATAAACGTAAAATTTTGAATCCACTCATGTGTATTTGCCTTTAATCACTGGCAGAAAACGTATGCATGGTTTAGATGAAGGTCCAGAATGGAAAGGCTCCCTGTTATTTACTAGTCACGTGGTTGATATAGGCCTTGATTGAAGAGAGATGAAAGTTGTTATATTATAAGGTATGAGTTAATATTTATTACATTGGTAGGCCTAGCAATATTAGAAACGTTTTTTCCATTGGGACCAATGGTAGTTGGGTATCAATGTCAAAATAAAGTTTTGAGGACGACCACATTAATGTTTAATTAGGACCATTCTCCAGGATGGAGCTAGAGTTTCAATTCCGGATTTCATCGAATCCAGTATGGTTTTGATAAAAAAAATTATGTAAAAAATTCTTTTAATATGTATAAATAATTAATTATTCAAAACTCAAAAATTAAAAATGCCTTTTTAATAAACTGACTTTCCTATATCCATTTTTTTCATTTTTCCTTCCTATGAGTTTCCATACTGCAAACTGTCAAAAGAAGGACTTAATAAATAGGGTAATAATCAGTCATCAGGGGTGATGGCCGTTTTTCACCTTGTTACAACTTCACGGGTATACTAACATTGGGTACATAATCTTATTTTATTAAAATAATTTTATTTATCAATACAAGAAATATAAAAATGAAAGTAATGATATTGATGTTCCAAAATTTGTAATAGTGAGATTTTTCATACCAAAGTTGAAAGATGTTTTCCTCAAATACATTCCCTTAAGATGCTTAAGAAGTTAGTTAAATTAGGCCTTTTGAAATTTAAATAGGACAACTGTGTTCATTTAAGTATGAAAATGAAATCGAGAGAGTTATACCCTGATTGATAATGAGGGTGTTCGCTAATCTTATAAGTTAGGTCAAATTAGCATCAACATTTTTTAGTTTATCTATTGGTATTGTCCAAAAACAAAAACTACAGGTTGATAGATACCACAAATGCTTATAAGTCAAAATCAGTAAAAAGTCATAAGCTGACCAATATTTTTACTACCTTAACCTTGCTATTTTTTCTAATTCTCAAAATATCCTTCCTGAAACAAAATTCCCAACTTTCTATTCACTCTGTATATACATATGTTGTTCCTATTATTTTTTTTATTAAAAGAATACTTCTAAGTTTATAATTTCTCATAAAGATTACTTATCAACACTTTTCTTAAATAAATGCATCAATTGTGTATTATCAATTTCATCATTTCTATTTAAACACTTAACTGCTTATTTGGAAAATCAATTTCACCACTAAAAAAAGTAATTTTCAACACGTAAAGCTTATCATCAATTTACAATCAACTAACCGTAGACAAGCTCAACATCAAGAAAAAAGAAACCCATTGATAAAAGTACATAACACATGCAAAAGTTCAAGTAGCATGAACTTTTGAGTCCACTATGTTGGTTTTCCAGCTTTACGTTGTGCTAGCTAGGAAAAGACTTTGGCTAAAGACAAGAGGACACAATAAGGCAATTTAGGGTCATTTCCGGTGAAAATCTCGGCCTGTTGTGTCTATTTAAACCAAAGTAAAGAAGTACTTGTTTACCCCGAAAATGGATAACAAGTAAATTTGTATGCGGTGCTAAGGATATGCGGTTTGATTTAACACAATATCAGACTATGTGGCAGACAATAAGCTGAAGCAAAGATAACAGATCTAACCGTGATGGATACCGATTCACCTCGAATACCGGGGACCGAGGCCTAAGTATGATGGCCGAGTAACGAATACTGAACAATAGTGAAAGACTTAAAAGATGAATGAACACTGATGATTCTATTGCTTGCTTAATACACGAGTGTGCTCTCTATGCTTGAGAAAAACTGGAGAAAAATAAACGAGGGCCTCCTCTTTATATAATAGAGGAGTCCTAACCCTAGTACAACTCTAAATAAGGAACAGAATCCCTCAATATTTGTTGGCAAGATTGGTGCTGAAATATCCGGCTAGTGGCGGATATTGTGGTCTCCTCATTATGGTGATTAACTGCCTCCTCATCTTGTCTTAGTGTCTCTTCCCAATTCGAGCTTGGAACCCGAGATCTGATAAGATCGGTCTGATCTCGACCGAGCATAACTTCCATGTCAAAAAACCGAGGATATCCATATCCCCGGTTTTACCCGTATACAGATAGTCCCCCAATTTGCCGAGGGGAAATATTGACTGCGGGAAATGGATCCAGACAGAGCCGAGTGGGCCGTACTAACCTACCTAGGATAAAACATTCTTGTCAGCTCTTCGCATTCTGCCCGATGTTAGCTCATTATTACCTCTGCCGCCAAATCTTTCTTGGAAAACCACCCCTTTGTCAGGGTTCTTGATCCACTACAAATCCTTTTGTACTCTTCTCTATATAAAGCCCATGTATCTTTATTCTTTAAACCTAAACCTTATTTTTCCAAAAATTCTACTCTGTGCCTATATGAAGTTTATACCATTTTCCAAGTTCTGAACCTTCTTCTGCTAGGGCGTGATTTTTCATTGTTTGGCTTTATACGTCAAGCACGGCCATGGGTTCTCTTCCGCTGTTAACCCAAGACGAAGGCCATTCTACGTCCTCTCCCCATTCGCCGCCTTTGTTGCTAACGGGGGCCACCGGTCCCGGCGAGGAGTTAGAGTTTCTCGCTGCAGATATTCTTCCATAAAGTTTCAAATACGTGAATGACTGCAAGATCTCTCATCATCTAGAATCTATGGAGAGGTTTGAGTCCTGAATTGATGACATTACTATTCCTGTAGTCAGGGAGGATTGTAACTTAGGTGCGGATGTCGATATTCTCCTCGGTGAGAATGGGGTGAAGATGAATCACCACAACGTTGGTTACTCGATGGTCTACACCTGTCCCTTTTCCATCGGGTTCTCCCTCTCCATACCTCGAGTGATCGAGGATTTTTGCTGCCGGTATCGAGTGTGTATTGGTCAAATCGCCCCACAGATTTGGAGACTTATATACTGCATCAAGATGTTGGATAGCATAGTCGGGATCCCTTTCACCCTTGATCACTTATTACATATATACGTACCTCGGGTGATTCGAGGTGGGGTAGTTCACGTACTTCCTCGGGGAACCTGAGGCTTTATAAACCCCGAAGATGATTACGCCCGGGGGTGGCTCCACTAGTTTGTGAAGATACGTACAGCTCAACTCCACCGCCTATTGCCCACCGATTTTCTAGAGATATGGAATCCCATTATGAATCCGATTGAACCTGAGCTCATCATCACTATCTTTGAATGGGTGGTCGCACTGTTAGGAGCTTTTCGTAACTTGGGTCGTTCTTGGAGAAGGATGGCACCCGAAGGGTGGAAGGCAAAAGCCATGGTAATTCGTAATCCGTTCGTTTGAATTTTATTTTTCCATATCGTATTTTAACCCCGTGTCTTCGATTTTCAGGACTTCCGACACGAAAATCCTCGAAGGGAAAATCCATTGTTGAAGATGCCGTTCGGGGAAGAAAAATATCGGCGTCGGCGAGGACACCCAGTCATTGAGTCACTGCAAGTACCTCGGTTAGCCATTCGGGGATTGGCTCTCGGGTCCGAACACGCCATATCATGGTGACTCGACGGGAAATGCCTTACCGCGGACCCTAGTCGATAATAGTTCTTGATGAGGAAGATTTTTTGGAACCGAGTATCCCTAGTTCGTCTGCTTCCGAGGAAAATCCTGGGGTCGTTTAGACGGTGTCATGTACCGTTGCAGCACCCTAAAGTATAGGCTGAAGTTCTTAACCTTTGGTTCACTATGCCAGCTTGGGTGTTATTTTTTTTTCAGATTACGGTCGTAAAGTAGGGCTTTTTTTTCTTTTTTCTGCTGGACTGTTTGTCATGTGGAGCAATTTTAATAGAATTTTGCAGATCGGTCTCATACCGGGCTTTACTGCATGCATTCAACTTGTTTCTCCCATTTGAACTTGCATTCTTGTCTATGCCTTTGAAACGTACGATCTATTGTTGTCTTGATTTGCCGCACACAAAATTGAAATGCCTCGTCATTAACACCCACATTAGTTTATTTTTTCCTCCACGTTCGACCTTGGTCGGTTCAGACCCTTATCTTTTGTGGTCGAAAGAGGGCCTTATCCGATCATACCCGATCTTGGTTGTATTAGCACCAATGCTCGACCTTGGCCGCGTTGAAGTCCTGGCTACAGGGCCTTCGATCTGTAAAAAGAGTTTTAGTAACTTTAACCGGGAACCGAAGGTAACTATGGCTCTGATCTTTTAGGTTCATGTAAGCCTCGTTGACCCGGTGGGATGATCCGGTTTCTTCTTCTGTACACTTCCTATTGGTAGATAAGATCAAAGTCCCATCCGTCGTGTCATTTTGACACCAGCCACGCGTCACGACCTGGTTGGGCGAGAAAACAGTTACGGAATGCAAATTGTCTCGGCCCTCTCTATAAAAGCTAACTTTTTCCTTTCACTTTTTCACCTTTCCAGTTTTCACCAAAAAGTTTTTACCTTCGTGCATTTTGAATACGCATATCTTCATCGTCATACATTCATATCTTCATACCTTCATCACCAGATCTTCATTAGATCTTCAAACCTTCATATAAACCTTCATAACTTGCTATTCCCAGAACAATGACTAAATCTTCCAAAGCTAAAGCCGGTGAGACTTCATCGGCTCCAAAATTGGAACCGACATTATTGGATTTTGTCTCGTCCGATAACGTAATGATCAGGGATTTCAAGGTCGAGAAATCTTCCTAGCAAGGGGATCGAGGCGCTGATATATCGAATTATTTATGCACGATTCTCTCGAACAAGCTCTAGCGGGTTAAAGAAGATTGTGGTTGGAAAGATGTGGAGGTCATTATTCCTGACCAATATGAAGCCATAACGACCTATGTGGAGGGGTACCTGAGTGTTTATACCTACCCCTTCATATTTAGTTAGCTTGACCCGATGATTGTGGACTTTTGCAAGAGGTACAAGATATGCCTCGGTCAGATCCATCCCACATTTTAGAGGATTGTGGTACTCCTTTGTTATTTTACAATGAATGCGAATGAATCTTTCACAGTTAGTCACCTCCTCCGGTTATATAGTCCCCGAGTATTTCAGGGAGGCATGATTAAGCTCACGAAACGAGCAAAGAAAGCACCCTTCTCAAGCCTTGATGAAGATAGGGACCGAGTTTGGCAGGGAAGGTTTGTCCGGGTCAGGACCGAGGATCTGATTTCTGCTGACAAGATGCCATTTTCCGAGAGATGGAACCCGACTCGTAAGTGGCCTTCATTTTTAAGCATCCCGGTTGTATTTCTGATGTTTAACTTATACTAACTCTCAATTTTGTTCATGTGCAGGTAGCAATCTCTCGAACCCTCAGCGCAGTTGCTAATATGGAGGGATGGGTTGGGAACATTTGTTCTCAGCTCACCTATCCCGGTCCAGATGGGAGGCCGAGAATCATGGTAAGTCTTTCATCGGGGTGCTGTCCCGTTTTCTTACATATTACACCACGATTGGTATGCTTATTCCGTCCTTCCTTCTTTTACAGGCCTTTCAAAGACCACCAAAATCCTGGGGCAGGATGATGAAGAGGCCTTGGCCGATGAAGCGAACACGAGGCTCCTGGCCAGGGACATCCCTCCAAGACCCCTGCTTAGCGTTAAATTGGGGGAGAGGCTGCCGAGAGGGATAAGGCCGAGAAGAGGAAAAAGCGGTCCTCCGAATTTTCTCGTGCTTCTTCTGAGATCAGTAAAAGATCGAGGCCTTCCATCAAGGAGCCCTCAAGAGAAGGTGCACGGGTACGGGTTCTGGATGCTGATACCCTCGACCTACTGAAGAGTCACTCTGATAACGAAGTCCAAGCGCTGGTCAGGCGTCGGCCTTCTAATGAAAATATCAACCTAGAGCTGGAAAGCTCGACAGAAACTACTCCACATTTGGTGGAAAGTTCAAATCAGGAGCCACTAGGCTCGAATAAAGATATCCCGAGATCGGCGGGTGTGGAAACCATTGGGCCAAAAGTCGAGGTGCATAAAGATGCTGCTACTGAGCCTCTATCCACACGAGATTCGGGGCGATACACTGCCGCAGCCACTGGATCGAGGGCAGCGCCTTTCGCGTTGGGCTCGAAGGTACCGTACATTCCTCCTTTATATGGTATAGTTTCTGTCCTTTCAATTCAAGTTGTGGCTTCGGGTAAGACCATTATTTGCATTCAAGACTCACCGCCTCGAACAATGGATATTCCATTCGACATCGCTAGGGCCAAAGGAAAAATAGTCGAGGACCTTGTGGGACCAGAAGAGGTATCTGGCCATCGGATCGAGAAAGGTGATGTCCCGGCCACGGGCTGCTCGGGATTCGAACACTTATCAATCCCCGTGACCAATTACTTCGGTGTCAATTCAGGCCCTAGATTGGAGAAAACTTTCCCGGCCCCCAGCGTAGACCTGAAACGAAAAAGGCAGGTCTCGTTTAAGGTATCGGCCGACATGAACATGTTGTCGGGCCCGGTCGGGGTGGCCAGCTACTTGAACCCTCTAGTGATCGAAAAGGATCGAAAGACAATAGAGGAGGTCAGCGAATCCTGCCTTTTCAACGAGGCCCAACATGCTTTGAACCGGGTACATCTTGTTCCCTTTGTTTTTACGCTTAACTTTATTTTCTTGTCACATCCTAAAAATTTCTTCTATTCCTTTTTAGGCCTCTATGCTCCATCACGCAAGCTTCCATTGACTTAAGATAGGGGTGGATCGTCTCAAGGAGGAGCTCGAGAAGAAGACTCAGGATGCGGATGCGCTCAGGGATCTTTACGGGCAGAAACTGGAGTATATCTCGAGTCTTCCCGACCCCTCCATCCTTCAGTCGGATCTGGAAGCGTCTTGGAAAGAGGCCGCTAAGGCCAAACGGGAGCATGACCGGTTAGCAGAGAAGGCAAGGGCTTTTGAAGTTCATAATAAGCCGTTAACAGCCGATGCTAACGTTATTCTTTCTCAAGCCTGGGCTTATGTGACCCAGATTGACCAACTTCGGGTAGAACTAGACGAAATCAAACCCGAGCTCGATGTATTTAAAGGAAAAATGAGTGGTGCTGTCACCGAGCGGGATGCTCTTAAGGATCAACTTCGGGTGATGTCGGAGCCAGCTGCCGAGCTTCAATCAAAGCTTGCTTCGATCTGCGAGCTAAACATAGCAAAGCCCTGGGCCAAATCTCGAGCTACGATAGTATGTTGGCTCAGTATAAAGCCGATGTGACTGTTACCGAGAGAGTTATCGATGCTCGAGCTGAATATATACGACGTTTATCCCGAAGGGAGACTCTCGAAGAGATTCAGGTCACCGGGATGGATTTGTCTGATCTAATCGAGGAGGCTAAGGGGCTTGAAGCAGAGGCGAAGGCCGTGTATGATCCTGAGGAGTCAGATAGCAACCTCGAGGGTGATGCTGAGAGCTCGGGTGAAGATTAGGCTTAAGAGCCTTGTATTTCTTTTTGTCTTTTGGACTCAAGGCCGTTTGTCCGTGCCTTTGTAAATCCTTGACTTATATATAAGAATATTTTTGCCCGGCTTATCCATCATTTTTTATTGCCTTGTATTTTGTGTTTAAGGTTTAAAATATTCATTGGCTCGGTTTAATATTAGTCCGATATGCGCCATTGCCTTAGAATGTATCACTGCTTTAGCAAAAGTAAATTTAAAGTGATAGTGACTCATTCTCGAGTGTGTGTGATATGCAAAAGGCCTTGTTTGCGAACTTAGACGTCTCTGAGTTGCATAACGTGGTCGTTTTTAGACCATAGTCTTTAACTGTTTAGATCATAGTCTTTAACTGTTTAGACCGTAGTCTTTTATCTTTTAGACCGTAGTCTTTTAGGTTAACGCATTTCGTATTTGGATCGTAGTCTTCGAGGTTGCGCATTTCATATATTTGGGGATCCGGTTCGATGACATGGAATATTGGATATTTTAAGGAATTTCCTCATTTTTCTTGATGGAACCGGAAACAAATTTACAATAATTGCCGTGGCAAGAACAAGCTAATCGAACACGATTCAATTGATCGTTTGGTCCTCTTACATCAAATCCTATCATTCAAGCCTTGGCGTTACATAGGTATCGATTATCCCCGGGTATGATAGTCCCCTAGTACTTGAGTTCGAAGTATGAGAGCTCGGGTACTATTGACCTGATATGGGCAGTCTTCAGTCCCTGGTTCTTGACCGGTATTCTATATTTTAGTAGCACGCTGTACGGCGCTGTCTCATTAAAACCTTGCCGGAAAACCCACTTCGGGACTAAACCGATTGAAGGGAAAAAGGAGTGCAGCACGTGCTTTCAGTCCTAAGTCTATGACTTCTCGTTTTCTATTGTGCTGCTTCAGATGTCCACTTCGATGTATACCTGCATGTTTAAACCAAAGGGAACAAAAAATAAAAGGTCACTCGTACCTTTAACAATGGTATCGTTTTAGGTGTGCCACATTCCAGTTGTTTGGAAGTTGTATTCCATTTCCATTCTCGAGTTGATAGGAACCTTTCCCGGTTATGCCGGTGACTCTGTATGGCCCTTCCCAGTTCGGACCCAATTTTCCTTCGTTGGGGTTCTTAGTGTGAAGTGTGACCTTCCTCAAGACTAAGTCCCCAATCTGAAAGTGCCTAAGGTTAGCCCTTCGGTTATAATATCTTTGCATTCTTTGCTTTTGAGCTGCTAACCGGACGTAGGTAGCTTCTCTCTTCTCGTCTACGAGATTCAGACTGGATGATATTGCTTTGTGGTTCGAGTCTTCTGTAGCATGTTGAAATCTTAAACTTAGTTGACCGACCTCAACAGGTATTAGCGCCTCGGTCCCATATACCAGTGAGAACGGTGTTTCCCCGGTACTAGATCTTACCATTGTGCAGTAGGCCCATAAGACCTCGGGTAAAATCTCCTTCCATCGGTGCTTAGAACCGGTCAACCTTTTCTTTAAGTTCTGAAGTATGATTTTATTTGTCGATTCAGCTTGGCCATTCGTGCTCGGGTGATACGGGGTGGACAAGATCTTTTTGTTCTTGCATTCTTCGAAGAATTTGCTGACTTTGTTGACTATGAACTGCTTCCCGTTATCACATGCAATCTCCGCGGGTATCCCGAATTGACCGATTATATGGTCGTAAATGAAGTCAATGACTTTTTTTTCCCTGACCTTTTAGAGTGCCTGTGCTTCAACCCATTTAGAGAAATAATCAGTCATAAATAAAATAAAATGCGCCTTACCTGGAGCTGAAGGAAAAGGCCCTACTATGTCCATTCCCCATTTCATGAATGGCCATGGGGAAAGGACCGGATGAAGTTTCTCCCCCGGCTGATATATCGACGGGGCATGCTTTTGGCATTCGTTGCATTTTCATCCGAAGGCTTTCGTGTCTCTCTCTATTTCATTCCAATAGTATCCTGCTCTGATCAGCTTACGTACCAATGAGTCAGCTCCCGAGTGATTTTCACAACTACTCTCGTGAGTCTACCTCATAGCGTAGTCGATTTCCTCCGGCCCAAAACATTACGCTGAGGGGTCGTAGAATGGCCTTCGGTACAACTGGCCATCGACCAAACAAAACCTTGCTGCTTTGGTTCGAAGGGCCCTCGATTCTTTGGCATCGGATGGTAGCTTACCTGTTTCAAGATAGTCTGTGTATTTGTTTCTCCAATCCCAAGTGAGGCTAGCTGAATTTATCTCCGCGTGGACGGTCTCGATGATTGAACCCATATGCTGCACCACAATGCCGAAATTGAATCCTTCCAATTCTACCAATGATCCCAGGTTTTCTAGAGCATCGACCTTATTATTTTGCCTCCTTGATGTCTTTTACTACGGTGATATCTTTAATGGCCTTTATCTTGTCCGAGTTGATCTCGATCCCTCAATTCGATACCATGAATCCGAGAAACTTACCCGAGCCGACACCGAAGTCACATTTTTTTGAGTTCAGCTTCATGTTGTACTTCCTTAGTAAGTCGAAGGTTTCCTGCAAATACTCTAAATGGTCCTCTGCTCGCAGGGATTTAACAACCATGTCATCTATATAAACTTCCATTGATTTTCCTATTCGGTGTTCGAACATGCAGTTGACTAGCCGCAAATATGTGGCACCGACATTTTTTAGCCCGAAGGGCATTACATTATAACAATATGTGCTGAACCTCGTAATAAAAGAGGTTTTTTCTTGGTCCTTTGGGTCTATCCGTATTTGGTTGTACCCGGAGTAGGCATCGAGAAAACTCATAGTCTCATGGTCCGCCGTGGCATCGATCATGCGATAGATACTGGGCAAAGGAAATGAATCCTTCGGGCATGCCTTATTTATATCTTTGTAGTCTATACACATTCTAAATTTGTTTCCCTTTTTAGGCACTACTACAACAGTAGCTAACCAGTCCGGGTGTTTAACCTCCCGAATGGATCCTATTTTAAGGAGTTTAGATATCTCTTCTTTGATGAACGCATGTTTAACATCGGGTTGCGGCCTTCTCTTTTGTTTAACTAGAGGGAAACTAGGGTCCAAGCTCAGCTTGTGTGTTGTCACCTCCGGTGGGATACCTGTCATGTCTAAATGGGACCAGGCAAAACAATCGGAGTTATTTTTAAGAAATTTAATAAACTTTTTCCTGAGCTCGAGGGTCAACCCCGTGCCTAGATATACCTTCCTGTCGAGTAGATGAACGAACAGTATGATTTGCTCAAGTTCTTCAACCATGGACCTAGTGGTATCTGAATCATCGAGTACCACAAAAGACCTCGGGACTCCATAGTCGATCTCTTCATCTGGCGTGTTCCGAACCCAGCCTTCCAAGGATACCGGGATCGGGGCCTGTGATTGCTATTTGGTTTCTTCTTGTTTGTTTGACTTTTCGTCCTTCAATACTGGTGCCTTGGCCGTCGTGACCGCTTTTTCGACCGCGAACATTTTCTTTGCTGCTTGCTGCTCACCGTGAATGGTTTTGATCCCATCTGGGGTCGGAAACTTCAATGCTGGGTGTAGAGTTGAGGGAACTGCTCCCATGTTGCCAAATAATGCATTGTATCCCATGTCTCCTTCTATCACATAAAATTTAGTCTGCTGCGTAGTTCCAGCTGTGTTTATCAGTAAGGTGATCTCTCCTTTCGTCGTTTCGCAAGCCATATTGAATCCATTGAGGACCCAGACTGCTGGTACGATCTGGTCTAGTAGTCCCAGCTGCTCGATGACTCTCCATCGGATGATATTAGCTGAGCTACCTGGATCAATTAACACACGTTTAATTTTAAATTTATTAACAAGGATGGATATTACCAATGCATTGTTGTGGGGTTGAACGACACCTTTTATATCCTCATCATTGAACGAGATGGGACCGTCGAGGTCATACTTCGGATACGCTTTTCTCTCGTTATGGAAACTTTGGTGCGTTTCATTATTGGCTCCTGGGGAATGTCGGTCCCCCTCATGATCATGTGGATCACTTGGTGAGGCTCTTCCTGTCCACCTTGCTTACTGGCATCCACGTTCTTAAAATTATCTTTGGCCCGTTCGGTTAGGAACTCCCGAAGATGACCCAAATTAAACAGCCGGGCGACCTCTTCTCTTAGTTGCCGGCAGTCATCGGTTCGATGATTATGAATGTGATGGTACTTGTAAATCAAGTTCTTATCCCGTTTATCCAGGTCTGACTAGATGGGCCTCGGGTGACACGTTTCCCGATTGCGGCTGACAGTCGCTGCAATGGTTGCCACATCGACGCAGAAATTATACTCGGATAACCTCGGCGCCTCTTTGTTTCTCAATGACCTGTCGATCACATTTTTGTTCGTCGATCCTCGATGACTCGGACCGCGATCATTCCTTCTGTCATTTTTTCCCGAACCACCGTTGCCTACATTACCCCTCCGATTGGGCAGATACGGCTGATACCTGTCAAGTGAAGGCCTTGGTTCTCGATCCGTCGTTCTTCTCAATCGATTGTTTCCTTTGCTGGAGCGCCAAGACCCTGATGTCGTTCTCAAAATCTTATCATCTTCAACTCTGATATTCGACTGATACTTATTGTGCACATCGGCCCAAGCGATGGCCAGATATTCCACCAAGTTCTGTTTCAGCTCATAAGATGTGATTGAGCTTCTTAGGTTGAGACCCTGGGTAAAGGCTTGAACGGCCCTATCATCCTGTACCGGTGGCAAATCCATTCGTTCCATTTGAAATCGGGCTACAAATTCCCGTAGAGTTTCATCATCCCGTTTGTTTGACGTTGAACAAGTCTGACTTTCTTGTTTCAACTTTGATGGCCCTAGCATGGGCTTTGACAAAGGCATCTGCAAGCATAGCAAATGAGTCAATTGAATGTTCGGAAAAATTGTGATACCATATCATTGCTCCCTTGGATAGGTTTTCTCCGAATTTTTTCAGTAGCACTGACTCCCTCTCATCATTTGCGAGGTCATTGCCCTTAATGTCACATGTGTATGCGGTCAAGGGATCGTTTGGGTCAGTAATCCCTTTATACTTCGGGATGTAGGGCATGCGGAACCTTTTTAGGATCGGTTTTGGTGCGACAGTAGGTGGGAAAGGCATCTGAACGAACTTCTTTGAATCCGGTCCTTTCAATACCGGGGGTGCTCTAGGAATTTGATCGACCCTTACATTGTAGTTCTCCACCTTCTTATCGTTTACCTCTATCTTCTTTTCCCCGAATTTTACTCGTTTCGTCAGTTCTTCGAGCATTCTTATCAGCTTGATATTTTGACCGAGATTGTTCCTATTGTTCGCAGCAACGTGCATTTCTTCAGTTTCCTCAGTCTTCTCAGATGGAGCAGCATCGGGTGCTCGATTTTGATTTTGCAATTGTGCTATAATCGCCAACAGGGCTTGTAGTTGGGCCATAGCCAGGTCCAATTAGTTCCGGAGCTGTTGCAGCGTAGCTCCATTATCTCCACCTACTGGCACGTCACCTACTGATGACCCGATCTGGTCAGGATTGACTGGGGGTACGTTGTTGTTAGGTACCCCATTGTTGTTTTCTTCGTGGTGGCTTGATTTAGCATGAAAATTGACAGAATGAGAGTTTGACATGTCGAGTAAACCTGAAATCAAACTTTAAAGAGCAAGTGTAAAAATATCGAGTGTTATCAAACTTGTATTAAACCACCACGGTGGGAGCCAAACGGTTTACCCCGAAAATGGATAACAATTAAATTTGTATGCGGTGCTAAGGATATGCGGTTTGATTTAACACAATATCAGACTATGTGGCAGACAATAAGATGAAACAAAGATAACAGATCTAACCGTGATGGATACCAATTAACCTCGAATACCGGGGACCGAGGCCTAAGTATGATGGCCGAGTAACGAATACTGAACAGTAGTGAAAGACTTAAAAGATGAATAAACACTGATGATTTTGTTGCTTGCTTAATACACGAGTGTGCTTTCTATGCTTGAGAAAAACTGGAGAAAAATAAATGAGGGCCTCCTCTTTATATAGTAGAGTAGTCCTAACCCTAGTACAACTCTAAATAAGGAACATAATCCCTCAATATCTGTTGGCGAGATTGGTGCTGAAATATCCGGCTGGTGGCGGATATTTCGGTCTCCTCATTATGGTGATTAACCGCCTCCTCATCTTGTCTCAGTGTCTCGTCCCAATTCGAGCTTGGAACCCGGGATCTGAGAAGATCGGTCTGATCCCGACCGAGCATAACTTCCATGTCGCATATCCCCGGTTATGCCTGTATACAGTACCCACAAGTGAAAATCAGTTTATAGGAGTTGTATTATAGACACATCAAATTAAGAAATATGAAACATTTTCCCCATTTTGTTGTTTGACTTGTTAGGATGGGCTGAGACCTAATGAGTGCGGAAGAATTTTAATTTGGAATAATTGAAAATTAAAAACTAGTTGTTGAATTTTGCTTTATCTTGTGCTGTCCTATTAGGAGTTCCAGATCGCGATTGCAAGGATTGGTGGCCTGGAGGCGAGCCACGTTCACGAAGAAGGGACAACAATAGCGGACCATCGCGTTTGCCAAGTGAAATTCTCCGATCTTTGACGATAGGAATGGAACCACGGTAGTAACTATGAGGTCGCAAAACTTAGTAACTTTAACTCAAATTCTATGTTTGTGTAAAATTTATTTAATATACAAATAATTATAGAATCTAGTTTTTTTATTTTACAAAAAATTACAGAATCTAATTGTGGTTCAGAACTCAGAATTAAACGAAAAAAGTTTGCTCTGCCTCTTGTGGACAAGCCTAGCATGGCCCAATGTTGTGATCGCGAGGGAAGATCCGTGAAAACAGATCAAGCCTCATCGCGATGGGTCCTTCGCATAAGAAACGGACACCAGGAAAAAAGATAAATGTTTATTACTAACAAATATAATTCTTCTTCCGTGTAATACAAAATCATTATAAACTAGGCGCCTAAAGCACAATTTACTTCATGATTATGTCTCAAACATTTCTTGTGGGAAAAGTGGTATGGTACATTTAACTACTGTCAATTTGAAATAGAATGAAACATCAAATCAAGTAGAACCAAACATTCAAATATAGGTACTTCATAATATCATGACCCTATTCTAAGGAAAAAATTGAAATCAGATGTCTAAAATCTCTCATCGCTTGAGTTAGATTAAGCATTATGTAATTAAAATCGTGATATGTCTCATATTTAGTCATAGAGGTTACAACATCAATCACACTCTCTATGACCTACTCACATTGTATCAATATTTACTATTAATATAAAACAGCTCATAAAATAAAAGCCAGCATCTTTTCAGTAGCGCACTAAAAAACCACATAAATTGGTTGCTAGATATTTAGTCACCCAACATAAATCCTCAGTGTCCTCTTCCCCCTGCAAATTAAAATTGTTGTCAATATTTAGTCACTCAAAAGGATACAACTTAATTACAAGTTATGTGTTTGAGAATGTAATTAAGTAAAAGTGTGCTTACAGTTTATATTGAACTGAGTGATCATCCTATCTAAAAGCTTAAATTATTGAAAACAAATGACACTTCCAATTACTTCATTGTGTTATTATGTCTCAATACATCATTTCACGTATATAGATTTGATTCTTTTTTTAGTTATAAACCAAACAAGTAAAAAAATTGTCCATTTGGATGGCTGCGAGATTTGAACCTAGAACCTCTTGTCTAGTTTGATACTATGTTCAATGTGTGACGATCCCATCTCTAGTTAAAAGTTTAAATTGTTAGAAAGAACATATTTTATTTACTTATTTAATTATATATCTTCAATACTATGAAATCGAAATGAAAATATGGGTGATTAATATTTGTATTCGAGTAGTGTCACAATATAGTACAATTCTTTTGTGATCTTAAGTCTTGATGATCAGGGAGTCATTTGAAAAGTTGAGCGAGTATTTTTTTCAATCTGCCTAAAATTTTGACGAGTAAAATTATTTGGTATACCTTTATTGATGAGAGGATGCAGGGACGTAAAATATAGGGAAAACAACAATTATAGTCCTTGTATTATTACATTATTCCTATTTTAGTTCTTGTGTTATTAACCTAAGCACATTTAATCTTCAATTAAATGAAATGTGCTACTTTTGTCCCTTAAGCTAGCAGACGTTTACTTTTCGTCTACCTTTCATATTTTATTTCCTTTCGCCCCATTTTCTCCGACATATATTGCCATAAAGATTTCTGATAGAACCGATGAATCCACCAGAACAGACTAAGTGACCTGGTCCCTAAACTGTTTTCACAGATAAAGATAGAAAGTAAATATAGCAAGATATTTACGTGGAAAACTCCTTGCTCAAGAGATTAAAAACCACGACCTACCTTAGTAGGATTTCCAACTTCACTGAACTAAGCAATGTTTCAGATTACAAACTTTTGCAACCTATGAATTTGACCACACAATAACTCTATTGCAAGTACCTTCTTGACTAACTCTAGTCAAGCACCAAACTGATTCAACTAACTCTAGCTGAACCTTAACCCCACTATGACTAACTCTAGCCAAGTGTTTACAACAAAAGTTTGATAAAACAACATACCTACAAAACCCTTCTTGAAGAAGTGTAGGTTTACAATATAGAGATCAGAAGGATAAAGACTAGACAACTCTAGGACTCAAAACATCTTCTGTTGTTGAGATCTAGTCCTTGAACTTGTCATAGCTTTGTACTTGAAAGCACCAAGAGAACTGTGGCTGCTACACTTGTAAAGATCTGGATATTTGAGGTTTTCAAGTGATAGGTTAAACAATGCCAACATGTTGTTTAAATAGGAACTCAAATGAGAGCATTTGAGGATCATGTGACCTGAAAAGAGACGTTACACTGGTCTTTAGCATTTAGCATGCATACGGCTGTTCTGCTGTGGTACTGCTTGATGGAACAGTGCACATAGCTTTACAGCTGTCATGTGATGTACAGTCTTCAGGGGACCTGATCAAGGACCTGGTCCTTGGCATGCTTGTCAAATTATCAAAACTATAAAAAGTCATAACTCATCAATTTCCCCCTTTTTGATGATGACAAAATTGTAATTGATGTCCCCCCTGTGAACCAGGTTTCCTCTTCATGATAAATTACAGTAGCATAAGAGCATGCAATTTTCATTTATACATGTGGGACCAGGTTCCCCTGCGGATTAGACCCTTAACTTCATGTTGACATTTTCACCTGTTATGTAATCAAAGAGGCTGCACAACTATACCCTGGTTCGTTTGGAACTTACTTTTCCTTGAGAACATGAACCATATCAATCTCATTTGGGGGACACCAGGGTTGGTGGATGAGACCGTAGCATTATTCGTGGCATTATCAATTATCAAAAATTAAACATCAATCATTAAACTATAATCAAAACACTTTCCCCCTTTTGGCATCATCGAAAAGAGACACAGGTTAAGCATAAGCTTAAAAAAGTTCAAAGATATTAACTCAAGTCACTGGGGCAGACTCAGAGTGAGCACTAACAGAAACAACCAAAATAATACAAAGAGAAGCATATGCATAAAACAGAGAGAGTGCCACTGAAGTAATTTTTAAAAGAACTTAGTAGTCAATTTGTACCACAAAAATACAAAATAAAATTGTCATAGTGCCAATGTCATCATTAAGACCAAAAGGAGTATTTGCAAAAACAAGGACAGAGTTTAACCAAGAAGGTGAACTAAGAGAATTGAGTCATAGGTTTGCAAGTTTGGTGGGGTTAAGAGCTTTGAGCATTATGTCCAGACTGGCATCTACAACTTTGTGGGTGTCCAAGATCTGCTCCTGAATTTTTTCAACCTTCTTCTTCAGCTGAGCATTATCTTCTCTCAACTTAGCAACCTCTGTTGTTTGCACCTCACTGGAACCAGGTCCTTTTACCTTCAACTTAGCAATTTCAGCTTTCAATAGAGCGTTTTCAACCCGCAGCCTCTCCACTTCAGCTAAGATCTTCTCGTTTGACTCAATGAGACTAGATATAGTAAAGGTGCATCCTGCTCCCCCTTTTTTTTAACACAATATCACACTCTTCTAAGGTGCCCAAAGAAAACATTTGTTTTTTAATTCCTTTGGTGACCTTTCAAGTGATTACCTTGAAGTGATCAAAGACTTTAGCCAGAAGGAAGCCACAGGGGAGACCATGCTTGCCATCCTTTGTGTCCATAACTTTCATAATGTGCTCGATTATGATAGAGGGTAGGCTGACTAAATGTCCTCCATCCAGTATCTCTATTAGGAACAGGTCCTTCTTAGATGCTATGCACCTCTTTTTAGTCTTAGGCAGTACCACTTTGTTGACTAGCTCAAATAGAAGCTGATATTGTGGCTTCATCTATTTCTTGTACAGAGTTTCAGTGGTCACCCGCTCTCCTATTCGGACTATGATACTCTTGAAGTCATCTGAGGCCTTGATATCCTTGTCATTTCCCAATTTTTTGATTCCTTCAGTTGGGACATCTAGAATTTTGCCTAACTGAGCTTTATCCAATGTAAAGTCAACTTTTCTAACCTTGCAAACCAAGGTATGATCATTAATATACTGTAGGTTCACAAATAATTCTGCTACTTCATTCTCATAGGCTAATGCACACCCTTCAGGAAGTTGATCCCAACTTTGAGCTCTCAAGATCTCCATTAAATCATCGAATCCTTGGTGTCTAATCGTCTCCGGATCAAACACTCTGCCAAGCAACACTTTTTGACCTCTCAGATTCTCTTGTCTCAAATTTTCTTCATCCCTTATAGATTTTCCCTTTTTACTGGAACCAAGTCCCTCAGTCAAGGTTACTTTTCTTTTCTTAGAGGAACCTGCTTCCCCACCGGTTGAGCTTTTTCTTTTCTTAGGAGAAGTGGTCACCTCCTTCACCTTTCCTAATTTTTCAGTGACTTTCTCAGCTTCTACTTGACCCACATTTTTCCTTTCATCAATCACAGACTTCCTCTTTCCTTTTGAATTTCATCTTTTTAGAGGAGCCTCTTCTTCTTCTTCTTCTTCTTCTTCTTCTTCTTCTTCTTCTTCTTCTTCTTCTTCTTCTTCTTCTTCTTCTTCTTCTTCTTCTTCTTCTTCTTCTTCTTCAGACACAGTCACAACTTCCTCTTCATCTATCAAACGTCTTAAGTTGACTGTCTTTGACAACTTTCTTTTCTTTCCAGTACTCTTCTCCTTGTTACCTTGAAGAGCAGAGTTGAGTTATGTTATAGCCCTTTGTCTAGTGGTAGAAGTACTTTTTCTTGAGTAGGTATGGGTTTACCTTTGCTTTTACTACCTTTTGACTTAGCACTTCCAGTTCTAAGCTTGAAGAAAGTCCCCAATGCTATATCCTCATCAGAATTTATCTCTTTTCTTTCAGATTTTTCCTTTTCAGATGGTTTTGGGAGACCGGGTTCCTTTTTTTAGGGGTCTTCCTAGGTAATAGAAATGGTTGATAAAGGTATACATCTCAAAAATCTCCTTTGGGACCGGGTTATTTGTTCATTACCTCTGTTCCACTGGAATTTCCATGTTCCCTTTCAGTCTCCACAATTTCCTTCTCAAACTCTTCTTCAACAGAATTTTTTCCAGATTCTCCATCAGCAACATTATTCATAACCTTTCTGACAATATCATTATGGTATTCACTAACATTTTCCAAACCAACACTTACATTATCACTTTTCATTAGCAATTCCTGTCCAGAATCGTCATTGATTCCCACATTTTCAACATTTTATTCTCTTAATTTCTCTATGTTTTCAACCACTACTGAACCCTTCTATCTTTCTTCACACTTAGCAGCTATGACATCTACAGTCTCTTTATTAAAAAGAGCACTCAAATTCTCTTCACACCCAGCATTTAGAGGTTCTCTATTAATATATTTCTCTATAACTTTCTCGCTATCCAGAGAATCTGGGTTACCTGAGTTTGGAGATGTTTCCTTTGAAACTCCTGCTTCCTTTTGGAGTAGGTCCTCTTCCACTATCGAGTGGTCTACAGAGATACCCTTGCTTGTCACCTCCATCTTGTCATCCTTCTCAACGATTTGCTCAGAGAGATCAAGGTATTGTGAGGTTGTCATACTCCCTTGTGAGTCGGGCTTTTCTGAAGATTTTGGAGTTATGACGGAGAAGGCGTCTTTTTCATGAGTTAAGCACCGATTAGTAGTAGAGGGACCAGGAACATCTGTTATAGGGGAAGAAGATATAGGGTTTTGGTCGGACTAGTTTTGAGATGTTGTGGGCGAAGGGATTGACTTTGGGTCTGACATAAAAGACGATTTGATAGAAAAGGGTATAGGGTTGGCTTTAGTGGAGGTGGGGGATGAAGATTTTAGGTTTGACATGATTTATTCTGTGCTAGGAGAGGAAGGATGAAGCAAAACGGGAAGAGGGTTTGAAAATTTTAATTAGTGAGGGGAGAGAGAAAAAGAGTGACCTTTTGGCTTAAAAAATAATAGTTCAAGCAGGTCGGTTCTGAGAAGATGAGGCAATATGGTTCATTTTAGAAGAGGTGGGAACTAATTTGCTTCTCACTTGTGATAAGGGTGTGCAAATTTAGCGAAGGGTGTGCAAATTTGCTTCTCACTTGTGTTAAGGGTGTGCAAAATTAAATATATACCTGTAATAGTTAACATTTAACCTATGTACACCGCATATTTTTCCGGCGAAGGTGACCATCCTTCACCTAAGGTGGCTCCGCCCATGCTTTTATCTATGATTTTTTATTTATCAAGATTTGAGTGTAATTTCCTGAAATTTTGCATCATATGATATTTTATTTATCACTCTTTAAATTATGTTCTCATTAGCTCACAGCATTAATGGCGCCAAAATTTAAATGGTGCGCACCAAAAAAATCCATTTGTGCAAATGCTTTGTATCTGATGGGCCCAAATATGAGCTAATTAGATGGGCCCAAAACCCCTCGAAATCGGCTCAGTTTGAGTCACAAGTAATTGCACGGTTTGTCCCTCAAATGGGCTGCTGGTCTTTAACTTTTGTGCTTCAAATGGACAGGTCTTTAACTTTTGTCTTTGCCTGTGTTGAGGCATCGTAAAAATATACATGAAGTATGCACTCCAAAAAATGAAAAAAATAATATAAATAATGAAGCAGTTTTCCAAATTCAACATTTATTATTAAGATGAAAGTAATTTTAAGGCACCTTACTGTATCTTCTGTTGAGTTAAATAGCACGATTAAGTCAAAGAGAAGTTGGGCTGAACTTTTATCTGCCTTGGAGATGGAACAAAAGGGAACAAGTTTCACAAATAATCACTTTCATTCCATGTAATTGAAAAATAATCACTATCGTTGAGTTTCAAATTCTACTGGTGATTTCGAGGGGTTTTGCCTCCTGAGATTCAAACTGCATAATTAGGAAAAAAGTGCCACATAAAGTGGAATAGAGGAAGTAATATACTTCATGCGAAAAAAGATGTCTAAACCGAATTCGACTACACTCTCATGGGTAAAGTATGTATTGAGGCTAGCTTTAATAAAACACTCTTAAATGATTATGGGAGCATGAAAAATGGGCCTGAAGAATTAAATCAAACACATATGTTTTGTTGGATCATCATATTTGTTTCACCAGTCAAATAGTTCAATCACATGTTAATACACGAATTAAACTATAATGTTTACAGTTTATCATCTTCCCAACATTTCGTAGTAGAATCTTCTTCAAAAGTTTTTTTTTAGTTGAACTACTTTCAATGAATAAGGAGGGGAAATTTTTCTTTTGTTTTTGGATGGAGAAAAAAGTACTTTCTGTTCATTCTCAAGGTCTTTTGTTTTATGAGAAATCTACATGGTGTAGATAACATTAGACCTTATTTATATCTAGTAGCTATACTTTAATTTAATTATATCCCATAACTAAAAGGTGTATATCAATTACTCTACATAACTAAAACATTTAAACAAGGTTAAAATTAAAAACCAACCGCAACATAAGGCTTGTATTCACATTTTCCCCTGATCAACCCATTTTCTCTCTCATTGTCTCTCAATCTCTTCCGATTTTTTCTCCATTTCATCTATACACGATCCTCCACCGATTTCGTTACCTAAATTGTAGCGGCGCAATTCTCGGTAAGTTTTTTAGATGTTTTTTTAATACTTTGTGTTTATTTTGTTAAAATTATTCTTCAATTTTTGTGATTTTAGGCCATTGTTAGGGTTTTCCACTATTATTAGGGTTTCTACTACATTTGCTTCGATTTTTTTGGTGTAATGGCAGACAAAAGCACTCCATGCAGAGTTACTAGAGGTATACCCAATTATATGCACCATTATGATGATGGTCCATCTTTTGATTTGTGTATCACTCAAAATGAAGAACAAATTGCAGGCTTTGTTGCTAGAATGGATGCCGAGATTAGTATTAAGAGGCGCCATCACCCGGTAAGTATGAAAACAATGGGAGATGAAGGTTCAAAATCTACCAAACGAAAAGATGTTGTTCAGTCATCGATATCCGAAGCCTCCCTACCAAGTACTGAAAAGCGGAGAAAAGTCATTGATGGTTCTTCAGTTAGCAAGGGGGAAAATGTGTTGAAGATGTTCCTTTAAAAGCAGCGGAGGTACTGTATTTATTTCATATTTTATGAATATAATGTTTATTTGTTATTAGTTTTTTATTTTGAAACACTTTGTGATTGCACATTTTAGTGTTAAATACAATATATAATGTGTATATATAATGTATTTAATCTGTATACCTGTCTACTTGTGAATACAATTGTAGAATTGAATACAATTTGTCATTTGTCCTTGTTAGTATTGAATACAATGTATATATATATATTGTATTAAGTTTGTATACGTTTGTATTGGTGAATACAATGTAGAATGTATACATAAAATGCAATGTATATATAGCTACTGTTGAGTACATTTTTTTTTCATTCTGGATACAATTAGAATAATTTTGTGTTTTGTTGACTGTAGTGTATTTGACTTTTGTCATTGCTGCATACTGAGTATTTGACTGTTGTTGAACTGAACAATGCAGAGTAAAAATTTTCTGAAAGATCCTCCTACTCATTCGGTGCACATGAGTTGTTACACAATGTCGAAGTATTTAAAGATCTGAAGGACAAACTAACTGATAAGCAGTACAAATTATTTGGGGAAACTTGCTTTGGTGTATTCACCCGAATGCAACACTGTGATGTTTAAGCACAAATGTTGAGTTGTTGCATGGGGAGAGAACTTATGGGAAGTACTCCTGATGCGGTTTTGATTGATATAAATGGTAATGAATTGCGGTTTTCTATTAGAGAATTTGCACTAATAACTGGTTTGAAGTGTGTTGGTGATGAAGATGCTTTTAAAGTTAAACCGCAAAGGAAAAAACATGATTTTGGAGAGATATTTTGGTGGTTCTAAGAAAATGCCGGCAAAGGTAGCTTTGATTGAATGCTTCACAGATAAAATGTGGGGCCTCAATGATGCTGATGCCGTTAAGATTGTTGTCCTTTATTTCATTCATACCTACATCTTGTCCAATGAGAAGAATGCAGTAAAAATACCAAGGCTACATTTTGAATTGGTAGAGTCTGGAAGATACGTTGATTACCCATTGGGTAAGAAAGAATTCAATGAGTTGATTAAAAGTATGACTCACAAGATGAATTTTGAGAAAACGTTTTATACGCTTCATGGAATGCCACTTGGTATGCAAGTTTGGCTATGCGAGTGTTGTTCATTTGCTGACACCACTCTTGCAGTCAAGACGGACAACAACATTCCCAGAATGCTGAATTGGACGATCATTGAAAGTCAACCAAGTTTTAAGGAACTGATGGATGGCATGTTTAAAGAAGATAACACCCTGGTAATATACTGTACTCAACATTGTTATATCAGTTCCCTTCATGTATTTAAAATTTTATTGTTTCTTTAATTTTTCTTTTGACAAATACATTATATTTTCTTATTATAATCATAAATATGGAAGTACTGTTTCTGTTACTATTTTGATAAAATGCAGTCAAAGACGAGTCCAGAACCTAAATGACCCCAAAAAAGAGCTTTTGAACCAAAATACCCCAACAACAAAAAAAAGGTGACAAAACTACCTTTAGCGCAGTAATTTACTGCGCTAAAGGGCACCTTTTTTGTGGTTAACCCCTCTTTCTTTACACTTTTTAACGTACTTTGACCATAGATTAATCATGCTTCGGGACACCGAAACATCAATATTTTATATAGAACCCTACTTATTTTTGTGTGATTAATAAGGTAGGCTCAATACATCAAGGATAAGAAAAACTTCGGATTGCCGTTTTAGTGGTTGAAAAGTGCTCGAACTCCATTTTTGTTTGAAGACTTGGTGTCATTAGCTTTAAGTTCTTTATGATTTAGGGTTTAGATTTAAGTGTACTATTTTATAGCCAAAATTGCAGCATTCATACCAATCTAAAAATAATTAAATTGCATCATTCATAACAATATGAAAATACTTAAACTTGTTCATTAATAACAAACCCAAACTTTTAAAAATACAATCATCAAAGAAAGAAAAAAAAACTTAAAATACATTCATCCATTCATGCTCTTTAGTTGATCTTCCGCCACCACCGCGAGATGTGCCACGACCACTAGATCTGCCACCACTATGAAAGTTCCTCCACCACAAAAGTTTCCTCCACCACGAGAGGTACTTGCAGCGCGAGATGTAGGTTTACCACTATGCCGTAAGGGACACTTGCGCTTATCATGACCAACATAATTGTAAAATGAGCATTTTCGAGTGTATCTCCCTGGTGAAACATCTATTTCATTATGAATGCGGGAGTATGCTTTCTTTTTGAATTTACGTATAAATGCTTTATTTGCAACCATTGAAAATGGATCGGATGGCCAATAAGTTTCACTACCAAGTGAGTAGAACCTTCTCGCATATGTTTTTGCATAATTTTGAACTGTATATTCCTCAGCCATGTACGGGGAGGCGTTCTTTCCCATTGCAATAAAACACTTGAAGGCATGAGAACATGACATGTGATATGATTGCCACTTGCCACATGTGCATGTTCTTGGAATCTCACAAATTGTGTGGAAGTTACCTCCTTTACCTTGGTGCACACTTGTTGTGAGTTCAAATATGTGCTCTGCATAGTTGTACTCCATCCAGTCGTGTTGCTGAGCCTTAAATTTGTGGTACTCGAACACTTTTGACGGTTTTGGCATTTATCTTAGACCTTCTGCCGCAAGTGCTTTGGCCTCTTTTGATCTATTGACAAACTGCTCCACAACTTGCTTAAAAGTCATTCTCACCATTACGGTGATGGGTAGTCCCCGTGCAGATTTCAACAAGCCATTGAATGACTCAGAGCTGTTTGTTGTCAGCATACCCCATCGCCTACCTTCATCCTGGTGCAATGTCCATTTGTCTTTATCAATTGCATTCAACCAGTGAAAGACTTCCTCATCCGCCTTCCTAATAATCTCCATCTGCAAGTGAAACTTCTTCTCCTGATGCTCTGTTACAGCTGCCCACATCCAATTCCAAAGTGCTAGGCTTCGATATGCCTTTTGGAAGTTTGCCTTCAAATGCCTTAAGCAATAACGATAGTAGGCAAAGGGCGGCTGCCACCCCTGCAAATTAAACATATTGTGCAATATGCCAGCATTTCTGTCTGAGATCACACATATTCCCATGCGATCCTTAATAACGTGTTGCCTCAAGTAGTCCAAAAACATACCCCACGTACTAATGCTCTCATTAGCTACAATTGCAAAAGATAGAGGGAATATAACTCCATTTGCATCCATTCCAACTGCAATTAGCAGCTTTATGTTGTATACTGAACACATGTGTTCTATCTATTGATATTATAGGCCGACAACAGAACTATCAATGCATGGTTTGAATGCCCAAAACACAAACTCAAAAATATTACCGGGCACACCAGGCTTCGATTTGAGCTTCCATTCAACAACAGTACCAGGATTGAAATGTTGTACAACCGCCATGTATCTCAGCAACTTCTTGAAAGAGCCATTCTAATTACCGTAGACGATCTCATGTGCACTCCTACACCCAAGATACGCCTTCCGCCTACTAACGGTTTTGCGATATACTTTCAGGATGGCTGTAATACAATCTTTAATAGGGAACCTGAATAAGTTGAAATATCAGCATATAGAAACGAGGAACATCGTATTAACATCAAAAATAAAATAAACTTAGGCGAAGGGGATACCTTGGGTTTTTTTCAATGTTGCCAACTAACACACGGGCAATCATATTGGTATCTAGATTACAATGGTCATCTTCGAGGTCACCTATATCACAAGTGTGCTTTGTGTAGAACTTTGAAATGGTCCACATCTTTTTAGCAGTCTCCTTACCATGGAGCATCCATTCGCAACCTTGATATTTTCGCTTGCATACCAATCGCCAAAGTTTTCGTGTAGAATCGTCAACTTTGAACTCCCTCATCCCCTGGATGCAATAAATCTTAACAGCCCTTTGCAATGATTTTTTCGAGTTGAAAATCATGCCTTTTTCAATACGAGCCTTTTGTTTTACAAGATCCACCAGCTCTTTCCACAAACTTCGCCGAATATGATCATCATCCCTAGTAAAGACAAAGGCATCTGGGCGATCTTGAAGATGATCAAGTAGGGGATCTCATCAGAATGCCACTGAACCAGGGTCAATTCTTGGGGTTGAAATTGGCTTTGCAGTTAAACCGGGGTCGACTCTTGCTGTTGAAATTGGCTTTGCGATTGAACCGGGATCGATTCTTACTGTTCAAATGGGTGTTGTAAATTTAGCTCTTCCTAGTGTGCCAGACTGTTCATCATGTCTTGCAATAGTTCTAGTTGATATTGAGGATTAGTTCCAACCTGAACCTCATCTTCACTTTCCTCCGCATTAAGTATTTCCTCACTATCACTAGATGATGTCACTATATAATTCGGATAATCTGGACCATCCATAGCAGATCTTTGCCTATAATTTGGTGCAACCACCACATTCTCCCTACATAAGAAAGTGGAGTATTTAACTACTACAAATCAAATAATACTATTGATGTTAAAAAAAATAGACGTACTGATAGTAATCAACAACACCGGAACTTGAAGAAGCACCATAGTTTTGAGTAGTTGAATAGGCTGAGGATGTTCCAACCTGATTCATCCATCCCGATTGAGAGAACTGTCCAATATGATCCGTATCAAGTATATAGCCCCTAAAAAAATATAATCAACATCATTAGTAGCATTCAAGTGCCACTACACATAATAATAATAATAATAATAATAATAATAATAATAATAATAATAATAATAATAATAATGAATATTTACTACTGCCCATCAAATTGCAGACTTAAACTATCTAGAGGCATTTGGCTCGTCAAAATGCCTTTATAAATACTGTCACGGGCTGCCGCTTTCATAGTGTCAGCAGTACACTAATGGCCTGTGCGGTGCTAGAGGCAGCCTAATGATAGTCCCAGGACTCATGGCACGACCTTGTGCCCATGGCTTTGGAGGCTTAACTTCAGCGGTGCCGCTGGGTCGATGTCAAGGCCTTGGCCTTGCCTTACTGGTATGCCCCTGTGGCAAGTTTCATATGTTGGGTCTTTGTCTGCACGCACACTTGGGGTTGGCTACGGACATGGTAGTCCCTCGCCTAGCGCTGAGCATCGCTGGTGCGCACAGTCCAATCCTCAAGCTTGACACTGGCCTGGTGCCTGTGCACGTGGCTGGTGCGGTGCCCGAGTAGGGCAACTCCTGAATCCTTGGCCTTTGTCATGTGTATCCTTTGTAGTATGCCTATGATGAGGCATTGTTAAACGTATCCCTCGCGACATACTTCCATCCTGCACGGTGCAGTGTCGCCCTACGACTGCACGTCTAGGCCAACGGACCCTTGCTCATGAGGCTGAACCTAAGCCAAGCTCACAAGTCAACACACGAGACTCTTAAGAGAGGTGCCTCGAGTGTTAAATCGGCACGGAGGGCTTTCTCATTCCCAAGGATAGCCCGCATGGCATGGTCAGTCCATATGTCAAGCCTCCGGCCCTCGTTAGGTGCCCAATTCTGGCCTGTGGCCGAGCGTCGCCCATAGAGTTGCATAACTCGTATAGGTACCTAGGACCCTTTGGGGATGCCTAGGCAGGCCCTTGAGGTTGGCCCTCAAAGTGGCTCACTTGGTGCGGCTTGATGGTGGCACGCACGGGGGAGGCTGGCTGAGTTGAGACACATGTGCCTCCCTTATATATGCTTTAAAAAGAAAAGTCCAAGTTTTAGCACTGGACATGATTCTGCCCGAGAATCCCACTTGGCCTTTCTCAATGATTCGAGCTCCAAATGAGGCATCGTCTGTTTCTAACTCTTTCTCTCGACTTCTTTCACTCCTCCATGAAGTTTCATCTCATGCCCATGCTTGTGGAGCGAGATATAGCCTTAGGAAGCTTTGACACTGACACTGTTTATTGGCTAAGTCAAGCCCTTAGGTAAATGATGTTCAAATGACACCAAACTTGGTAAGAACATTCAATAACATCCTAGGAAGGGTATGTTCACCCGAAATCCCAAGATTCCATCCATAGCTCGAAAACGCTGGGACTGACACTCAGGCTCGCACGGGGCCGCTCGTCCGTCGAGGACCCGTGGGCTTATCCCAGATCCTTGCTAAACTTCGTTGATACTTTTAGGATATGTAATGCAACATATCTAAGATGATTGTAGACTCCCGTCCGTCGGAGCCCATGTTGGTGCACGTCGCCCGCACGGTTGACACTGCCTACGGGGCTGACACTGCTTGTGGGCTGAAATTGCCTGTGCGGCTGGCACTGCCTGCACAGCTGACACTCGCTTGGCCCTCTCTGGGCGTGCAGAGATTATGGGAGCCAAGTCACAATGAAGGCAGCCCGTAACAGTACTCATGTCAGGGTTATTGTGTTCAGAAGTAGGTTCCGCTTGAGTGACTTCGGCTTGTTCATAAGTACCACTGCCCATCAACGCATGCATGCAATTAGTGCGTCTTGCAGTGTTACGTCAAATCAAATTAAGAACGGAGTACTGCATAACACATGAATTAACCACGTTATGTCAGTGAGTGGCAGAATAGCGCAGTAAAATACTGCGTTATGTCAGAATAACACAGTATTTTACTGCGCTATATCACTGCATCGTGTTGTCACCCTTTAGTTGTCATATAGAAAAACGTCATAATTCGAATCCAAAATTTGGGTTGCAGCAAGTGTTATATAATGTAATTTGACGAATAACTACCAACCACACAAAATTGAGTTACTATGTCATTTTTTGACCAATTTAGAGATATTAGTCGTGTTATATCGTTCTCTCCAGGAGACATATTTGACACAATGGGTAGGACATGAGAATTGGGTGAAGATTTTGAATACTCGAACAACCCTAATGAGAGATACAACCAACATCACAACAATATGATGACAGACGAGTGGAATTAGCGTGTTAGGGAGGCTACAGCAGTGGAGCAAAAGTTAGCATCAGTAGGGCTTAAAAGCCCAAAAAAACATACTTTGTCAATGCCTCGTGGAACTCCACAAGAGTTTAATTTTGCTCTTAACCGTTTTCGCGAAGAGAATAATCGGATGCAAATACGTTACCTTAGGGTAGAATATGGTGTACATGGTAGCACTAGATTTATATCCAAGTGGGATTCAGACTGTGAGATGTCCAATGAAGATTAATATTTTTTTTTATATAAAGTAAGTAGGTAGGGTCATAAAGACCACCCCCCTCCCAACTAGGGGTACATGGGGGTTTGCAACTATATAAGTAGCCTTTTCTTTAGTTATTAGACTACAACATATTCAATGTCGAGTAGTAGAAACGCAGCTTGGTCTTTACTCCTTCCAAAAGAACCAAATAGCAGTGATGACGAAAGTTCAAATTATAGCAGTTTTTCAAGTGATAATAGTGATTTCAAACTAGACAAGCTAAATCCTCACCTTATTATAGAGCGTAATGATGATTTCTGCGGTGTGAAATATTTAGATCCGTGAGAATATTATTTCGGTTTACGCCGAGAATGGTCACATCGTCTTGCCGAATCAGAACATCTTGTTCGTGACTTGGAAAATCTCAACGCTCCAATCCCAACAAGGCACTCAATAACCATGCCTCGAGTAGGTCCAGAAATTTGCGAGCTTGCCGTACAAAGGATTAGAAAAGAAAATCATAGAATGCTGGCAAGACGTTGTAGATTTTACATGCTAAAGTTGTCTGAAGAACAAACATCATCAACCTGTAGAGAACTAACATCTACTGGAAAAAAGATATGTCTTAAGAAACCGCCAATATTTTTCTGAGGACGATATTGAGGACTTCTATTATGATAAAGATTAAGAATTTTGTGATTTTAGTTTTAAGTTTCATTTATGATGATGTTGTTATTTTGAAGAATATTAGTATGTTTAGTTTTTCATCAACTCAAGGGCATGAATTGATGAATGTATTTTAAGTTTTTTTCTTTTTTTGATGATTGTATTTTTACTACTTTTGGTTTATTATTAATGAACAAGTTTAAGTATTTTCATAAAGAACTTAAAGCTAATGACACCAAGTCTTTAAACAAAAATGGAGTTCGAGCACTTTTCAATCACTAAAATAGTAATCCGAAGTTTTGTTTATCCTTGATGTATTGAGCCTAACTTATTAATCACACAAAAATAAGTAGGGTTCTATATAAAATATTGAAGTTTTGGGGTCCCGAATCATGATTAATATATGGTCAAAGTACGTTAAAAAGTGTAAAGAAAGAGGGGTTAACCAAAAGAAAAAAAAAAGGGTGCTCTTTAGCAGTAAATTACTGTGCTAAAGGTAGTTTTGTCACCTTTTTTTTTGTTGGGGTATATTTGGTTCAAAAGCTCTTTTATGGGGTCATTTTGGTTCCGGACTCGTCAAAGACACAGTGTATCAACTTTGTACTTCACTATAGTCTATGTTGCATTTCTTGTTGTATTCATAAATCTGCAATACAATTCTTGGATATACTGTCAATTTGACTGTAGCTTATACTTGATACACTGTATATTTGACAATCTTGTATCCAAAAAAAAGTTTATACATGACAAATTTTAAAAACTACTTATATTTTGTATTTTGATACAAGTTCTGACAGTATTTAAATGGTGATTAGGAGATGCGTATTTTTGCCAACATAGTCCCGACGGTCAATGAGCTTGCTTGTCTTCATTTTCCCACGCTTGTCAATGGTGTACCAGAAAGTACCACTGCCCCGTCCTTGATGATGATGATTTTGCTTCTACACCACCCCATAATGACACACATCAAAAGGGAGTTGTTCAATCAGAATCTCCACCTTCTAAGAAGCGTAGGCAGATGTCTGTTGGGACTTCATCATCAAAGAAAGTAGATCTGCAACCTGAAACAATTCCCATTTCCAACATTTCTCCCCGTAGGAAGACGCCTGTTGTACAAACAAGAAAGTCAGCTTCTCCAATTGGGAATGGACAAGTGCATCTAAATACCTCATCTGTCCAGCGTGACGTCCTGACATCCAGCAAACAAGACGAGTTGTCTTTGATGAGGTAAGAACTTGATGAATTTCAGAAGTCAGTGAGTGTAATTTATAGCTTTTTCTTTAATGTATCTCTGCTGTATTTGATTTTTCTTTCATATTTTAGGTGAAGGATGAGTTCAAGTATCTCCACGAATTGATCAATGACGACTTGACAACGATTCTTCAAGCTATTGAAGCAATTAAAGAGAATAAGGATTCTGAAAAGGTAAAATAAAAACAATTTAAATATGTTCACTTGAAATAATCTTACATAAATGATTTTTTTTCCTTTAAGGGAGCTACCAGCGAATCTACATTTCAGCAACATGATAATGGAATACACAATAAATCACCGATACAAAATGAAAGTAATACGGCTCATTTTCCAATGGAGGTGCCTGATGAGTTGCATGTATCAGTTTTTTTCAGTATCCAATTACTTGACTGTATCTGTTTTTTTTTTCACCCAGCATTGTATACATGTTTTTCACTTGTATTCAGACTTTCATTTTTATGATGATACAGTTAAGTGTATCTGATGAGTTTGGTATCTGATGAGTTGCCTGCATCAGTTTATTTCAGTATCCAAATACTTGACTGTATCTTTTTATTTCCACCAAACATTGTATACATGTTTCACTTGTATTCAAACTTTCATTTTTATGATACAGTAAGTGATTGTATTCATATTTAACAGATTGTATTCATAAATATAACTACTTAAACTTTACTGAAACAGCTTAAATGACTGTATTCATATTTCAGTCATGTATACAAATAGTTGAAAGTCTTGTATACACATATGAGCAGGTTTTGTAATGCTTGTTCATTACTAAATTTATTGCTTTTTTCCTTGACATTTTAGGGCCTAATGGGAGATGTTGGTGTGACCAAGGTTAATTCCACTGGTGATACATTACGGGCTTCAACATAAGAAATATGAATCAGGTGACATTTTGGGAGAATATGTCGAACCAGAGGTACTACATTTAATATTTTATTCAACTCTTTGTTGAAATTTTGTTATATGATAAATACATTTTAGAATACTATTAAAATTTGTCATAATTTGTCATCTCTTTGTTTATAGCCATTTGGATCTCAAATCCCTATCAAGACAGCAGATGTTATCATTGGTACTCCTGCTGCCATACTTATCAATGAAGGAAGCCACATATTAGTTCATGAAAATATTATGCAAGGTGTATCTTCCTCTTCATTTTGTGCCGGTACAGATGATTCAAATCAAGAGACGCCGCACAATGTCATTGTTGAGTTTGAGGGTATTCATGTTGGTAAGGAACTGGAACATGTGCCTCAGTATGAGTTGGTGGATGAATTCCTTCCAACACAGAATACTATAACAAAAATTGTCATGACATTGTGTAAAGAGAGGCGTCCTGGCCCTTTGCAAATGTCTCCTTACATGATAAATTTTGGGTCAGCTTCGGGTGAGTATTATGACGTATTTTAATTTTCTAGATTTGTATTCCACTCTGCTTGTAGTTAATGTCATTAAAGATTGTATTCCACTCTGCTCGTATTCAACTAGGTAGTTCAGTTAAGTTGATAGAGATATTTGACAAAAATACCCATTTGAGAATAATTGCATCACGAGGCGACATGATGCCAAGCTGTTCGGTGAATTCTCAAAATGGGTTAGGGAGGGGCTGCTTGTTAGGCATGATAACAGGTAAGTAGTTAATCTATCATATGTACTTATTTTATAGATGTAGTTTTAATAATGTTTGATATATATTTTGTGTGTATTTTATGGAAAGAACAAAGAGGATCACTACAAAAAGGGGAAGGCAAAATTGCCAACATTCATGGATTGTGGTATTAAGAAAATCAACGATAAAAAATGGTTCTACCTTTTATCAATGGATGATCAGATGTGGAATGACGAGGTGCGATATGCCTTCTTTTTTCACATACATTATTTTGCTTTGTAATTTAAATATTAACTGCTTTTATTCATTTTTATTGCAGCATCTTGATGTGATGTTTTGCTACTTCTAAAAAAAAGCCAAATATGATACAAATAGCACATACAAGTTTACCACTGTAGACTGTGTTTTCAATATCAAAATTGATGCTATTCACAAAGGCTATGCTGACCCGGATGGTGCCATAAGCGTTGGAAAACAAGAAGATGTTTTATGTGAATACGTTAAAGGCCATCGGTTGCTATGCACTATCCCGTGGCATTTGATTGACTATGTATTCATTCCAGTCAACATTGAAGAAAAAAACCATTGGCTGTTGGTGGTCCTTTCATTCCTTGATAGACGCCTATATGTATATGACTCGTACCGAACGTCTGGTCATAATGGAACTGTTAGGTCTGAAATAGACAAACTCGCCAATATATTGCCATTGTATTTACATTTAACAGACTTCTATCAGTCCAAGCAAGGAGTTGATTGGAATCATCACCCTGCGTACAAAGACAAAGCACCGGCTGACAAATTCGACGTCGTGTTTATTGATAATTTGCCACTACAGAGGCTTGGGAGCATGTATGTCAATTTATGATTTTTAAAACTCACATATATGAAGATAATACATCATTTAAATACAATTTTTTTTCTTCTTTCTTTCGTGCAGGGATTGTGGAATGTATGTTGCGGCATATGCGGAGTATTTGATTCAGGGAGAAGGTATTCCAGCCGGAGACCTTGATGCAGAATTACTTCGTACGAGATATGGTGCTCTTTTGTGGGAATACGCTAAAAGGAAGATAGAAGCAAATGCCGAAAGAGATAATGAGGCACCTCCAAAGCCAGTTAGACCAAAGATAGATTTTGATCAAGTTGAAAAAATCATAATTAATTAGTTTGTAGTTGTGTGGCTCGAAATCAGATAATGATGTTTTTAGGGAAAACATTATCTTTACTTTTTTTGTAAGGAGTTTTGTTGTCTAAATGGCCGTTGCTAGTATGAATTCATAATATACAGTTTTAATATTTTGATGAATACAATTAAGTGTTCTTACATTGTTGAGTTAATCATATATGGGATGCCATTATTTTACAGATTTTGATAACTATGGCCATTGTTGTCTACAGAGATTTTACAATACTATATTCAAAGATAATACAGAGCTGTATTCAGAATTGTTATGGATGGAATTGGTTTCTGACTTGGGAAACAGTTACATCTTTTGAATACACAATATACAGTTTTAATATATAATGAATACAAAACAGTTTTTTTACGTTGTTGAGTTATTCACTTATGGGATGCCATCATTTACAACCCATGTTAACTTTTGGCCATTGTTGTATCCAGAGATTAGACAATAATATTTTAAATTTCAATACATAGCTGTATTCAGAAATATAAAACTAATGTATACAGAATTAACACATAACTGTATATCAGTCAGCAATGCATACAGTTATTCTCTGTCTGGTTACTTGGAAATGATTTTGCCTATCTCTGCATTCTGAATTTGATGAACTGAACATGATGCAATTGGTTTCTGAATTTGGAAACAGATACATACATAGAATACGCAATATACCGGTCATGTTTACATCCAACATAATACACCGGAAATATTGCAAGTTATTCATACAGAATTCGTTTATTTTCAATCATCCAAAATCAACAAAAAACGAACAGAATCAGTCATCCAAAACCAACTAAAAAGAATAGAAATGTCATGATGCTTTAAAGTCGACTTGGTCCAATACAAAAATCAGAAAAACTGAACAAATTACTAAGCAAACAACAACTACTTTCTTTTAGGATCATTCCTGCAAGAGTGCCTATGTGTCTAGCATGTCCACATCTACTGCACGATTTTGTATGTGTATTTGAAAACCATTCAGATAAAGACTTATCGAGCTTCTTTTTTGGCCTTCCAGGAGGTCTCTTGTACCTCGGTGGAAAAACTACTTCTTCTGAAATGTATACAGGCACATTCCACTCACTCTGATCGGGTAACAGATAAATTGGGACATCATAAGTCTTTATCACAGTTTCTGGTTATACAAGTTTTAGCAGTAGCTGTCGGCAGTGAGATTTTTCATCTTAAGAACAACCCAAGCACGAGGGCAGGGCATCTCATCCATTTGGAACATTTTGCAACGGCAAGTTTTCTTTTCAATACACACAATGAAACTCCTCCCTTCATCAATTACTGTGTGCAAATATTCTGTTGATGGAATTACCTAAGCTACAATATACAAACAAATTCACATCAAGTATTTATTACAAAAACAATACGCCATATCAATATACAGTTTTTTGTAAAAAATATACTTATGTATAAGAATCGTAAAGATGAAATATAAGCAATAAAAAAAAGACGTATACAGATTCACGAAAACAAACCTTCATGCGCGTAGATTTATGCTCATTAATGGTCAGCAATTCTTGAAATGTTTTCCCAAGCGTTGTGAATGTATACAAACCATTTTGTCAGTTTGTGCAATTCCATCGTCCATACATCAACCTAACTTCCTCCAGAAAATCATATATTGGTAATTTTCTAGCAGATACGAGTGCTGCATTAATGGACTCAGCAATATTTGATGTTAATGTCCATGCTCGTTTAACTGGACAATAAAGCCTAGCCCACTTTGCCCTTCCCACTGAATCCAAGTACTCCTTCACTCGAATATCCTCTTTCTCAACTTTTCCCATTAGCATATCAAAGTCATTTTGTGTGTATGCTTTTGCCATTTTATAGTAGATACCACTCAACACTTCATGACTCTTCCTATAGTTATTATATACATTTTTTCAAAGATGCCATATGCATGCTAAATGCGGAACAGTAGAATAGATTGTAGCAACAGCCTTGATGATGCTTTCATGTCTATCAGATACAATATACATGTTATTCCTTACCCTATACGCTTCCTTGAACCGTTGAAAGAACCATCACCAAGACTTATCGTTTTCAGGATCGATCACGCCATATGCTAGAGGCAGTATAATACCTATAAATTCAATTGAGAAAAACAAAAAGTTACTGAGTTTTGCTCAACTGTATGCATTGTATGCAAAAAACAGTACATTTGTATACGAAATACCTGCACCATCCAAAGTGCTTGCTGAAACAAATGTACCATTGTATTCTTATTTTAGGTGGCTGCCGTCTACAACCACTATTGGTCGACAATAGTCGAAACCTTTTATAAAGGCATACAATGCTACAAACAGATATAAGAACTCATTTTCAGGTGATTTTTGCATTCTTATATGAGAACCTGCATACGTTTTATCCAAAATGTATATGTATCCAGGTAACTTCTTGTAAGAATCTGCTGCCTCTCCCCTCAACTCCGTCATAGCCTTTTCTTTAGCACGATAAGCCTTCATGTAATTCACATCCACACCAATTTCATTTTTCACATCATCTACTACATCCTTTGGCGTATACTTCCTCTTATGATTTGTTAATTTTGGTTTAATAATGCCTGCTATAAAAACACTATTTGCTTGAGTACAAGAATACACCTTATCCTTCAATGGACATGTATGTTAGTCCACAAACTCTCTAACTTTGAACATTGCGGATTTGTTAATGCTCGAAGCTTTCATTTTCCACTCACATTGTTCTGATAGACACACAATGGTGTAGCTGCAAATCCGCAATTTTATACTTATACATTCAGTTGCCAACACATATCAAATCATTATGCAAAAAATTGAATACAATTCATATACCAAATTAAACTAGATAGTCAGATATATGTAAGAAATATCAACTAGTTAAATACACATCACTTAATGAAAAAATATACAGTTTTATTGTTATATTCAAATAAATCATAAAAATTATTAACAAGCATACCTTATAGAAATTGATCTCTCTGTACGGAACTGAAACCTATTGTCAATTGCATATTTCTTCATCATAGCCTTCAAAGTATCCTTGTCATTGTATACCTGATTTACCATGATCTCTTTGTGATTATGATTTGAAATGATCAAAATCATTATACACAACTATTTGCTGACCAGAAGTTGATGCTGCCAGTTCTGTCGAATCATATGTATTCATAACTTGTAATTGACGATTGTATTCTAATTGCGGTAGACCACCTTCAATTACACTTTCACTAGACACACTGTATTCACTCACCTTATCAGTTGTGGTGATACACAAAGGATACATCCCAAACTGCCTACTATCTTTGTTCAATTCAACATACACCCTGACACTCATGTCATTGTGTATTTCAAGAGGCATAGAATCACCTTCGACCATGTATTTGATATTAATTGTTTTGTTACTTGTATCTATTCGCACCTGTTTCGCTATTACATCAACCACCTCCTCATACGAGGCATAATATTTGAAAACTATTACATCAATTGTGTAATTCACAAAACGATTCTCATCGTTCCAGATCCCAGAATGTCGAATTACTACCGGTATGCTAGACATTTTTTGTGAATTCAGTACTGTTAATGATTAGCAACAAATTCAATATAAAACTACTTGATGTATCATGAACATCAACTGAACTATTCTTTACCTTCAAAATGCTGAATCAATCTAGCAATTTGTGTATACAACAACTCTAACAAATCCTGTAGAAACTCATACGAACAACAGCAAATTCGATTGCGACAATCGAAATTAAAATCGCAATTGATTTTTGAGATTGTATTTTGAACGTATTCTATATACTTGAATTGAATTTACTATTAAGAGGCTAAGCTCTATTTTTTCCGTTTTTGTATATTATTTTTTGAATTTGAATTTGAGACAATTGGAATAGAAAAGAATCGTGTGAAATTTGGAAGCTAGGTCATTAAGAGTGATTCTTGGAAGATTTTACTTAGTTTGCCTTGTTTAGGAGATTTCATCCCACGATTTTAGCAAAATTTAATGACTGTATTCATGAATACAGCGACGCGCAATAATGAATATAACATGAAACAAGCGCTTAGTTTAGCTATATGTTTTCCGCGCGAAGTAAATAGCTAAACTGTAGCTATGCGGAAAAAATAACCCCCAAATAGTAGTCATTTATGAAATTTTCCCTTGTTTTATCTCCAAGAAGTGATACAACTGTTAGAGTCTATTTTGTAAATATTAAATATATAAGAAATAAATACTATTACTTATTTTAGTTATATGAATTCGAATTGATCCAAATGGGTGACCCGATCCAATTTCCTTAGGAGCCCCCTTTTTAAATTGTAAATATTAAATATATACTATTACTTATTTTCGTTATATGACTTCGAATTGATCCACGTGGGTCACCCGATCGAGTTTCCTTGGGGACCCAAAAGACATTGATATGGCACATCATGTTTTGTCTAAACATGTACACTTTTGCAAAGATGATTCACATTTCATTCCGACATGAACATCGAAGATGAAAGCACATAAATCTGGACCACATTGGAAATGTCTTTTATTGTCTCCTTTTATACATCTAATAGCAGAATCCTTTTGTCCAATTCCCATTACAATTCTCCCTGAATTTTGCCAATATATATGGGAGTTTTTTTTTTCTATCCTGGCCTCGTTTCAACTTTTATTCTTTTTTTCTGACATTATAGTACAAATTTTTGAAGCTAAGTTAATATTCCCTAGTATATAGCAGCCCTACTGGTTCTTTTGCGAGTCCGGAACCAGAATAACCTAAAAAAAAAAGTATGAACCAAAATACCCCAAGAAAAAAAAAGGTACAAAAGTACCTTTACCGCATGATTTTCATGCGTTATTGGATGCTCTTTTTTTTTTTTTTTTTTTTTTTTTTTCTTTCTTTCTTCCTTTCTTTCACACTTTTTACATACTTTGGCCATAGATTAATCATGCTTCGAAACTCCAAAACTTGAATATTTTATATAGAACCCTATTTATTTTTGTGTGATTAATAAGGTAGGCTCAACACATCAAGGATACACAAAACTTCGGATTGTCGCTTTAGTGGTTGAAAAGTGTTCGAAGTCCATTTTTGTTTGAAGACTTGTTGTCATTAGCTTTAAGTTATTTATGCTTTAGGGTTTCGCGTTATTTTTATATTAATGCATAACTTTTATTTTAGTGGTTATCACTTTATTTTTATAATCAATTAACAAAATATCAATTCATGATCAATTATTTATGTTTATTTTTTTCGTTATACCCTTCAACCCCCAACTAATTGGAGTCCGCAACTTAAATAACCCAAAAGTGGATTTGAGTACCAAAATAACCCATTAAAAAACCTTTTGCGCACTAATTTATTTGTAAGTTGGTGAAATTTTAAATGGTCATAACTTTGCGCTCGGATGTCCATTTAATGCGATTTTTTTATTTTTATTTTGGGTATTTTTTCGAGATCTATGCGTCTGAACCGCCGCAAGGCTGTTCGCCCGCCCCTAATTTTCCAAAAACGTCCGTTATCCCATTCAATTTCAATTTTCCCCCAAATTTGTGTGCAATTTTCATTTATTTCTTTTTTAAATCTAATGGCGAAAAATATATTTCGATTCCATAATCCTGTAATAATGATGTTTTCAATGTCAATTTCAAGGTTCCAAATTCAATTTAAGAAAACAAGTTAGATAGCATTAGTAAACATACAAAATAATAAAAAGTGTCTACATTGTTACTTTAACCATCTTGGCTTGGTGGTAAAGCCTTTGGCTTTTGACCTTTTTTTATCTCATCCACCAGGGATCAAACCTCGGCTGGAGAGTTGAGAAGATATTATTAATAAAAAAACGAACTAATGTATTTAACGATTAACATGGGATAAACAAGTAATTAACATGGGACAAACAATTTCAGAAATAAATATATTAACAATGACATAATTAACAAATATTAACAATGCCATAATTAACAAATAATTAGCGGAGATCCATGGAGGTGTCGTATTAGTAAATACTAAATTATTCATTATTCTTGAAATTAACTAAAATTTTATATCTAATTAGAACTTACTTAACTAGGATAAGTTATGGAGGATTTAGTTAGTTATTTTGAATAATCCATGATATTGTATTGTTGATTATAATTTACTTAACTCATATAGTTAAAGTAATAACGAATAAAATTTTATATTAACCAACTAATCCTTCGTCAAAAAATTATGTTAACTAACTAATCCTTTTCGGAAATTATGTTAATGATGTTCAATCCAAAACTAAGGATTTAGCTTATCGTTTGTTATTCAGGATTTAGTTTATCGTTCGTTATTTGGGATTTAGTTTATTATTCGTTATTCGGGATTTAGCTTATTGTTATTTATTCGTTAATGGATTATTTTGGTACCCAAACCCACTTTTGGAGTTATTTAAGTTGTGGACTCCAATTAGTTGGGTGTAGAAGGGTATAACGCAAAAAAAAAAAAAAAAAAAAAAAAAAAAAGTTACACAGAAATAATTGATTATGAATTAATATTTTGTTAATTGATTATGGATTATTAATTTGTTAATTTTTTATTTATTTTTAATTTATTTATTTGTGAAATTGTCAAAATAAAGCTACACATTAATATAAAAATAACACGAAACCCTAAAACATAAATAACTTAAAGCTAATGACAACAAGTCTTCAAACAAAAATGGACTTTGAGCACTTTTCAACCACTAAAACGACAATCCGAAGTTTTGTGTATCCTTGATGTGTTGAGCCTACCTTATTAATGGCACAAAAATAAATAGGGTTCTATATAAAATATTTAAGTTTTGGAGTCTTGAAGCATGATTAATCTATGGCTAAAGTATGTAAAAAAGTGTGAAAGAAAGAAAGAAAGAAAAAAAGAGCATCCAATAACGCATGAAAATCATGTGTTAAAGGACTTAACGGGTCTGTCTCCGTTAAGTCCTTTAACGCATGATTTTCATGCGTTAAAGGTACTTTTGTACCTCTTTTTTTTCCTGGGATATTTTGGTTCATACCCTTTTTTTTGGGGTTATTTTGGTTCCGGACTCGTTCTTTTGCTTTGTTGTCGTGGCAATACAAAGAATAATCCATCTATATGTATTTCATGCACTGATGAGGGCGGATTAAACAGAAGGACTGATAGGCTTCTGAAGGAGGCTTTGGGTACATGACACACTAAGTGAATCGCACGACCCACACAGTAATGGTAGAGAAAAGTGAAGAGTTTAATAAGGCATAACATAAGTTCATATGTTATGGGCGCTTTTGAGCTCAATGATGGTGTAGCCTGATGGGGCACTTTTGAGCTCAATGATGGTGTAGCCTGAGGGACAAATCCTGAGTACTATTGGGCCAAAGCGGACAATACGTGCAGTGTACTTGAGACGTTACGTACAATGTATCCCAACTCCTTGCTTTTTTAGTAAGAAGAACTTTATTACGAGAATTCATCGTGAATTGACAAGTTTTACATTGACTGCCAGTTATCGTAATCGTCCTCATTTATCTGAGCTCATGACCGGCAATGTGAGCAAGCTCACACAGGGGAGAAGCATGATGAATGAGGACTCATATAAGCTATTCCAACTTAATTATTTGGATTGAAATATGATTGTTGTACTGTGGTTTTGTAGAAGAGCTTTATGCAAGATTGCAAGTTACTATATATCTATATTCTATTCATCTAGGTTTATTTTCTCCATCAATGAGCAATTCATCTTCTGGAATTCGATGGCTCTCATATGCCTACAACGTAAGGCAACTGTACTAGAAAAGATCCTTTTGTCTTGAAGTGTAAAAAGGACTTGCCATTGCAAAAAAAGGGAAAACAACTATTTTAGTCCTTGTATTATTACATTATACTTATTTTAATCGTTGTGTTATTAAATTAAACACATTTAACCTTCAATTAAATGAAGTGTGCTACTTTTGTCTCTTAAGCTAGCAGACGTTAACTTTTTGTTTACCTTTCATATTTTATTTCCTTTCACCCCATCTTCTCTGACATATATTGCCGTATACATTTCAATTTAAGCATACTGAATTCAAAACAATTAGATCATCAGTTCCACATGACAGTTACAGTGATTGATACCAAAACTAAAAAATATTTAATCCCAAATTAAGCTTCATTCTAACGAATTTGCCTATCAATAATATATCAAATTGAAATGGCATGCCTGCAAAGCCTCAACGTAGCACAAATCTGGCGCGCGCAACAATGATCAGAACATCACAAATCAAATACTTTTATCTACTGCTCAAAATTTTAATGCAAGCTAATACAGAAAATAAAAAGGTTAACTATCTTTCATCTTTTTGGAATATTTTAACTGTGTATCGGACTTTTCCTAATTCAGATCAATAAGCCGCTGTTGTCATTTTTCTGTACATGACAAATTCATAACATTATTATAATCTTTTCCAGTAGAGAAAGTAAGTTATCTCTTTGCAATATAAGAATCGATAGTGTCTAAACATATATTTACATCACATTATACTAACTTATCTCAGAAGTTAAAACTTGATGTATATACCACTTAATTAAAATTCATATTATTTAACCATATTTAGGTGATAAATATGACGGTAAAAGGTCAAAATGTTTTTCTTCCACATATTGAATCAAATTTTCCTATAACATTATTTTTAGACTTAAAAATTGTCCCTCCTTTAGCGACACAAATATATGACATTTGATTAAATTTTACTTAAACACGTAACCTTTCTTTATTGGCCCACACTAATTCAATCAAAAGGACCCGACCCATCTATGACCCAACACAACTTAACGTAGCTAACCAATAAATCAATTTTTTACCTCCCATTTTCAACCAGTCCTGTACCAACAACTTTTAAAACCTATCTTAATCTTTGTCATGTTCATGGTGTCGCTAGCTGCTAAAGATCAATTGAACTTGTAAATATATACAACGTTATTAAAAAGTCATGTAGATGATTAAATTCAATTCATGTGATCACTTGCTAGCATTCTGGGGAGCAGTCTGTCTTCATCCCAATTTATTTGCTTCTTTAGCTGTTGGTACAGAAAATAATTGAAAATGGGAGGTGACAAAAATGATTTTTTTTCCACTTAAATGCTTTATAATTTAAAACAGATTGTGTTAGGTTGTTTCAGAATTTTATGTCTATAATTGTGATTTATCCGCATTGGAGCCCCACTGTATCCCGATTTGCGCTGTGTAGGGCCCCATTTGGGGGGAAGCGCTCCCTACCAAGGATTTTTTCATACCAAGGGCTCGAGCCCGAGACCTCTGGTTAAGGGAGGAGCAGCCCCATCTGCTGCACCACATCCTTTGGTGGTGGACAAATTTAATTCAATAGATAGAATAAAAGCATTTTTGGACTATTTCTGATACAGTTAAAAATAATTTCGACCCTTTTCCATAAATATAAATATCGCTAAACATTCAAAATAAGGCCAAAGAAACATTCAAGCAGGCTAAACCCCCATAGCAACCTAGCAGAAGAGCTACTGCCGCATTTCATTGTGTCATCCTTATTAGAAGCTCTTCAATGATTTGAATGAGCATGCACATTGCATCTCTTAGGCATAGGCCAATAACCAGTAGTACTTTTGGCATGGTATCTTTATAGGAGGTTTTTGTTTTATGTCCCCTCCTTTTTAAATTGTTGAATTTTATGTACAAGGTAGGGTCAAACCAAACACCCGTGTTATATATAGGAGGTGAAAGCTTGACTAGATGGACTGATATAAAAAAAGGTGATAATAGCAAATATAAAAAGACACATATCTTACATCAAAACGACAAAAATATCAGGTATGGATAAATTTTTACCTAACGGATATCAAAAAATTCAAGAAATTATTGAGGGCTAGCTCCGGGAAGAATTTTAAGCTCAATATTAAAATGAGCACCAAATAGAAATCTATGTAAAAGTGTTTCAAAATCAAAACTCAACAAATTGTCAAGGAATTCTTTGCAACATTAGGATGCAGGAGGACTTCGGATACTCAGATGGAGCCTATATGGTAGATGTTCAATGTGGACTCAATCGAACCGAATATTTATGACATTCAGATAAAAATTTAACAAAAAATAATTTCTTAACCCATAATCTATACTATATTAAAAGCACGACGGACCTTAAAAATGTTGTTTGAACTTTTTCCGTTCATTAAAAGTCGCTACAGTAGACAAAATTGTCATTTACTATTTTTCTAACATTTAAAAATATTTTCAATTATAATTTTGATTATTAATTTTTTCCTGTTGGACTGGGTAAGGATTCCTAAAATATAGGACTTCAAATCAATTACTATATTTTATTACCTATCCCAGTATGCATAAAATATTGGCAGCTAATAAATGCAAATTTGTCCAGATTGTGTCCTATGCTGTAATGCACCAGAAACTAGACAACACCTCTTCTTTGAATGTGCATTCACTAGGGACTTATGGCAGAATATGTTTATGGCAGAATATGTTGAAGTGGCAAAACTGGGACAGGGACATTCAGGACTGAGAATAGGAGTGGAAGCGGGTGCAACAACAGACTAGAGGAAAGAACCCACGGAAGATACTATTGAAGGCTAGCTTGGCTACTGTGGTCTATTGCATTTGGATTGAAAGGAACTTCAAAATTTCCAACAAAATAGGAATACTAGGGAGCATATGCTACACCAGATGAAGCTGTATCTGTGCATCGGAGTCAGGCAGAATTGGAAGCTATATCAGTACATTAGCCATTTAGGGCCCTAGAGTTTTATTTCTATTGTTGTTTGGTTATTTTTGACTGAACTGTACCTAGAGTATACGTAGAAGGATAGAGGATGAAGACAGAGGGGCTGAGACTGGATGTACCTCCCCTGGTTATGTAATTGTTCACTTGGTGGTTAAATAAAATTTCTTTAATTGCCAACAAAAAAAAAAAAAAAAAAATTGTGATGGATTCTAATTTCAAAATCCTTAAAAAATCCTATTCAAGTAAGAGAATGCGTTTGAAGCTTTTACCTTCAATTAATTTGTATAAATTATCTCATGAGTCATCTCCTATATTACTTCTTCAATCTTGATTGACTACAAGGCCGAAGGGTACTAAAACATGTACAATATTTAGAGAAAAAAACTGTTGGAATTAGTTGTGCAAGAGGCGGAAGAGAACAAGTATCTTGCAAAAGTAGTTCACGCCTTTCAAAAGCTTGATTTGGCGGAAGCATTTTTTTATGATGCCGTGGTAAATTATTGTTTAATGTTATTTAAATTTTTGTGATTAAATAATGAAAGTGTTATGTCAAATTTGTGAGCAGTTTTTTTAGTATATTATGCATTAAGTGGAAGAGGAAGATTCTCGCTGGTTATTACTAAATAATAGAGTGATCACAATATATATCCTAATGCTCATAATAATAATAATAATAATCTTTCATGTTGTTCTTTTTTTTTTCCTCTTTGCTTTGTTTAGGATGGGAGTGTGTGCAGGTATTAATTAACAAGAAAAACCTCACTTTCGATTTCAAAGGTAGAATTCTAATTTATATTTTAATTTTGTTTTTAATTTATCAGTGTAAATTGAATTGTTGGTGTTGCTTTGTACACAACTGATCCATTGATTTTTTTTTAAAACTTTTCGCTTCATCTTTCCTTGCTTACGATATACTGAGTGATTTTATTGTGTTTTAGGGATTTGATCTTGCACTTTCTTTCCACAAGTCTTTAAGGTATAACTTTTCCATCTTATCAATTTTAGCATGTTGAATATCAAATTTGTTATAATTTAATTATTTTTATTTAAAAAAAAAAGAAAATAAAGTAAAAGAGAATACATAGAAAACTATTTTAAAAAAATCGGCATTTCTTTACTTTTCTGTTTGAACTGTACCCAATTTTACCTTATATGAATCCGTTTGAATTTTCGAATCATATTGCTAAACTCTTCTATAGGATTTCGTTAAGCAAATAATTCTCACCATTATTAGTAGAACAGATATCGAAAAATTTGCTATTTTTTAGAGGTAGTTCATCTTTAGTTTTGAGTTGTAATAATTAAGTAGGTTGAACTAAGGCTGTCAACTGAGCAGGGACGGCCCGGGACCGCCCCACCTAACCCGGCCCATAACCGGCCCGACCCCCCAACCCGGTAAGAGGGTGGTGGGCTGGACTAATGGAAAAAATTAGGGAGCTGGGCCGGACATGCCATTTAGCCAGGAAGCCCGGCCCACCAATAGCCCGAGTTCTGGCCCACCAGGGGCTCAGCCCGGCCCGAACCACTTCTAATTAATTTTTTTTAAAAAAAATATTTAAGTGGTATATTTGTGTATATCTTGTACATGTTAATGGTATATTTGTGTATATCTTGAATATGTTGTTGGAATGAAGACTCCCAACGGCTATTTAAGTGTTAAAAATTATAAAAAGTTGAGAATGTAATACAAGACTACATAAGTAATTTAAAATAAAACTTCAAACTTAAATTGATAACATTGCAAATTCAAAACGTACAAACTTGAGCGGTTAACTTATTACAAATGAAAAGTTCAAAACGCTAGCATCGATGGAGAAATTTAAAGAAGAGATAAACTTCAAAGTTCAATTTTGTGTCTTTTGTCCAAGTGCCTACGTAACGGACCGGTACCCCCAAAAATCGGTTCGGATTTATGGAGATATTTTGACCACAATGTTGACATTTAACATGTTCCTCGTCTATTCACTCAAAATGCAACCACGCTGGACTTGAAATTGATCTTCGGACTGGAGGAGAAGGTGGAGGATTATCATTATCCATTAAATTTAAATTTTGAAATTTGAACTTGAAAGTTGGAAGAGAGAGAGAGAGAGAGAGAGAGAGAGAGAGAGAGAGAGAGAGAGAGAGAGAGAGAGAGAGAGATTTAGATGAGTAGGAAATTTAGGGAAAGAGGAGAGTAGGGAATTGTGAGATAATATGAAGAAGAATGAATGGTATTTATAGATTGAAAATAGGGCCAAAGTATAATTTAAGAAACTTGATGGTTAAAATAAAGTTGACAACAACTAGATTTTAAAGTATCAAATTTAATAAATTTTAGTATTAAATTTTAAAAAAATAATAATTAAAGGGATAACTACATGACATAACAAACATATAGTGGGTATTGACATTTAGTAGCTATAGTTTAACTTAATTACTTCTCATAGCAAACATTTGTATATTAATGACATTTAGTAACTATATATATATACACACAAAATAGAATACCCATCACACTATTCACTTCCAACCCAACCCTCCCATCTCTCTCTCCCCTCTCCCCCACTGTTCCACCGCCATAGCTGCAGCCATCGCCGGAGAAGTTGCCGGAGCTTACTTCTCCGGCGAACCACAGCTACTAAACCACAACCATTCTTCTCACCACAGCAACAACACCAACCACAACCATTCTTCTCCTCTTCACTGCCAACAGCAACAACAACAGCCATCGCCGGAGAAGTTGCCGGAGTTTCTTCTCCGGCGAACCACAGCAACAACACTAACCACAGCCAATCGGAGCTTACTTTCCTTTCGATGAAGACTTTTTCAGATCTGAAGGTGACGGTGATGATGACGGAGAAAAGAAGGTGAACGATAAGAAGGTGTACATAGATCTGATCGGAATTTTTGACCGGAATTTTTTTTCCAGATCTGTGTATAAGTACATGGTATATAATATTTTTCGCATTTTTCGAAAATGATCTTTTTGTATACAAATTAATAGAGTGAATTAACGCCCGTATACAAATGAATACAATCAATTTTATTTTTTGTATTCAATATTTTGAGTGTCTTAGTTTTTTTTTTTTTGGGTGTACATATGTTGTATACAGTGTTTTTCACCTGTTTTTATTAATATTTTTGGTGTATCTGTGTTGTATACGCCTGTATTTGTTGTATACATACCAAAAAATATAGTGTTTGTTAATTTTTGGAAAATTTTAACTCGCTGTATACATGAATACAGCGTTGTATTCATGTATACAACGAAAAAATAAAATTTGTATACACGCGCTTTATTGCTGATTGTTGCTACCAAATGTAATTGGTGAAACATATGCTATGTGGCTTGAATTAAGCTCAAAACTTTGTCATTTATGTAGTTTTTACATAATTAAAATCTAGCCTGACCCACTAACTAAAATCCGGCCCGGCCCACTTAGCTCACTATGTACCCCTACCGGGGTAGGGGGCCTGGGCCGGACACCCCTTTCCCTCTTCCAACCCGGCCCACTAACTATGGCCCTGCCCGGCCCAACCCCATGTGACACCCATTTATATGGCCCGGCCCACTTGACAAGCTTAGATTGAACTTTATATTTTCATTGAGCATGACATTTTCAATTTCAATCAATCGGAGTACACAGACAAAATAAAGTAATTTTATTGTGTCTCTCAGCTTATGACTTTTTGATGCAAAAACAGGTCATGCTATTTGTTGCACGAGCAAATCAATAATAGGTCATGCTCGTTGTTTCCCCTCTCTCTCTATATATATATATTTATATATATATTTTTTTTGCAAGTCATATTATAAATTTGAGTGTGAAAATCTTCACAATTGTCGATACTTTTAATCTTGATGCTCAATACTAAAATAATCAGATCTTCAATCTCTATTACAAGTACTCATTTAACATGATTTCTAAGTTTATCCGTCTTTTCCTAATCCACTTTGCATTTGAATGAACAATAATGATTGATATATATGACTGGTATGCGATCATATTTTATTTTATTGTATTTGATGTTATTTTAGTTTATTTATCTTTGGTTATCGATGCGTAATTAGCTTTGTTTACACAAAAATTAAGAATCCTAAACGTAAAGCATGCAAAGTGGAAACTGACAATTTTTTATTTTTTCCACAGAAAAGATACTTCTTTTGATGTGAATTTCCTTTGTCAGTACTTCTTTTTTACAAACATATTATATTGAATAAATCAAATAAGGAAAGATATAATAATCTAAAATTTAGTTGATTTTAAAGTCATAAATATTAGGAGAATTATTGAATGACTATTAAAATATTTAGCAAAGTAAAAAAAAAAAAGGACTCTAAAAATAACAGTGAGTTATTTGTCCAAAAAATAAAAATGTGAAATATTATAAAGATAATTAATAATAATTTGAGTAAAAATAGTAAATGACAATTTTGTCTATTGTAGAGTCTTTTTAAAGGAAAAGTTCAATCAACATTTTCAAGATCTTTCGTGCTTTTAAAAGACTCTACAGTAGACAAATTGTCATTTATTATTTTTACTCAAATTATTATTAATTATCTTTATAATATTTCACTTATTTTTTTCTTGAAAAAGTAAAAAACCCACGTTGTTTTTGGAATCCTTTTTGACTTTGGCGAATATTTTAATAGTCAATCAAAAATTCTCTTAATATTTAGGACTTTAAAATATAATATATTTGTAAACAAGAAATAATTACAAAGGAAAATTACATTAAAAGAAGTATCTTTTGGGTGGAAAAAATAAGAAAACTCCCGGGTGCATGGTTTAGGTTCAGGATTCTTTCAATTTTTCTTTGTTCCGGATTCTTGCTGCCAATTAGGAAACATTATAGGTTTAGAGTTCTATCAACAATTAGATTTTATCAATGTGTCGGTGTCTGTTCTTTATATATATATATATATATAGGTTGAGGATTCTTTTTTTTTTTTTTTTTTTGTGAGAATGGAGTGATAACGAACAACAACATACCAAGTGAAATCTCACAACGTGAAGTCTGAGGAGGGTAGAGTGTACGCAGGCCTTATTCCTACCTTGGGAGGTAGAAAGGTTGTTTCTGAAAGACCATCGGCTCAAGAGAAAGCATGATAGAAAAGATCAGATAAGAACAAACAATTCAAAACAGTATGAAAATAAAAATTTCGCAGACCATTCAAGGTGATTACAAAAAGTTCTCCAACAAGAAAAAGAAATGAATGGCATGTACACGACGTCTAGGTTATAAGATTAGATTAGCTTATAGGAGTATATAACATGTGAATCCAAAAACTATAGTAAAAAGGGAAAAAATTAGAAATTAACGACTGACAAATTATGTAGCAAAATAATAAAATCCGTCGTTAAATTCAATTTTATTCTCTTTCAAATTCCTTACATTAGTAAATTTATTTTTCAAATTGACAGAACTCTTTAAGTATATAGATTTGATAAATAAGAAAATATTAGTGGTGAACGATATTAGAAATAAAGCAAACTCAATTATAATATAATGTTAAAGGTTGAATTGGTAAAATGCAAATTTAAAGTAACAATGATGAAATAGTATAACATAAAATATATTCTAAGTGAATTGTCATTATTTTGTTTGTTACACTTATTCTAATAGATGAAAACTCTCAATATTCTTTTATATATTAAGTAATTTCACTACTAAATAAACATGAATTATTGACAAAAAATTAAATAATAAAATTGGTCGCTAATTCTCTATTTCTATTAATGATAAATTAGTAACGAATTATAAAAAAAAAAAAAAAAAGACCTACGAGGAATTTAGCAACTGATTACTGACGAAGTTTGTAGCTAAGTCCATATTTTTTCTGTAATGTTTGTTGTCAAATGAGGTACGCGTTTTGTCATGCACAAAGCGCGTACACTAAACTAGTATAATTTAAAAGTACAAAAAAGTTAATAATTAAGAATCTTAAAGATGAAGCATAAATCAGCCTCTATTACGAGAAGTAGAAAGGATAAAATGCAATATAGATGAGAAGCATACTTAGCTTGAACTGTAGATGAACATGAGAAGCATAATTTTGTTAAGATTATCGTATTGTTTTCCATTCTATATATAAAAACAAAGGAGGAAATTTTGAAGGTCTACTTGCCCTCCAACACGTTGTCACATTTTCGATATTACAATATAGTTAAGGGTCCTGAAAAGCTACTAGAACTAAAGTGATCGTTCCCAAAGGAAAAAAAAAAAAGATTAAAAAGAAGAATACTACTACTATTAGATGCTAATTAACTAAGAGAGCGTAGAAAGAAAATGCTTAGCTCTTGCCCCATATTTTCTTCAGGATCAACCAAATGGAAGGACTCTGAATCATTAGATCCATGAACCCTTTCAAATTTTCCTCTTAGATACATAATAGCATCATCATCATCATCATCTCTTTTTATAACTCCTTTTTTCCCATAAGTGATTCCAGCTCCAACAACTATTGACTCCATTTGTCTCAAAACTCCCAAATCAACTTTTGTAGGTTTTCTTTTAGCTGCAAACCCTACTTTCTTTCCATTACAATACATACTCCAAATTGGCATAGACAAAAGAGACGACGACAAAGAAGAAGAGTAATCATTTATAGTACTCTCCAGCGCGATTCTCACTATCCCGTTTTGCATTTCGCGAGCAAGTGAAGTGGTTGAAACAGCGAATTCAAGAAGAAGAATAGGGTTTGTGGATTTAGGGTTTGTCTGGATGCAAAAGTTGACTTTTCCTTTTCGTGAGCCAAAGATTGTGCCAGTAATGGTTGTGGCTGAGGATAATGGTGACAAGTTGTGTTGTTTGGAGTAGGGTATGTGTTTTTTAACGTCATTTTCTTCTTCAACGAAGATGCAGTTGCATCGGGGAATCAGAAGTTCCATGAGCGAACGAAAATACCTCCATGAACGCACTTGTTTTTGGCAGTCCACGGAGGTTATGGGACTAGTGGCTGTAGGATATGAAGTTATCATGTTGATGAATGATAAATAATGAGAGGCTTATGGATTTGGTTTGGGAGATTGTTGTAGCTTTATATAAAGAAAATTCTAAGACAAATGATTTGGTTTCCAACTATAGTCAATGAAGTCGGATAAAACTTCAGAAAGTAGAGTTTAAATTTTCGTGTAAAGACAAACAAAAAGTTTATGTAATTTTTCTCATTTGGTGGACAAGTTTGATACCTTTGAGGACAGCGGTGGTGAAACCAGGAATTTCGCTAAATTTGTTTAAGATTTAATATAGTATATGTATAAAAAAAAATTGACTTATATATTTTGTATAATTTTTCATATATACTATGCAATTTTCTATTGAAGGGTGTTCAACTGATCAATCTTTATCATATGTGGTTACGCCACTGCTGATGAAATGTACGTAACTAATAATCAGTTAATTAATTAATCCGCACAATCTAAGCAACCGTCGCTATTTAAAATATAAAGGATTTTGTGATCATGATTAGTTCAGTAAAAGGAGATGAAGTGGAGAAAAGTTACATAAATAACACCTAAAAATGATCTTAAGGAGTGTTAAGCAGGGATTATGGAGTGTAAGAATAATGATGTGGCCATTATTAATGTTATCTTTTTCTCTTTGGCTAAAGGAAAAATACAGGTGACGAATTGCAACCCGGAACCAAAATGCCCCAAAAAAAAACATTTTGAATCAAAATACCCCAACAAAAAAAAAAGTTACCAAAGTACCCATAGCGCAGTAAAATACTGCGCTATAGCACTAACGGAGACGGAGACGGAGATGGAGCCGTTAAGTGTTATAGCGCAGTATTTTACTGCGTTATAGAAAAAAAATATTTTTTTTGGTACTTCTATAACGCAGTAAAATACTGCGTTATAGAAGTACCAATTTTTTTTTTGTATAACGCAGTAAAATACTGCGTTATATAAACAGTACAAAAAAAATAATTGGCCAACTTTATTTTTTGCAACACTTAGTGTTATTTTCCATACTTTGACCAATAATTAGTCGTGTGTCAAGATTCCGAAACATCAATATTTTATATAGAACCTGATATTTTTTTCTGCGTACAATAATGTAGGCCCAATACATCAAGGATACGTAGACGTTCGGATCGTCATTTTAGGGGTTGAAAAGGTGCCCAAAGTAAGTTTTGTTTGAAAAAACTTAGTGTTTTTTCCATATTTTGACCAATGCTTAGTCGTGTGTCAAGACTTCGAAACGTCAATATTTTATATAGAACCTGATATTTTTTTCTGCGTACAATAATGTAGGCTCAATACATCAAGGATACGTAGACGTTCGAATAGTCATTTTAGGGGTTGAAAAGGTACCCGAAGTAAGTTTTGTTTGGAAACTTTAGGGTGTTTTATTTTTTAAGATTTTGATTTAAGCGTGTTATTTTTTAATCAAGACATAACTTTATTTTGAATATAAATATAATTCTAAAAAATATAGGGACAAAAACTAGTTGTAAAGTGGTCAAACTTTAGATGGTCATAACTTTGCGCTCGGACGTCCGTTTTACGCGTTTTTCTTTTGAACTTGCGTATTTTTTTGATATCTACGCGGACGCCGAGCCGATTTTTAAAAAAACGCCTTTTATCCCATTCAATTTCGATTTTCCCTCAAATTGGCATGAAATTTTCAGTTTTATTTACTTATAAGATGGTGATACGCAATAGATTTCAACGTAAAAATCTCGGGGTAATGTAGCTGTGAACGTCAATTTCACTTCTACGATTTCAATTTTTGAAAATAAAGCTGACTAATTTTCTCGACACATAAAGTTGACTAAACTAACCTTACAGTCAAACACTAAGTTTTATCAAACAAAACTTACTTCAGGCACCTTTTCAACCCCTAAAATGACGATCCGAACAATTACCAAACGGCCGGTTGACGTTTCGGAGTCTTGACACACGACTAATCATTGGTCAAAGTATGGAAAAAACACTAAGTTTTTTCAAACAAAACTTACTTCGGGCACCTTTTCAACCCCTAAAATGACGATCTGAACGTCTACGTATCCTTGATGTATTGGGCCTACATTATTGTACGCAGAAAAAAAATATCAGGTTCTATATAAAATATTGACGTTTCGGAGTCTTGACACACGACTAATCATTGGTCAAAGTATGGAAAAAACACTAAGTTTTTTCAAACAAAACTTACTTCGGGCACCTTTTCAACCCCTAAAATGACGATCCGAACGTCTACGTATCCTTGATGTATTGGGCCTACATTATTGTACGCAGAAAAAAATATCAGGTTCTATATAAAATATTGCGTTTCGGAATCTTGACACACGACTAATTATTGGTCAAAGTATGAAAAATAACACTAAGCGTTGCAAAAAATAAAGTTGGCCAATTATTTTTTTTGTATTGTTTATATAACGCAGTATTTTACTGCGTTATACAAAAAAAAAAATTGGTACTTCTATAATGCAGTATTTTACTGCGTTATAGAAAGAAAAAAAAAATCTGGTACTTCTATAACGCAGTATTTTACTGCGTTATAGAAGTACCAAAAAAAAAAAAATCTATAACGCAGTAAAATACTGCGCTATAGCACTTAACGGCTCCGTCTCCGTTAGTGCTATAGCGCAGTATTTTACTGCGCTATGGGTACTTTGGTAACTTTTTTTGTTGTTGGGGTATTTTGGTTCAAAATGTTTTTTTGGGGGGCATTTTGGTTCCGGACTCCAACTATTCTTGTCTTTTTCTGTCATCTACACATCATGCAAATGTCCAAAACTTCAAAGTAAGTACTTTCTCCGTCTCATAATAAGTATCACCTTAGCCAAAAACACGCATATTAAGAAATCAATGATGAAATCTAAAGTTTACCAAATTACCCTTATGTAAAAAAAAAAATTCTCTTGATGATTAGAGCATGCACAAGTAGTTCATCTTTTGATATTGGGAATCCAATCATTATCATTTAGAGTACTACTACTTATTTTGCCTCTTACTAATCTTATCTTCCTAGGCCAATACTTGCATTTTCACGTGAAACCCAAAATTTGACATTGTGAATTCAACTTTTGGCCTTGAATAAAGAAACTTGTCATTTTTTATTCAAGGGCAAAGATGGAAAAAACTAGTCAATATATGCATTGGTATTTTAAGGTGACACTTATTATGGGACAAAAACATTTGACTAAGGTGACACTTATTATGCGACAAAGGGAGTAGTATATTATTTTCGAAGCATGTTTTATCTCCTGTACTGAAGGTATGTAGTGAATATTATCCTATAGAGGAAAAAATTGGACACAAATAAAGGAGACGGCTTTTCTTGGCCACCTCGAGAAATTCTTTTTGGAAAAGAAATAATAGCACTCTAGCTAGAAGCAGTAAGACGGCATTTCGTCCAGCAAATTAAATTACGAGTTTAAATTATATGCACCATTATTGTAAAATATCTGACAAATCTAAATTAAACCTCTCACGAGTTTGACAAAATTCAATAATGTTTTCCCGTGAAATTTGGTTTAACCAAAAAATCAGTTAGAGATTTATTTTTTTGGGTTTGAAGATAAATGAGACATATCTAACCCCAGAACTCTTTTTATGAGCCCGGTCCGAAGAAGTTTAGATCGTGATACAGTCGAATGAGCTACAAAAGTAATATAATATGATCAAAGCAGATAAAGATGACCAGAAAGTAATGATTCCGTGTATATACCTTGTTCTTATAAGAATAGAATGATATTTACAAGAGTGTGAGAAAGAAGATGGTGCCTTTCTTCTCTCCTAAGACTCCTTATATAAGCCCAAACAAGACTTTTCTAACCCTAACGTTCGGGTGATGTGACACGACTATGGCTCGACATGCGTTTCTACTACGACACAATGATCGAGGTCTGCAGGCATGACCCGAGTTGGTGAGAGTGGAGGACAGCTGTGTAGATATCCCGAACTCTCCGAGCTTCGGGTTGCGAAGGCTCGCCCGGATATGCGTTTTGCCGAATGCCCCTTCCTTCTACCCCAAGCTAGGTTTATATAAGCCACTCCTCAACTTTTCATAATCGCCAAGGTACAACTGACATGACCTTTCCGACACTCCAACATGTATACTTGTGGTGGCACTCTGACCGATGACAGCAGATGTGACAGGAGTTGGTGAGAATGAGAACCAGCTGGACAACCCATATGGCCATAATGGGTACCTGGGCTCAGACACGTTTTTGCCCCCATACAGATAGTCCCCCACTTTTCGAGCTCTTCATGCATGAGCTCGGGAAGTGGAAAAATCTGTTCCTTTTAAATCCAGTGTGGAAAACCAACGAAGCATCACAACTTTTTCCAAGAATTGACATGTTGTCAGGACAGTTTTGAATGCACCCACCCATCCATTCGTTGATATTGCTTCGATGGTAGTGATTGGCGGTTACAGGATCAGGCGTGCCGTTTCATCAATCAAGGTTAGTGATCATATTTCCCCCCATTTAAGCTGTCTTCGCATCCAATGAGATCTTTTACAATCCTTCGAAACTATTTATGTCTTATATTGTGTCCATAAACTTCTCTTCCTCTTATCGCTTCCTTTTTCCTTCAACCCAGAAACAACCATGTCTTTTTCCTCGTCTCCTTCTCAGAATCTAGCCTTTATTCGTTCAGAGGAACTGTTGGATGAGGCTTTTGACGTCCCCTCTGACAGTGGGACCGACTCCTTCTCCTCCGACGATACCCAAGAGGTCGATCTGGGGTCTACCACTGCAACTATCGTTCCCTCAATTCTTAATTTCTCAAGGGATTTCTGTCCAAGCCCGCAGTTGGGGTCGGTCCTAGTGATACGCTCTTCGATATCTGAAACCTTTCTTCGTCAGGTTCGCCTCGACGGTCAGTTGGGCCCGGAGGTGGAAATCGCACCGGCACCGGAGAACTCTAGCATCGCTCATCATGCCCCTGGCATATCCATGATCTATACGTACCCTTTTACCATCGGCTTCACTTTGCCAATTCATGAAGTGATCAATGCGTTTTGTCGCCGCTATTAAGTGTGAGTTGCTCCATTGGCCCCCAAAATTTGGAGGATAGTGTTATGTATCCAATTTCTAGCCGATCAGGCTGGACTCCCCTTCACTAGATCTAAATGACTTGCTTCATCTGTATTCCACTCGCATGTTTCGGGGAGGGATGAAACCCTGCCCGTATTCTTCATCTGTATTCGGCTCGCATCTGTATATGTATTTCTGGAGCGATGGAACCCTGCTCGTATGTATCTTTTCCCAACACTTCTCTACTTTCTCTTTTGCTCAGATAGGCGTCGCCCTTAACCCTTTTTTATGAAGCAGCCTCGGTCGAATAAGATTTCATGCCTGACCTTTTTGGCTGGGTCATGGCCATCCTGCGTGCATCTCCTGAGGTTGAGAGGACCTGGAGGAGCATTTCTGTCGATCGTTGGAGATGCAAGAATCATGGTAAAACAGAGAAGGACCCTTAGTTCTATTTCACTTCCTTTTTTCCTTCTTATTTCTTGCTAAAATTCCTTGCAGTTCTATCCGTTCGTGGATCATCATCTCAAAAGATTCCTTCTATGGAAGAGGACCGAACAAATATTGCGCTAGCTGATGCCGCTACCTCGGGTCCCCGTAAATGGAGGTCCTCGGAGGACATTGGGGCCTCTTCTTCAGGGGGGATAGGATCTCGGGTGAGGACTTACCCGGGTTCGTTCAGTACTGGTAAGAGGCCATCCAGGGCGTAATTAACATGGATGGAGCTAAAAAAAGGGGCGGCGGCCGGTGAAGATGCCGGGGCCCACCTACTGTTGCTGAGAAGACTCGTCCTGGGGAAGCTAGGGGTACACCCGATGATGAGGGTGTCAGCCCTTCAGTTCGAACGTTGTATCCCGACGATCTTGGCTATGACTTGGATGCATCTCTTTCTCACTTGGCCGAATTATATCTTCAGGTATGTAACTGGTCCCCCTTATGTACGATTCGTATTGCTTTCTCGCGAATATCGCGCCTGAGTTTCTCTACCGTTGCTTGCGCAGGGTAACGCTAGAATGGTTTTCGTTATTGATAGGGTTAGGAACATGCCTCCTCCGCCATCAAGGGAGTTGGAGAGAGTGAAGTCCGAGAATTTGCGCCTCCGTGAGGACGCACGGACTTGTCAGGAATTGCATCTCGCCATATTACTATTGCGAAGAAGTGGCGGGAAGCCAAGAAAGCCTTATCCGATCGGGAGAGAGCTTTTCAGCATCTGACTGCCGCTCATCAGGAGCTCCAGGAGAGGATGGCTCGAGTTGAAGCAAAAGGGACTGTTGCCAGAGGCCGAGTACGAACATTGAAAGCTTCCTGGGCACAGCGTCAGGCTTGTCTTAACCGACTGAGACTTCGCCGGGCTGCTGATAAGAATGCGGCTAATATCACTAAGGACTTTGCTATTCTGAAGACCCGGGCGGACAGCTTCCTGAAGGTTCTAGAGGGTCGTATTCCAGACATCTCCTCTGCCCTGACGGATGTCGAGGTAGACATAGCTGATGCTGAGATAGCCTTGGATGACCTCCGTGATGAGACTCCTTCTACCTCCTAGACCTCTGGTGATTCTTCGGATGGCGAAGGTGCTGCTCCCCCTGCCTGATTTATGATAATGTTTTGTTTGGCATGTGTGTCTTTTCTGGATGCTACGGCCTGTGCGCTGTCTTTTATGCTTTTTATTAGATTATTACATATTCGGGCCCATGTGCCCTTTGAATGCATGATACCTGATCCTTCGGGCTCCGTTATCTTTTACTTTAGTAATGAATGATGTTGGTATGCTTATTATCATCCTTGTGTTTGTTTCTACGCTTTGACTTGCGCTTTTCTTGCAACAATGATGACTACGAGTAATCTTGTTAGCTTTTATTTTTAACACTTAACTGCCAAGGCATGACCTTTATGCCCTTGTACCGGAACTATGTTCCTATTCGGGTGTTGGTGTTTAAGTTAAGGATTGATGACCGGTGCACGCTTCTGTTATTTTAGTGTTTTGTGTTTGAGGTCGTCATTTCAAACTCAATCCGAGCATGTATGATAAGATTCAACCTAAGGAAACTCTAAGAATTCAAAAACAACAAAAGAAAATAAAAAGGAACTTGGGGAAATTGAAAATGAGAAGATAAAAGGATAGATACTAGACCCAAAGGATAATAAATCTATGGGAAAAATTGGATATATCAAACCCAATCCCTCCCAATTTGATTCAACCCTAAGAACCTAAGCAATTTGAACTCAAGGAAGGACTCAAATGATTCCACAAATGAGCAACCTAATATGAATTCAATGGAATTTGCAATTCAATGCACAACTAAGAAATTACACTTAGTCAATAATCAACCGAACAAACTATCTATTAACTAAATCTCTCAAAATATAAGTTCACACAATATCCAAACTGAGTCTTCCAAATGGATGAAAAGAACTATTTATACTAATGCTTATTACACCAAAAGGCCCTAAAGTGGCTCTTTTGCAAAAATACCCACATGGGTTTTCAATTGCATCCAAAGCCTCATAACTTGCAATTATGACCTCGAATTGCCATTCTAACCCCATAACTTGCAATTATGACCTCCAATTGCAATTTTAGCCCCATAGTTGCACTTTTAGCCATTTTTCTCTTCTAGCCACTTTGCAACTCTTCCAATGCCAACTCCCAAACGTTGTAAATCCGTGAATTCTTCTCTCCAATCTCCTCCAAGGCTTTCTTCTTCATGAACAAGGCTTGCAACTCTTGAAGTTCTCTTGCTTGACTTCTAGTGAAAGGCCTTGTGCTTGTTGGGTTCATATCATCCTCCCCTTCTTAGAGAGGATTCGTCCTCGAATCTAAGGGCATACCTACAACACAAGAGGAAAGATCATTCACATTGAAAACATTATGAACATTTTACTCACTTGGCAAGTCGATCTTGTAGGCATTGTCATTGATCTTTTCAAGCACTTTGAATGGTCCATCTCCCCTTGGGTTCAATTTCCCTTTTCGCATTTGCGGGAACCTTTCTCTTCGGAAGTGAACCCAAACCCAATCATCGGGTAGGAAGTCCACCTTTCTTCTACCATGATTTTGTCTCTTAGCTACCTTGGTGTTGACCTTGTCAATACTTTCCTTTACCTTAGCATGAATTTTCATCATTTCGGCCGCCCTTTGCTTTGCATCTAAACTCACAACAACATCACTAGCCAAAGTGGTTAATGTTAATAGAATCAAAGGATTAAAGCCATAACATACTTCACATGGAGTCATGCCAATAGAGGAATGGAGGGACCGATTGTAAGCAAACTCAATCAAAGGTAAACGGTCCTCCCAAGAAATAGGCTTTCCTCTAATCATACATCTAAGCATACTCCATAGAGTCCTATTCACTACTTCGGTTTGACCATCCGTTTGAGGGTAGCAAGAAGTAGAGAACATGAGCTTGGTACCAAGTGTACCCCAAAGACTCTTCCAAAAGTGACTAAGAAACTTGGAATCCCTATCACTAACAATAGTGCGGGGAACTCCATGCAACTTAAGAACATTATTCACAAACAAGGATGCTACATGAGACGCATCATCACATTTGTGGCATGGTATAAAATGAGAAATTTTTTAGAACCTATTTACCACAAAAAAATGCTATCATGACCCCTTTTGGTTCTTGGAAGACCCAACACAAAATCCATAGAAATGTCTATCTAAGGACCAATACGAGTAGGAAGAGGAGTATACATACCTTGGGGCCGAGTCTTGGACTTGGCTTGCTTGCATTCCAAACATTGACCACATAGCTTTTCAACATCATGTCGCATCTTGGGCCAATAGAATTGCTCACCCAAAATATCAAGTGTCTTGGCCACTCCAAAATGGCCCATCATTCCACTACTATATGCTTCCTTGACGAACAACTCTCTCCATGAGCTCATTGGGACACAAACTCTACATCCTTGAATAGCAACCCATCAACAAGTTGGAACCTATGAGCCCTCCTCCCCTGGGTCAACTCCTCACAAATTGCCTTAAAGTCGGGATCTTAAGAATAGAATGCCTTAAGGCTTTCAAATCCAATCATTCTAGAAGTCATAGTGTTTAGCACGACATACCTTCTAGATAATGCATCCGCCACCAGGTTTTATTTACCTTTCTTGTAATGGATCACATACGGGAAAGCTTCAATAAGTTCCACCCATTTAGCATGTCTTTTGTTGAGCTTGGATTGGCTCTTCAATTGTTTCAAGGATTCATGATCCGAACGAATCACAAATTCTTTATGCCACAAATAATGTTGCCAATGGGTCGATACCCTCACAAGTGCATACAACTACTTGTCATAAGTAGAGTAATTCAATGATGCCCCTTTTAGATTTTCACTAAAGTAAGCCAATGGCTTGTCTTCTTGTATCAATACTCCACCTATGCCAACCCCGGAAGAATCACACTCAACTTCAAAAGTTTTCTCAAAATTGGGTAATTGCAACAATGGTGATGAACTCAACATGGATTACAATTTTTGAAACGCCTTCTCTTACTCATCTCCCTAAACAAAAGGAACATCTTTCTTGATCAATTCGGTCAAGGGAGAGGCAATTGCACTAAACCCCTTTACAAACCTTCTATAGAAACTTGCCAACCCATGGAAACTCCTCACATCGGTTGCATTTTTAGGAGTTGGCCAAGTTCTAATAGACTCTACCTTTTCTTCGTCAACCTCCACACCATTTGCACTCACCACAAACCCAAGAACACCACTTTATCAACACAAAAAGAACATTTATTGATATTAGCAAACAACCTCTCACGCAACAAGACATCAAATACTTTCCTCAAATGGCCTACATGCTCCTTAATTGATTTGCTATACATAAGGATATCATCAAAATAAGCAACCACAAACTTGTTGATAAAGTGTTTCAAGACATGGTTCATCAACCTCATAAACGTGCTAGGTGCATTGGTTAGTACGAATGGCATGAAAAGCCACTCATAAAGGCCAAAATTAGTTTTGAAGGCCGTTTTCCACTCATCACCGTGATTCATTCGAATTTGGTGATAGCCACTTCTAAAATCAATCTTCGAAAACACATTTGAGCCACATAGCTCATCCAACATATCATCAAGCCTCGGAATGGGATTGCAATACTTCACCGTGATTTTGTTGACAACTCTACAATCAATGCACATCCTCCAAGTGCCATATTTCTTTGGAACAAGAATCACTAGAACGGCACACAGGCTAAGACTCTCCTTCACTAGCCCCTTTTTAAGAAGCTCATCCACTTGCCTTTGCAATTCTTTTGTTTCTTCTGGATTGCTCCTATAAGCCGGTTTGTTGGGAATTTGGGAACCCAGTACAAAGTCTATTTGGTGCTCAATACCTCTCAAGGGAAGTAAGCCATCGGGCATTTCTTCCGGGAACAATGTTTCATATTCCTGCAAAAGAGAAGATGTGCTACTAGGCAAAGTGCTAGTAGCTTGTTAGCATTTAAGAGAAGGCTTTTGTTGACAAGACATACCATGAAGTGTCTCTCATCAACCCCTTTTAAGCAATTAATTGGTTTGGCCTCTTGAGATGTTTCCTCTCCACTTATGGCCAACAAAGTCTCCCTCTCACTCTTCTCATTTTCTTCCTTTTGATACTTCTCCCGAAGCTCCTTCATCACTCTATAATCCTCACTCACTTGGTAAGGGGTTAGTAGGTTAAGAATGTACTTCTTCCCCTTGACCACAAATAAGTATTTGTTAGTCCTCCCACTATGTTGGGCATCAACATCAAATTGACAAGGTCTTCCAAGCATAAATGGCAAGCTTGCATAGGTACCACATCACACAAAATCTCATCTTGGTACTTGCCAATGCTAAATTTGATAATGGCTTGCTTGTTGACCTTCATTTCACCACATTCATTAAACCATTGGAGTTTATAGGGATTAGTGTGCTTGTGAGTGGGGAATTTCATACTTTCAACTAAAAATTGACTAACGACATTCATGAAACTCCCACCATCAATGATTAATGAGCACACCTTATCCACAATTTTACACCATGCATGAAACAAGTTCTCCCTTTGGCCACTCTCTTCCCTAGCTAGAGCCCTCATGGCTCTTTTAGCCACAATAGCATGATTCAAGGCTTCTTCATACCTTATCTCAACCTCTTCATCGGAATCACCCTTACACTCACTTCTTTCTCCCTCTTCTTCATGACCAACCCCGCCCTCATGTTCATCATTGATTCGATACCCATCCCTCACTATTGTGATAGTCCTCCAGTTGGGACACTCACTCGCAATGCCTCTTCCTTGGCACTTAAAACATTGGATGGTAGAAGGTCGATTATAGTTGGTGTTAGAATTGTTACCTCCTTTAGCCTTGTCATCACCTTTGGCTTTGTAATCAAATTTGGCTTGAGGTGCTTGAGTGTTGCTCTTGGGATTATCCCAAGTGGAAGTTTTCCACTTTTCTTTGCCTTTGTTCCAAGTTGAAGACGATTTGCTTTTGTCTTTATAGGACCTCTCTTGTTTTAGATCTGCCTCAACCTTGGATGCATCATGGAGTGCCTCTTCAAGACTATTATAAGTCTTGAGCCTCATCGGTTTAGAGATGTCCCGATTCAAGTTGGCTACAAACCTTATAATAGTGTACTCCTCATACTCTTCTATCTTGGACTTCGTTCGAAAATCCTCAAACTCATCAAAGTACAACCCTTGCTTCAACATGTACAACCTTTTGAGTGCGTCTTGGTGGTATGTGGGTGGAAGCCACCTTGTCTTCATGAGCTCAATCAAGTCGTTCCATGTTGGCAGATCATAGATATGTTGTTGAGCTCTTTGTAACTTCTTGGATTCCCACCAAGTAGAAGCGTATCCCTCAATTGAGTGAGGGCATACTTTGCCTTCAAGGCCTCGGACACGTTGTTCGTGAGGAAGATGCGCTCACTTTGCAATTTCCATTCAAGGAACTCTTCCGGATTGCTACCTCCTTGGAACGTAGGCAGGTTCACCTTGAAGGTGTTCAAATTCCGCTCATTATCTTTCTATCTTCCCCGATCTTCATAACCTTGGTCCCTCCCTAAGTCTACATGACCTTGGAATCTAGGGTCATGGCCCGGAAATCTCTCAAAACCTCATCTTCCTCCCTTCCCCTAGTTATTCATTCCTCCACGCCTCCCTCCTTGACGGTTATCATCCCACCACCTACCTTGTGGATAGTCATCATACTCCTCTTCATTCATGAGGTATTGGTAGTGCCGTTAGTATTGGTTTTGGTTAGGAAAGGGATCTTGTGTTTGGACTTGGGGTGGAGCTTGGGGTGTTTGTTGTAAGATTACTTGGGGATTGCCTCATTTGGGTTGTTTTGGTAAACTTAGGGATAGGTTTGTCGATTGGTGTTTTGGAATGTGGAGTTTTGGGGTGGAAAGTTGGTTGTTTAGGGTGGTGGAGCTCTTTGGGTAGAGGTGGTTGTGGTGTTGGGATTGCACAAGGCATGTGCGTGTCCCGGGGTAATGGTTGAAGTGGTATCGTGTGTTTTATCCCCATCACCTCCATTCCTAGAACGGGGAGTGCCCATTCTACTCGAACCATCCGCTTCTAGTTTCTCAATACTCACCATCCGCTCATCCATACTACTTAACCTTCCAACCACGCCACGTATATCTCTTTCCATGCCATCCAACCTCGATGTCACGCCCGATAGTTGATTCATGATCATAGCCAATGAACTTGCTATGGATGATACATCTACCACCTCTTGCGTCCTATCGCCTGGGTGAGACATGATGACCTGCAAAACTAGCAAACAAGATTAGTAATAAAAGCCTCATGTCACTCGTATTCAACTCTCAATCCTTACCACACTCCCGTGCTCTTTCGAAGTTCTTGATGAATCGCGTAGCCAATTAAATTCACACGTTGCTTATCCTTTGTGGTAGAATGGATTCTTGTTACGATGAAAGAATGACGACACAAAATCAAACGGACGAGAGCCAAAGAAATTTCAACCAGATAAAACGAAGAAAAGCTTGAAAGAAATTAGCACGAAACAAATGCGGACACAAGAACTAGTAGATACAAGTAGGAACAACTACCAAATGGCTACTAGTTGAGAGACACAAGAAAATGGAATGCTAAAAAAGGAAAATAAATAAAATTTCGAGCCCGGGTAGGTGATAACTTGAAAACGGGGTCTTGAAGCCTCAATTGAGCCAATGTATCAATTTGAAATAACAAAAATTTTTAAAATTCTATACCTTTTTTTTTGTTCCCTACCTAAGGAATAGGGATCACTTACAATCAAGGCTCAGAAATTTTTGATAAGTGAATTGATTTGAGAACAAGATATGAGGCTTTGGAAATCAAATAAATAAGATGAAAGTTAACTCGTACCCGGGAAATTATACGGCTGGGAATCAGGTTTTATACGGTTCGTATAAATTTTGACAGACCGTAGAAGTGGATCGTCAAAATTCTGAAACTTTTGTACTTTTTGTGGTGGAATTTTGACTCTCCGCAGGAAATTATATGGTCCGTATAATTATACCGTCAACGTGTCACAGTAAGTAAATTTTCTGGCCTGATTTTGACGCTGGGATTTGACAATCCATAGAAATTTTTATGGTCGTACAATTATAACGTCAACGCGTCACAGTAAGCAACTTTGTTGGCTGGATTTTAACATCGCAATTTGACGTCCCATAGAATTTTATACGGTTCGCACAATGGACCGTATACCAGTTCCCCTGATGACATCTCGTACTCAAATTTCTTGGATCTTGGGTCGGATTTCTGACCTTATTGACTTCCTTAGGCCCATAAAAACCTAGTAATTACCATTTTGGGCTGTTTTAACACCTTTTGCACTTGGACTTGGAAAATTTTAGATCAAACCTTCCTTTTTGGCCTTCTTCCTCAAGATGAATATATGAATGTCCTCAACAACATGAAGAACATTCAAAATTCCAAGTACCTTAATTCCAACTCGTTTTTCCTCCAACTTTCGGGTATAGGTTCCTCTTTGATAGGAGAACAAAGCCCAATACCTATTGAAGTCAATTTCAATCCAAATCAACAACACCCACTTTGAGTTCTTCAAGCTTTGTTGAACCTCTAATGGTGGAAACTTCAATCCTTACCCAAATGACTTCAAATATCGTTTCCAGATGTTTTCCACCACAACGAACTCAAATCACCTTCAAAAACACTCAAATCCAACCACAATTGTAATTTTCGATTTTTTTTTATTTTCAATTTTTTTTTTTTTTTGAATTTGAGCCTAGGATTAGAAATTGTAAGAACAATCTCTTAGCCTATGCTCTGATACCAAATGATAAGATTCAGCCTAAGGAAACTCTAAGAATTCAAAAACAACAAAAGAAAATAAAAAGGAACATGGGGAAATTGAAAGAAGATAAAAGGATAGATACTAGACCCAAAAGATAGTAAATCTATGGGCAAAATTGGGTATATCAAACTCAATCCCTTCAAATTTGATTCAACCCTAAGAACCTAAGAAATTTGAGCTCAAGGAAGGACTCAAATGATTCCACAAATGAGCAACCTAACATGAATTCAATGGAATTTGCAATTCAATGCACAACTAAGAAATTACACTTAGTCAATAATCAACCGAACAAACTATCTATTAACTAAATCTCTCAAAATATAAGTTCACACAATATCCAATCTGAGTCTTCCAAATGGATGAAAAGAATTATTTATACTAATGTCTATTACACCAAAAGGCCCTAAAGTGACTCTTTTGCAAAAATACCCACATGGGTCTTCAATTGCATCCAAAGCCTCATAACTTGCAATTATGACCTCCAATTGCCATTCTAACCCCATAACTGGCAAGTATGACCTCAAATTGCAATCTTAGCCCCATAGTTGCACTTTTAGCCATTTTGCGCTTCTAGCCACTTTGCAACTCTTCCAATGCCAACTCCCAAACGTTGTAAATCCGCGAAGTCTTCTCTCCAATCTCCTCCAAGAATTTCTTCTTCATGAACAAGGCTTGCAACTCTTGAAGTTCTCTTGCTTGACTTCTAGTGAAAGGCCTTGTGCTTGTTGGGTTCATATCAATGTCACCTTCGAAAACACTTTTTGCGGTCGAGAATTAATTATCTAATCCCCAATAAAGAAAATGCCCTTTCATTTCGATGCTGTTGAGGAAGACGTCTCAATCTCATTTAATGGCACAAAGGTTCATGGAACCTATACGCTCGGAGGCTCTAAGGCTGTATAGTGTGTTTGAAGTAGTTTTGAGTTCGATTTTGCCTCGAACATTTTTTTTATGTCAACCATTGATGAAAACAATAGAGAAATAAGTAAGGATCCTTATTCCATTTCTGAATCTGGGATGAGCTGGTCATCCAACCAATACATGAGCCTTTTTAGGACTTTTACAGAGTTCTCGTAAAACTTTCAATATTCAACAACAACAAAAACACAAAAGGGAGAGTGAGGAGTCGACAGTCCCAGCTTGTGGGTGCGTGTTCCCGAAAAAGTTTGTTTTGGAAATCTTGGCTATCCGTCCGGTTATGTATACCCTCATCTCCCCCAGTACTAGAATGCACGATTCCAAGGGTTTGAATATATGGCTTCCCGTATCTATCCATCTTCCCAAGTATCCCATCATTAGCTAAGCACGGTGCGCATCTGGATAGTTGCCTTGTTAAAAACCTTGCCAGAAAAAACCCATTTGGGACAAAATCTCAATCAAGGAAAAGAGTGAAAGGTACATCCCAGGTTTGATCAAAACATGTTCTTCTGGGGGCAGTCCCTATTAAGGGGGAAAAATCAAGTTGGTGACAGATAAATATTTCGAGTTCATACCTGAAGCCTTCCTTAGAGATAGTATCTCTTGAGGTGACTAACGTTATAGCTATTTCTTAATTATTTCCCGTTCTTGTCCTTGATCCAATAGGATCCCTTGCTTGTGACCCCTACTATCTGGGATAGGCCTTCCCAATTGGGTCCCAGCTTACCCGCACTGACATCCCGTGTCGTGAGTGTGACCTTACGGAGAACATAATCCCTAACCTTGAAGTGCCTCAAGTTTGTCTTTCTCTTGAAATACCTCTCAACCCTATGCTTCTGCACTACCATTCGTATGAGTGCCATTTCGCGGCGCTCTTCCAATAGGTCCAGATTAATCGCTAATGCTTCACCGTTGGACTCTTATGTTGTTTGAGTGTACCTTATGCTGGGTTCTCCGATTTTTGAAGGTATTAAGGCCTCAGCCCCATATACTAGCGAAAATGGGGTTTCCCTGGTGCTAGTTTTATCTGTGGTTCTGTATGCCCACAGCACCTCAAGTAATTCCCTTGGCATCTTCTAACTTCTTTTTGATATCCTAGACCAGAATCTTGTTAGTGGACTCTACCTGCCCGTTTGTGCATTGGTTGTATGGAGAAGAAGCTATTCGCTTGACCTCCAACCCTTCTAGGAACTTAGTGATCATTGCCCCTATAAACTGAGGGCCATTGTTGTACGTTATTTCTTTTGGTACCCTAAACCTACTAATGATATGATCCCATATGAAGTCTATCACCTCTTTTACCCGATTTTTTATAGGCCTTCGCCTTTACCCATTTCGAGAAGTAAACTGTCATCACCAATAGGAACCAGACATTTCCCACGGCCCCTGGCATTGGCCCTACGATATCAATCCCCCATTTCAGGAAGGGCCATAAGGCTATTACCGAATGGAGCAACTTCGGAGGCCGGTGTATCATGGGGGAATATCGCTGACATTTGTCGCATTTTTAAACAAAAGCTTTGGCATCTTCATCCATCCGTGACCAATAATATCCAGCCTGACTATCTTCCGGACCACTGACTCATAACTGGAATAGTTCTAACAACTTTCTTCGTGCATCTCTCTCATTACGTACTCCGATTCCGTTTGTCCGAAGCATTTGGCCAGCGGACTAAGATATGACCTTTGATACATCTCTCCTTTATCCATATAATACCGTGCAGCTTTGAATCTTATAGCTCGTGCAAATTTGGCATCTTTGAGGAGAGTTCTGTTCTGCAGGTAGTTTACGATATCGTTCCGCCAGTCCCATGTCAGGCTAGCAGAGTTCACCTCATGTAGTCCCGGGTCTAAGATGGAGTGCAGCGGTGGACTATGGAATCTGATCCCTCCCCATTGTTTCAGCTGAGGAACTCAAATTTTCCAAGGCGTCGGCTTGTGCGTTCATTTCTCGAGGGATTTAGGTGGCCCTCCACTATTGGAAGCGAGATAGCAATGCCAGGACCCTGTTCAAATATTCCCGCATCCGCTCGTCTTTGGCCTCATATTTGCCGAGGATCTGGTTTATGATCAATTAAGAATCACTTTTTAATTCTACCTTGTCAGCCCGTAGTCCTCGAGCCAATTCAAGCCTTGCAATTACTGCCTCATACTCAGCCTCATTGTTAGTTAAAGATAAACATTTAATGGCTTTCCTGACTGTGTCTCCCGATGGAGCAGTCAAGACAATTCCAAGCCCCGTCTCTTTTATATTAGTGGCCTCATCCGTATGTAGGATCCATTTCCCGAAGGCATTTTGAATTCTCGAATCGCCTCTTTCTGAGCGTAGAGCATCATGCCCGGACTATAATCAGCGACGAAGTCCGCTAAGGCTTGTGACTTGATAGCAGTTTGAGGTTGATAAGTGATGTCATACGTGCACACTTCAATCGACCAACTTGTTAACTGGCCCGAAAGCTCAGGTTTATGTAAAATGTTCCTTAAAGGAAAAGAGGTTACCACGCATATCGGGTGAGACTGGAAGTATAGTCTTATCTTTCGGGCCGCAACTACCAAAGTCAGGGCCAACTTTTGGAGGTGCGTGTAACGCCACTCAGCCTCCAATAAGGCCTTGCTGATATAATATATAGGGGATTGCATACCTTTTTCTTCGTGGATAAGCACAACACTTACCGCAGTTTCTGAAACAGCCAAATAGATCAGTAGGGGTTCTCCTTCCTCCGGTCTCGCTAGCAGGGGCGGATTTGATAAGTATTTCTTCAAATCTCTCAAAGCCTGCTGGCACTCCAAGGTCCATTCGAAATCTTTTTTCTTTTTAAGCACACTGAAGAACTTCTGGCCACGCTCGGATAACCTTGATGCCCCTGTTGGACACGATGAACCCCAAGAATTTACCGGAGCAGACTCCAAAGACATATTTTTCTGGATGCAACTTCAAGTTGTGGGCACAAAGAATATCGAATGCTTCTTACTAATGTCTTATGTGCTCCTCTATTCCCAGGGATTTAACAATTATGTCATCCAAATAAATTTCAATACTCCGACCTATCTGATGCTAGAATATCTAATGGGTCAACCGATGAAAGGTGACCCCTGTGTTTTTCAAGCCAAAATGCATGACATTATAGCAGTAGGTTCGATGCTCCGTGATGAACGAAGTCTTTTCCTGGTCCGCGGGGTCCAACTAAATTTGGTCGAACCCTGAAAACACGTCCTGAAAGCTGAGTAACTCGTGCCCGGCCACCGAATCGACCACCTGATCTAGGCGGGGCATAGGGTACGAGCTCTTCAAGCATGCTTTGTTTAAATCTTTCAAATCTAAATACATTCGAAAGCCATCAAGCTTTTTAGAAAGTACCACAACATTAGCCAACCAATCTGGATATTTTACCTCCCTGACCGCTCCATGATCAATGAGTCGGGCTACCTCTTCCATAGCGAATTAGCTGCGCTCTTCCGACATCGAGCTCTTTTTCTGCTTAATCGGCTGGTAGTTAGGGTTTACGCTTAGCTTATGGATGATCGACTCTGGAGGGATGCCTGTAACGTCTAAACCCGACCAAGTGAAGATATTCATATTATGCCTTAAAAACTTAAGCAATTTCCCCCGGGACTCTGGCTCCAAGCTCGATCCCAGGTATGCCTATTCCTTTGGCAGGTCTGGATAGCATGCGGTGAGTTCGAGGTCCTCAGGTATGATCATTCCCGCGTCTACCTCTTTTGGTGCAACAACTCATCTCGGTGTCCTTTCTTGCGGACCCTCACTGGGTAAGTCCTTTACCTGTTCCATCCATTTTTCATGCCCGACCATGAGCTAGGGCCCGAGATCGGTGTTCTGTAATTGGTAGCATGCATTATCCATTTGCCCATCCCCAGCGATCGTTGGGCTGTGCTTTTTAGACTGGGTTCTGGGTACCACTGGAATTTGGCCATCCCCCAAGGGGTGGGGAATTTCATGACTTGATGGAAAGTAGAAGGGACCGCCTTCATGTTGTGCAACCACAGTCTTCGTATTATCATTTTGTAAGGCATGTCGCCCTCCAAGACGTCAAACAGAGCCTTTACGCAGACCCCCTGAACATGCGTAACCAGCTCGATTTGCCTTTGTGTGGTCTCACTTGATAAGTTGAACCCGGACTAACTGCATTTCCTTGAGAACTCGGAGTTGCACAACATTGACAGCGCTACTTGGATCGACAAGCACACGCTTAATGTTAAAATTAGAAATTTGAAGAGATATTACCAATGCATCAGTGTGTGGACCATCGAATTCCTTTCTTCCCACAGCTTTAAACGTAACGGGGTCCTCTCTCCTTTTCTGGAAAGAGAGGGTTTGTTGTCACGAGGACCTTGGGTTATCACCCCGACAACCTTTGCCTAAAAAATCACATTGATCATGCCCAGGGGCATTCATTGTTCGTGGAGAGTCCCAGTTTCTTTCTCCCGAGTGCATTTGAAACTCCTTCAGGTGTCCCCTTCGCAATAAGTCTGTTACCTCATAACGCAAATGCTTACAATCTTCGGTCGAGTGTCCGGCGAGGGTGTGGAACTCACACCATAATTCTACATCGCGTATATTTAGGTTAGACCGTGTTGTTATCAAAAATCTCGCTTCCTTCATTTTTTTCATGGCCATGACCAGTTCCCCAGCTTCCTCATTTAAATTATATGATGCCACGCTCGGAGGGCCCGAGTTAACTGAGGGTTTCCTGGGCGTCTCCTTCCTTACTTTCCTGAGCCGGTCTTTGGGTTCTCGCGTCGCCCCTTGGAGGGAGACGAGTTGCAAACGATTCATACCAATCTCGCGGGTTCCTTTGTCTGGCGGGGTGGGCATTCACAAGCCTCTCCTGCGGCTTATTTCTCATTTCTGTCTGGGGTCTAATTCTGAGGTTGTACCCTATTCTCATCTTGGTTGTGTATCTGTTGTTAACCTCATTCCAAGACTTGGCGGGGAACGCCCTCGAGCTTTCTTTCAACTTTGTCGATGCCTCTGAACCATCGATGTTCAACCCATCCCCAAATGTCGCAGCAGCCCAATCTTCCGTTATGGCGGGCAACAACATCCTTTCTTGTTGGAACCTTTCCACGTAGTTGCAGAGCATCTCATCATTCCTCTTCTTCATAGCAAAGATATCCTCTTTCTGCGTCTCGACCCTTCAATCCCCGGCATGAGCTTTTACGAATGTATCTGCAAGAACATCAAAAGAGTCAATAGAGTTTTCAAGCAAGATATTGTACCAAGAAAGCGCTCCCTTGGCAAGCGTGCGTTGAAAATTTTTCAGCATGACTGATTCGATCTCGTACCGCTTGAGGTCATGTCCAGTGATGGTTGCTTCAAAGATCATTAGGTGCTCCTCCAGATTTGTGGTTCCATCATATTTAGGAATATTCATCATTTTGAATTTCTTTGGGATGAACGCGGGAGCCGCACTTTGTTTGTATGAAATCTTTCCATATTTTATCGCTCCCGCCCCTTTTAGGATCGGGGGAGCCCCAAGTATTTGGCTCATCTGGTCGTGGAGCTCTTTTTCTAATTTGGCGATCCTTGCCAAGTCTGCACTCTGTTTGACCGACTCCGGCTCCATCTGTTCAGTGTCCACATCGGGAGTCCCAGGCGCCTTAATAACCTTCGGGTTATCCGTAGGGCATTCAACCGGTGTTCCCCTAGCCCCGAGACTCATCATCTTTACCATATGTTTCATCATGGCACTATTCGATTCCAGAACTCCTGCTAGAGTTATCTCCGATAGGGGATCTTCTGTTTTGTACATTCCGTCCACCATAAGGTGAGTGCGTCTTTTCTTTTCTCGGAATAAAGTCATCGAGAAAGCCTCTCCATGCTTTCTGCCTACTGGTCAAGATGGTCTTTCATAGTTGGGCCTTCGTCAAAGGTTTCCTTATGGTCTTTCTTAGCTGGGGCTTCGTAATGGGTTTCCTCCTGGGGTGGCGTTATCTCCTCCCTCTCTACCTGCTCTTCCAATTCAGGGTTGATTTTTTTTTGACAAAGTTTTGCTGGTTTCTCAACTGCAAGCCTTGTGGGTCCTTCGTTCCTATTGGAACACTGCTTCCTGACATGCTGCTAGCTGTTACAGGCATGATCAAACGTTTTTTTTTTTTTAACAGAACAACTCTAGACCTAAGTGAGTCTTTTAAGGTTTTCTACTTTAGGTCAGGACGACACCACAATTGTCTATCCCCACAGACAGCGCCAAACTATTTTTTGGTGAAATCGAGTTTAACCAAAAAATCAGCTAGAGATTTTTTTCTTAGGGTTTGAAGACAAGTGGCACGTATCTAACCCCGAGAACTCTTTTTATGGGCTCGGTACGGAGAATTTTAGATCGTGATACAGTCGAATGAGCTAAAAAGGTAATATAAATTGATCAAAGCAGATAAAGAAGACTAGAAAGTAATGATTCTGTGTATATACCCTGCTCTTATAAGAATTGAATGATGTTTACAAGAGTGTGTGTGTGAAAGAAGATGATACCTTTCTTCTCTCCTAAGACTCCTCATATAAGCCTAAACAAGACTTTTTTAACCCTAACGTTCGGGTGATGTGACACGACTTTGGCTCGATATGCGTTTCTGCTATGACACACTGATTGAGGTCTGCGGACACGACCCGAGTTGGTGGGGGTGAAGGACAGCTGTGTAGATACCCCTAACTCTCCGAGCTTCCGCTTGGGAAGGCTCGCCCAGATACACGTTTTGCCGAATGCCCCTTCCTTCTACCCTAAGCTAGGTTTATATAAGCCACTCCTCAACTTTTCATAATCCCCAAGATACAACCGACGTGACCTTTCTGCCACCCCAACATGTATACTTGTGGTGGCACTCTGACGGATGACTGCTGATGTGACGGGAGTTGGTGAGAATGGGAACCAGCTGGACAATCCCTGTGGCCATAATGGGTACTCGAGCCCGAACATGCTTTTACCCCATACAAATACTATGTCTTGCTCGGAGTGAGCGTAGGGGGGACAACAGACTCAAGATCTTGAATTTACCACAATTACATATAGTGTTTCTAAATTATTAGTCGCAAGTGCCAAAGTATCCATAATCCTTCAAAACATAGAAGCAGCGACTTTTGTAATTCTCAATTAATTTTCTTAAATTCTAGGTGTTTGAAATGTAAGATCTTATTTATTAAAATTAAGTTATTTAAGAGAACACACTTTAAGTAATTAATTATATTACATTTTAATATGTTCCCCACATGCGGACCTGTTAGGGGTCGTTTGGTAACTAGTTATGATTATGCAAAGTATTAGTAATTCAGGTATTAGTTATGCAGGGTTTAATTATGCATAAATTATTTCTTCGAATGTTGGTTTGTTATTAAAAGTTAATAAATATTTATATACTTCTTAAAATTAAAATATTCGTTTACAATTAAAATTAAAATATCTTTTTACGAAATATTAAAATATTATAGTAAAATATATAAAAAAAAATTATTTAGACAAGGAAAGTATTTAAGTAGGGAGTGATAAGGGTAATAATGTCATTTCAACTTTTTATTCATGTATTAGTTATTCCATCTTCTACCCTGCATAAAATAATACATAGATTCCCTTATAACTTATACATGTATTAGTTATGCGTGTTTCTATATTGCAAACCAAACATCGTACTAATTTTATACATGAATAACTTACTTCCTAACTAGCTATCAAACGTTGTATAAGCATGCAGAAATTAATACATGAATAAGGTGTCTCTTTACTAGCTACCAAGCGTGATATAAGTTAATTAATGCAAAAATTAATACATGAATAACTTGCCTCTTGTCCAGCTACCAAACGACCTCTTAAGGAATTATGGTTAGCAGGGAATTAAGCTCATCAGCCTGTATGCCTGTATAGGAGTCTTTCAAATATTAGGATTTATGATGAAATATCTTCTCTACATAGTTTTTTTTCAAGATGTTGTATACTTGTATAAATATGAAAGAGGTTCTCCTCTTTGAATGAAATACACAGAGAGTTCATCCGTATCATTGAATTTTTACGGGGCTGATTCTTTTACATGAGCCAACCACGAGAAAGTTTTTTTCTTTTGTGAATGGTAGTGTGACTCGGAACCAGGAACTTTGCTTGCTCTGATATATATACTATGTGAGGCTGGATCACATTGGTATGCCTAGTTTTAGAATTAGGAAGCATAAAACTAGAACTCTGGATACTAGATGAATTTTTTGCTCCCTAACAGTTTTTGGATAGGGACCAATGCAACGCTCTAAAAGAGTCTCACAGTCATGAAGAACACTTTGTATTCCCATATTTACCCATATATGGGTCTTCTTTAGTGTGCAGTTACTAACACATCTATTTTTATATACAATAGATGACTAAGTTATCAATCTAAAATCAACTTATTTTAAAAAGTACTTTTTATAAAAGTATTTTTCGCGAAAAACAGCTTGTGTTAGGCCAATTAATTTAAAAAGCACTTTTAATCAGCAATTAGTGTTTGGTCAAGCTTTAAAAAGTGCTTCCAAGTGTATTTTTCTCAAAAGTGTTTTTGGGCAAAAGCTTTTTTTTTTCTTAACTTCTGAAAAACTGTTTCTGCTATTCCCCAAAAATACTTATTTTCTCCCAAAACCTTAGCCGTTACCTCCCTTTTTAAAATAAGCACTTATTTTTAGCATTTTTGGAGAAAAATAAGCTTGACCAAACAGGCTATAATACTCATCTAAAGTTTTAAGGAGGTATGTAAAAATGAAAAAACAAAAAAAGTAAATTTTCATGTTCCCTCCTTCCTGTATCTTCCTTTTGGATTTTAATATACAAGGAAGGGGTCTCGGCCTAATACCCCATCACCACGGAGTTGAAAGCCTGGTGAGCGGTTTAGATATAAAAAAATAGAAAGAACACTTTTAATTACTTAATTATAGTACGTCTAAAGACTAAGGAATGAATTTCATACACAAATTAATTAGTAATAGACCAAGAACATATCAGCTTGCAAATCAAATCTCATGTACACTGTCTTCATTAGTTGTAACTTATTCCTCTAAATATATATCCCAACAAAGACACCTACTAGATGACCTATGCATATTTATATGTAGTCTAGTAATATCGGTGGAATCAGAATAATTCGATTCTCAATGTGTCCATTCCTCTTCATATATTGTCCTAATACAGTCGTATCAATGTTTGGTCTGTGGTTTGATAATGTGATAAGCGCAGCCTCAAGGCCCTCAAGTGCACTAGAATGCTAATCTCAATCTATATATTATGCTACAAAATTCGACAATTCCCGTCTACTAAGGCTCCCACTTATCCGAATCGTTTGATAATAGAATTTAAGAGGAAAAATATGAACGTGTAGATGATTCCTGAACATTTTAATGATTGAGGCCTTTATGTATTCTTCTGCATAGGACTACATGTTATTTACACTTTTTAATCAAATTCTGCTCTACTACACATTAGAATGAACTTTTGAGGATTATCTGGGGGCGCCAGACTCGCTCCTTTTACATATTTAGCAAATATGCTACAAACTAGCATCTGTCATAATCAGCTTCATTAAGCATTCACAAGATATAGGAGGCAGTGACAGAGTCAAAATTTTCTCCGAGGGCTAGAATTCAAAATATAAAGAAGGTAAGGAGATTCAACATTTGTTATATATACATAAAAATTAATTTTGTCCTTGAACAACATAATTTTCCTGCATAGAAGTTCGGATGAACCCCTTGAGCCAGAGGCGATTTTATGCTTAAAATTGGGTCACGTGAACACATGGTTACTCGATTAAACTCAATATATTATGTGTATAATTCTGAAAAAATATCTAATATTAACCGAAGGAACATATGGTCAAACTAGGCTGAGTGGAGCACTGGTTAGGGATTATGTATATTTCCTCAAGATCTTGGGATCGAACTCGAGCTCTTGCGCTTATTTGTTTTTTGCTTTTATTTTCTAAAGCAGCCTTTTAACTTTCATTTTTATATTATTCTAAATCTTTTTTTTCTATAATTCTAATTACCCAAAAGGCAAAAAGTGGTTTTTTTTATATTACTAATGACTTTTTTTGTTTTTCCCTTTACTTCTAATTACCCCAAGTCCCAAAAGACAAAATAAATAAAAAAAAAAAACCATTGGCGCTAAGCTGCAACGAACCAAAGGCAAAAGAAATCGAAAAATCTCATAGCTAATGGTGAACCCATCCTCTTGAAATCCTGGATTCGCCTCCTCCTTCCGCCTCTAATCTTCCCTTGTTGGAGGTTTGAATTCAAAGCATGATACTACTAGAAAATCTATATTTTCCCACTGAAAAATGATCAGTGGCTATTTCTCACTGAATGTCGATGGGAAAAATAAAAGAAGTAGTCTTTTCACATGGAAAAATTAGAAAATTTCCCAGCGTTTCAATGAGAATCTGTTTTCCATCATCCATTTTCCTAGTGAGCTAGTTCGGTGGGAATGGGGTAGGAAAATCATGTTTTGTAGCACAAATTTCCCATTGAATATCGGTGGGAAAAACCTTTGTTTCTAGTAGTGTGACGAGTACCAAAGTCACAAAATTTAATAATTTTTTAAGTTGTATACACTGATTGGGTGACTGTATAAGTGTATAAAGATCATGTTACGTATTAAGTTATAACTTAAAAACTATATGTTACAAGTATAGATTGGTATATAATCTAAAAAATAACGTAACGATTTACTACAACTAGCGAAACTATACCTTGATAGTGTAACATTATTTAGTATACAACTTAAGTTCAACCGTAAAGCAAAGAATAGTTAGAGTGTAAGTTCCAGAAAACTCAACTTAATAATATGTAGGTCGAGACCAAAAATAAACAAAGAAAGCGAAGCGTGAGAATTTTGTCCAAAAGGAAGGCACAAAAACCAGCTGTCTTCCAAAAATAATTTTACTTACTTTGTTCCTATGGCACTTTTTGATAGACTTTTAAATTTGGGTTAGGATACCCTCCAGTAGAGCAACGCCCAGTACATATATTTCAATTGAAATATATCATTTCTTTTTAACTGAATTAAAAAAAGCATCACGTAATATGGAATAGAAAGAGTAACATGTACAGTAGTAGCCTGTTAAGACGAAGTTTTAAAAAAATTCAAATGACAACCATAGACGATTTTGTAATTCATTACAAATGTAATTAGTTATATGAGATATTTGCAAAATCATTAATTTTCTAGTGGGCATAAAAGATCATTTTCGATTATTCAAGGGTTAATTAGGTTTCTTTTATCAAATTCAATCAAATTTAATATAATAATGTATCTAAAAATCTATCGAGTCTCAGACAATCAATGTTGCCAATTGTTATTTATATAGATCATGAAATACCTGTGCACGGTGTTTATATTACATCAAATAATTTAACTTTAGCAGTTTAAAATTAATGTGAAATACATATTACTTAACCATAATTAAGTGATGAAAGACCTCCAATAGTTATTATGAGATTGATAGAATTCCTGAGCGCTTAACCTGAGGTCCCACGTTCTCAATTGCCAACGGGACAAATATAATGACAACGAAATGAAGATTGGGACTCTATTTTTTCACGGTCAGTAAATCATTTTTGCTTATCAATTTTTTTTTTTTTTTTCATTTTTGCAAATCATCAATTCTTTCTGTGACTGAATAGAAATATAAAAATATTTTTAATTTAATTTGTAACTTGAGCCGACTTTAGAAAAGGAGTGAAGGAGGGATATTATCAAAGAAAAGTAACAAACAAAAGGAAACAAAGCTGTGATGTCTTGTTTTCTAGGCTGGCTTTTCCACTAACATCCTTCGCTTTTCTTATTTAATATCTCCACCTTTTATTTTTAGCAAGTGACATGACCATACGATTCGATGTAAAATTGGAAAGGTGAATAGTTACACAAAAGGGAAGTATTGTTGACAGTAAAAGACTCCTAAATCACAATGAAGAAGAAGGAACAACAGAGGACACCTCTGTTCGATGAATACAAGGCTCAAAATGTTCCAAGTCTGATAAAGTATATTTGGGCCTGGGTCATTAGTTTGTTTGGGCCAAAGTAAATTCATTTATTGAACTGGGCTGATCTCTTATCTTTGGGCTTATTCTGATTTAGCCTTGTACAGATACAACAAAGCAAACAATACATAGTATAGGAATATTCTTATCCTTAGATGCTTCTAGAATATACAATAGGTGTACATATTTCTGTTACAATTTCTTACAGCTGTAGGTTTTTCTTCACAAGTTATTTATTTACACTTAGGTCCTAATTACATATATAAATACATAGTGATAGTTTGTAATAGAGCAGGAGAGGAAAAGAAATACAAAAGGAATTTGTTTCCTAAAAATGTCCATCTAGCTTGTTAATTTCCGCAAATGTCTTCATGGTATCAGAGCTTTCAAGCTAGAGGGTGACTTGTTTACTTGTTCTTCTCTCGTTTTTTTTCTTTTCCAAATCTGCTTTCATTCTTGAAAGATCAGGATCAAAATGACTCCACCAGTTGATCCAACAATTGTTCTAGCTTCTTCAGATTCAACATCATCAAACCAAGCTGTTGATTCCACTCATCCGTATCATTTAACAGCATCAGATTCACCTGGTATGAATCTGGTGAATGTTACTTTTGATGGAACAAGCTATGGAAACTGGAAGCGAGGGGTTTTAATATCCCTTTCAGCTAAAAACAAATTGAGTTTTATAAATCCTAAAACTGAAATTCCAACTGAGACCTCACCTTTGTATGGTCAATGGCAGAGGTGCAATGACATGGTCATTGCTTGACTATTGAACTCGTTAAGTAAAGACATCTCTGAAAGTGTCATTTACTCCCAAACAACAGCTGAGTTGTGGAGTGAATTGGAAGAGAAGTACGGGCAGCCTGATGGGTCCAAACTGTTCCAACTGCAAAGAGATCTAAATAACATTAGTCAGGGTACCAGTGATGTAGCTTCATATTTCACCAAGTTGAAAAGGATTTGGGATCAGTTAAAGGTGTTGAACACTTTTGTAACTTGCACATGTGAGTGCAAATGTGGAGCAAAGGCACATAACCAGAAAAACAATGAGGATATGAAGTTAATCCAGTTTTTGATGGGTCTAAATGATGCATATTCAGCAACAAAGGGTAATATACTTATGATGAAACCACTGCCTACTGCAGCTCAGGCCTATTCTATTGTGTTACACCAGGAATCTCAAAAGCAAGTGCATTCAGGTATCCATGTTTCTACTGACTCCTCACCTTTTCATTCTACTGTTGGTTTTAAACATCCTAACCAGTCTACTAAGAATTGGGGAGAAGAAAGAGGTAATAATGGTTACAGGGGTAATGCACAATCATATACACAAACATATGCTGGGAAAAACAACCTGTTCTGCATATACTGCAAAAGGACAAATCATGTCAGGGACAAATGCTATAGGCTAATTGGTTTCCCAGAAGATTTCAAGTTCACAAATCCAAAGTCTAAAAAGAGTCAAAATGCTAAGGTAAATGCAGTAAGAACTGATGAGGCAGCAGGTTCAGGAGCTCAAGCTTTTGCAACAAAAACTGTGTCTGATATATTTAACTCAAAGGCTTTCACAAAGGAGCAGCTTGATCATTTGGCTCAGATGTTACAGTCATTGCACTCGGGAAATTCCCAGGAAGCTTCTGCTAATCTAGCTGGTATTCTGGTTGCTTTACACATTTTTTCAAACTGTTCAAGGACTCCTGGATCATAGACTCAGGAGCCTCACAACATATGACTCATGACAAAACTTTACTTTTTAATATCAAAGTCCTTCCTAGTCCAATAACTGTCACTCTTCCTAATTCCTACAAAGTTCAAGTTAGACAAGTTGGATCTGTTATCTTATCTCCTAAAATACACTTAGAAAATGTTCTCTATGTCCCTTCATTTAAACACAACCTTTTGTCTGTTAGTCAATTTTGCATAGAAACAGATTTTGGTGTTCTTTTCACTAAGCATGGTTGCTTCTTTCAGGACCTTTCCAACTTGAAGATGGGTGAGAAGTTTGGTGATTGTGCTGCAGGACTCTACGTACTTCAGAATGACACTTCCTTTTCCAGCAATTTTTCCAAGTTTTCTGTTTTTAAGTCTGTTTCGGTTTCTCCTAAAAGTACTACTACAGTTTTATCTGATGTTTTAAATCCTCATGTTGTAACGTCAGATTTGAACAATGTAGTTAGTTCTGTCTTGTCAACCAAGATTCCTATCAATGAAATGAATTCCATTTTTGTTAATTCTGTCTCTAGCAAACTTTGGCATTTCAGATTAGGACATCTACCCTATCCAGCTATGAACAATATAAAAGGATTATTGATCTCTAAACAGGAACATGATTTTCCTTGTGATGTTTGTCCCATGGCAAGACAAACCAAGCTTCCTTTTCCTATTAGTTCCATTTCATCTACATATTGTTTTGAATTATTACATATTGACACTTGGGGACCTTACAAGATTCCAACCTATAAGGGAGAAAAGTATTTTTTAACTATTGTGGATGATTTTTCTAGAGGAACATGGACATATCTTTTACCTACAAAGTCTAATGCCTTTCCAGTACTCAAGTCTTTTTTAGCTTATACAGAGAGATATTTTTCCAAGAAAGTCAAAATCATAAGGTCTGATAATGCTTATGAACTTGGGACAGGGAATTTAGAATCGGATTTTTTTACTTCGAAGGGGATCATACACCAAACAACTTGTGTTGCTACCCCACAACAAAATGGGGTAGCAGAAAGAAAACACAAACATTTGCTTGAGGTAAGCAGAGCTTTGCTTTTTCAGTCACATCTTCCTACCAAATACTGGGGGGAAAGTTTACTAACAGCTACACATTTGATAAACCTACTGCCCTCCAAAGTACTCAAGTATAGAACCCCTTTTGAAATACTTTTTGGCAAGCTACCTGATTATTCTAGGTTGAAGCCCTTTGGATGTTTGTGTTTTGCATCTACCTTATCTGCTAATAGAGACAAATTGGCACCTCGGGCTATCCCTTGTGTCTTTATGGGATATCCTTTTGGGAAAAAAGGTTATAAAGTGATGGATCTAAAAACCAATCAGATTTTTGTCACTAGGAATTTGAAGTTCCATGAACTCATTTTCCCTTTTACTCATTCCCAGCCTATGGCTAAGCTATTTCCAGCTTCATTCCCTTCTGCAGAACCCCTTTTTCCTAACATTTCACCTAGAACCTCTACATCCCACCCAACTCCTAATGTTGTTCACTCACCAGGAAGGAATACCATCTCTCCCTTACAAGAGTCCTCTCCTATTTCCTCTCAACAATCCACTCCTGATGTTACCAATTTTTCACCTTTGCAGGATGTGTCTCCTGAAGTACAGGTACTGCGCAAATCTACTAGAACTATTACCACTCCCCATTATTTGTCTGACTATATTTGTAACTCTGTTTCTCAAGAATTTGTTTCTGCTCATCTTATTGCGCCTTTGCATTGTTATTCTTATTCCGCTCTAAGTACAGAAAATCAGCATGCTCTAACCAATGTTTTAAACATAAGAGAGCCTACTTCTTACCAAATTGCCAGTGCACATCCAGGATGGAAATTAGCAATGGAACATGAACTTGATGCTCTTGAAAGTAATTCCACTTGGGAAGTTGTCATTCTTACCCCCGGTAAGAAACCTTTGCCCTGCAAATGGGTATATAAAGTCAAGTTAAGATCAAATGGAAGTTTAGAACGATTAAAAGCAAGATTGGTTGTAAGAGGGGACATTCAACGAGAGGGTATAGACTATACAGAAACCTACTCTCCTGTGGTTAAAATGATAACTATTCGTTGTCTTCTTAGTATTGCGACCAAAAAAAAATGGACTCTTTTTCAGTTGGACATCAACAACGCCTTTCTCCATGGCGATCTTGATGAAGAAGTCTATATGCGGTTCCCACCAGGAGTTGCACCTCCTTCCTCTTCTCATGTATGTCGACTGCGTAAATCGCTTTATGGTTTAAAGCAGGCATCAAGCCAATGGTATTCCCGTCTGTCTGCTGCTTTGGGTACAAGAGGATTCAGGCATTCCCTCAACGACTACTCTCTCTTCACAAAGTCTCAGGATTCTCTTATCACTATCGTTGTCGTCTACGTTGACGATATCCTATTAACAGGCAACAATCACAAGGAAATTCATGAGTTGAAAATTTTTCTTAACACCGAATTCCGGACTAAAGATCTGGGCAAAGCAAGTTATTTTTTGGGTATGGAAATCTTACCAGAATCAGATGGACTGCTTGTGACCCAACGAAAATTCACTCTTGATTTGCTCTCCGAATATCCAGATATTGGTTCTCGCCCTGCTTCCACCCCTCTTGATCCTTCCATCAAGCTCACAGCCAACTCAGGAACTCTTTTATCTGATCCCACTTTCTATCGACGTCTTTTAGGTCAACTCAATTTTTTGACTCACACGCGACCTGATCTTTCATATGCAGTTCAATCCTTAAGTCAGTATATGCAAGCCCCACGCTCAGGCCATTTACAAGCAGCTTATCACACTCTCCAATATTTGAGAAAAGACCCAAATCTTGGTCTTTTTCTCAATTCTTCACCTTCTTTTCAAATCAAAGCATTTTGCGATGCCGATTGGGCTGCTTGCTCAGACACACGAAGATCAGTGAGTGGTTTTTACCTCAGTTTAGGTGATTGCCCCATTTCTTGGAAATCCAAGAAACAGAATGTTGTCTCTTTGTCCTCCGCCGAAGCTGAATATCATTCCATGAGACGATTGGTGGCAGAAATTACTTGGGTTGTTCGGTTACTCTCAGATCTATCTATTTCACCTTCTCTTCCAGTAGATCTTCATTGTGACAACCAAGCAGCCATACATATTGCTAAAAATCCCGTTTTTCACGAACGAACGAAACATATCGAACTTGATTGTCATTTCGTTCGTGAAAAACTCTTAGATGGGCTTATTTCTCTATCTTTTGTCCCTTCATCTTCTCAGATAGCAGATCTCTTCACGAAAGCTCTCGCTGGACCTCTACACCGTCATTTTATTGGCAAGTTAGGAGTCCGATCACCGGACTCCTACTTGAGGGGGGCTGTTGACAGTAAAAGACTCCTAAATCACAATGAAGAAGAAGGAACAACAGAGGACACCTCTGTTCGATGAATACAAGGCTCAAAATGTTCCAAGTCTGATAAAGTATATTTGGGCCTGGGTCATTAGTTTGTTTGGGCCAAAGTAAATTCAGTTACTGAACTGGGCTGATCTCTTATCTTTGGGCTTATTCTGATTTAGCCTTGTACAGATACAACAAAGCAAACAATACATAGTATAGGAATATTCTTATCCTTAGATGCTTCTAGAATATACAATAGGTGTACATATTTCTGTTACAATTTCTTACCGCTGTAGGTTTTTCTTCACAAGTTATTTATTTACACTTAGGTCCTAATTACATATATAAATACATAGTGATAGTTTGTAATAGAGCAGGAGAAGAAATACAAAAGGAATTTGTTTCCTAAAAATGTCCATCTAGCTTGTTAATTTCCGCAAATGTCTTCAAGTACAAAATTAAAATAATAATTAAAATTATCCTGTGGTTCCTTCAATCATCTTCTTTCTAATTCTAATCAACTAAATACAAAGTCTGTCGAGCTAATCAGCACACCAAATAACTTATTCGGTCGAGCTAGAAACAAAGGTTAATTAGTTAATAATAAGAAGATGTAATGCAAATTGCCTTAATATTACACTTTCTGGATATATAGGAACAGGGTATATGGTGGTTCGAATGGAGTTAGTGTTCACATCGAAATAATCAGGGCGTCATACGGAAGCTAATAATTGCAAATCTTGAACGACGATAAATCAGACAACAACGAAGATATACTAAAAAGGCATAATATTATAATATGATTTGGTCAAGTGACCTACATATTGGAAAAACTAATATAAAAAAAATATATTAAAACTATGAGATCGAGAATAATAAATGAGACTCTTTAGTGACTACATTGTGGATGCTATTGCGATTGTAGTTGTAGAAGGATGTCTTCAATTTATAGATGCCAAAAACTTTTCCTCCAAGACAAGAAATATTCAAATATGGAAGAGATATTTTACACCAAGGAAACATTTTCCATCAATAAAACCTTTTTGAAATAAAACACGATTATGGTAGAATCTAAATAAGATAGACAATTCAGGGCAAACCCTAACAAATCTCCCTTTAGCCTGAATTTTCTGGCAAAATAATCTTGATTCTTCATCTTCATAAAATCTTCATATCTGCTGCTTGTCATGGTTAAAAATGGTTTTTAAAACATTTTGTTTCTATTTTCAAAGATGCAGCAGTAGAGAATGTTCAAAGTATGGTTGAAACTTCATCTCCGCATGTTGCGCTTCAGACCTTTTTTTTTTTTTTTTTACTTATTGGATAAAAAGTCTTCATTATCGTCAATAGGCTGCAACTTGATCTGAATCTGCTTTGAACTTGTCTTCAATCTCGTTGCACCATTGGCTCTGATATCACCTATTGGGATCAAAATAATCAAGTGTCATGCGGAAGCTAATAATTGCAAACCTCGAACGACGATAAATAAGACAACAACGAAAATATACTAAAAAGGCATGATATTATAATATTATTTAGCCAAGTGACCTACATATTGGAAAAACTAATATAAAAAGAAATTATTAAAACTATGAGAGAATAATCTCCCCTAGACGAGACTCTTTAGTGACTACATGGGGGATGTTATTGTGGTTGTACGTAGTTGGTAGAAGGATGTCTTCAATTTGTAGATACCCAAAACTTTTCCTCTAAGACAAGGAATATTCAAATATGGAAGAGATCTTTTCCACCAAGGAAACATTTTCGATCAATAAAACCTTTTTAAATAAAACACAATAATGATAGAAACTAAATAAGGTAGGAAATTCAGGGCAAACCCTAACAGATACATGATCGTTTTCCTTTTTTCGTGACTACAATCATAAAATAGAGATCAGAAGTCTTTGGGTTAATTTCATTTCTTCATCTTGAGTATTTTCAATTCAAGAAAAGATCCTCGCTAACAAGAGAAACATAATGGATAACTAATCATTTCTTACCTCGTCAGGCTAGTAGGTCTTTCATTAATTGATTTTCATGACCGCATTTTTTCTTGCAGTAGCAGTAGTATTGCTTTCTATATAGGTAGATTGTTGGGGGTATGTATCATTAACCATGCATTGAGAGATGGTATATTCTAACAATTGTTATGGTTAAAAGTCTAAGTGGGAGATTGTTGGGATATATACTATTAACCATGCGTTTGGGTATAATATTTATTTTAGAACAGTTATTTATTCAATTTTAATAAAGAGTTAAATAGATCATGTACTGGTATGCGTGTCCTTTACTTATATAGTAGATGATTTAGTGTATAGAGTTTAGCTTATACATGGAAGACTAAATCATTGGTTCTTATAAGTATAAAGTTTATGTTCACAACCTAAGATAGAAATTAGACAAAGCTATCGGTATGATTGTAGTACAAGATGTTCTCAAACTATATTGCAAAAACGTTTAAACAGTAAAAAATAATTTCTGAAAACAGAAAACAGAAACTGGACAGATTCTGCAAAACTGTAGAAAACGAAATTAACAGAAACTGGAAAATAATTTGAACAACATATGGAAAACCAAATCGAGCCCACTGAATTCACAGTGTGTCCTTAAGGAAATTAATCCCCTCAATGTACCCGAGGTTTTGGAATCTTTCCTCCCAGGATAGAACGATTTACTCAGCAAAATAGCGGTACAACAAATTAAGGTGACTGCGAACCACTCGAAGGTAGTATATCACACGAGAGTTTTAAGAAGTGCAGAAAAAGAAGAAGATGAATATCAGAAAATTTCGTAAGGAAAATTTCTGAGGATCAACAGAAATATATAGCCTGTTTGGGAAAAGGTTTGCAACTTTTCAGAAAAGTTTGCAACCTTTCAGAAAAATTTCGTTGGATAAAAAAAAAGGAGGAAAATGTTTTAAATTAATCGGGGAAAGAAAGAAAACAGGTCGGGTCGTGGGTCAGGATCTTTAATTAATTAATTAAATAATTAAAATTAAAGGAAATTTGGTCCAAAAAGATTATCAATCAATCATTTGACCGAAGCCGAAGCCGAGCCGAGCGACGACGATGGCGCGAGGGGAGACCCTCTTCTTGACCCTTTAGCAACACAAAGGAGTGCTCCTACTTTTAAGTAGGAGAACTTTTCTTTCCACCACCTATGAGGGACAAATGCTCATTTCATAAAGCAAGAGCGAACAACTCATTTTTCCCTCCACTTCTTTTCCCTCCATTTCCCATTCAACCAATCAATTAAACCTAACACAAGATTAAATATAATTATCCTCATTATGGGAATGGTATAATTCCGACTTCTTGTACTAGTACATTTTGTATGTAATGAACGAACCAAGTATAGATTAGTATTTTTGTACTGGATATATAAAACAACTTCTCTAGTTCATTAAATGTACTTATACTCTTAATATTGACATAATTATTACGATCAATGTGATTTGTTCATTATCTTGATTATCAAAAGGTACTCTATTTTGAGTCGATGTAACTGATAGGTTGGATAGTAGAAAATAACATTATTTGGGAAATAATAATTAGTTGATAGAATCCATGTCTCGACTTTGAGATTGATGATATCCCTTTATGGATGCTTATAAGTTTTCATGTGAAAACCTTGCAGGTGGATTTTGTATCCGTCACATGAAATAAGTTAAGCGGAAGTATAAAGGATTTAATTAGTCAGTGAATTAAATTGTCAATAATTTAATTTAATTGATTGGTATTTGTAATCTTAACAGGGGGAGTTAAATAAGTTTTAATAAAGGATTGCGAAATTAAACTGAGGAGTGCAATTACAGTTTTTTCGTGGAATAAATTGTAATTTATTGTGGTACGATTAATTCATTCTTATTCTGAATTAATACCACAATTGGAAGCCTCGATATTAAATCTGTGGTCCCTGCTATGCCTAATTATTCTAGAACTTGGAAAATAAGAACATGTTTTGCTAAGGTTTTACACCCTAAAATGTGGCTATATATACAGGCTTCTCATCCCTAAGAGAGATATTTTGTCCTAGCCTTAATACTCGCCACTCGAGTATTCTTGTTCATAGAATACTTAGGTTAATAGCAGAAGACTGTTGACCGTGGAATTGAAGGAAGATTGTGTGGGATGCTTGAAGGTTCGATTTGCGGTCGCAGTCACGCTTCAAGATGCAACTTCGATCCCGACTAGTTGCTTCTGTTGTTTATGCTTGTATTCCATCAGTAGATGACATAGGAATTATAAGACACGGCTAATCACTTGACTCATGATCCTATTCTTAATGACTCAAGATTTCTAAGTTGGGTCATGAAAATCGGGTTAATTTAAAATCAAGTAACATTCATAGAGACGTACTTTCCTTTTGTAATAGGATCAAAACATTTACTCGTCAATAGCATTAGCGGAGCGAGCTTATAGCAAAGAGGTTTAATTGAATCTCCTTCATCAGAAAATTCTACTGCATAAATATACAAAACTAAACAAAAAATTAAAATTGTATATAAGTTGTTAAATTTTCTTAATATAAAGGAAAATTTTAATTCAATGAGAAAGGGAGTTTAAAAATTACTTTAGATTACACGTTCAAATTTTAAATATGACACTTTTGTTTTTTTGTTTTTCGAAACCCATTACATGAAACTCTGGTTCTATAACTAATCAATGTAGTATTTATTACTTAGCATGCGTTGCCCTTTTTTCTTTAGGGTCTATCTTATGATTGAGGCTCATTGAACTGTACTTTTCAACTTCACTGTAAATGAGGGCATAGAGCAACTATCGTTCACGTGGCTGGTTTAGAATCTTAATAGTAATATTTGCTTTTCCCAAAAGTAAAGAAACGAAAAATCCAAACGTAACTGAAAGTAACAAAACGAACTAATATTTGGACACGTTTACAAGACCATTTTTTTTTCACATATTTTTTTTCAATGACAAGTCCTTTTTACACTTCAAGACAAAAGGATCTCCTCTGTGTGAGCTTGCTCACATTGCCGGTCATGAGCTCAGATAAAGGAGGACGATTATGATAAACTGAGAGTCAACGTAAAACTTGTCAGTTCACAATGAATTCTCGTAATAAAGCTCTCCTTACTAAAAAAAACAAGGAGTTGGGATACATTGTACGTAGGGGTGTACATGGACTGGATTGGTTCGGATTTTTTAAACATCAAACCAAACCAATTGCGTCGGGTTTTTAAAATTATACACCAAACCAAACCAATAAAATTCGGGTTTTTCAACCTCGGGTTTTCTTGGGTTATTCGGTTTTTTCGGGTTTTTTTTTTTCTGAATAGTCTTGATACAAAACATATAACCTTTACTTCAAATATTTCTTTAGTCCTAGTAAGAGACAACTATATAATTAAGGTGTTTCTTAATAAAATAACACAAAATGTGAGAAGAGTGATGACATTGTATTAAAATATTCAACAAAAGCTAATAAAATCGACTAAAATAAATATTGTTAATTAACAAGCCATAAAGAAAATGACCATAATCTAAAAATACTAAGTCATGCTAAAATAAGTATGGCTAATAAGTATTAATTACATGACAAAGAAAAAAAACTAAGTTATGTTTTTTGACTCCCTAAATAAAATATGCAAAACTAAAGAATAGATATCCAACATTATTGTCATTTCTAGTGGTAAATTGAATTTCTTTTGTTAGCATTAGTGCTGAGTTGGTTTTGGTTTGGACTTTATTTGAGTTACTAGCATCCATAAGATATAAAACTTATTAACATTAAAAATTATAAGTTCAAGCTTGAATAATATGATAATAGATAAAAAAAAAAAAAAAAAACTACGAAAAAATTTAAGAAATATTTATAAATTACATTACAAATAAATATTTTTATGTATAAAATATTCTAAAAATTGAATTCATGTAATGTTGGGTCGGTTTGGTTCGGTTTGACTTTTTTTAGTTAAAACCAAACCAAACCAATTATGGTCGGGTTTTTTTTTTCAACACCAAACCAACTCAAACCAAATCACTAGTTAGGTTTTTTTCTCGATTTGACTCGGTTTATCGGTTTTGTGCGATTTGTCGGTTTACTTTGTACACCCCTAATTGTACGTAACGTCTCAAGTACACTGCATGAATTGTCCGCTTTGGCCCAATAGTACTTAGGATTTGTCCCTTAGGCTACGCCATCATCGAGCTCAAAAGCACCCGTAACATGTAAACTTATGTTAGGCCTTATAAAAATCTTCACTTTTCTCTACCATTCCGATGTGGACCGCACGATTCACTTAGTGTGTCATGTACCCAAAGCCTCCTTCAGAAGCCTGTTAGTCCTTCTCTTTAATCTGCACTCATCAGTGCGTGAAATACATATATATATATATATATATAGATTATTCTTTGTATTGCCACAACAACAAAGCAAAAGGACAAGTAGGGCTACTATTCACTAGGAAAGATTAACTTAGCCCCAAAAATTTGTACTATAATGTCAGGAAAAAAAAAAAGTTAAAACGAGGCCAGGATGAAAAAAAAAAAAAAAAAAACTCCCATATATATTGGCAAAATTCAGGGAGAATTGTAATGGGAATTGGACAAAAGGATTCTGCTATTAGATGTATAAAAGGAGACAATAACAGACATTGCCAATGTCGTCCAGATTTATGTGCTTTCATCTTCGATGTTCATGTCGGAATGAAATGTGAATCATCTTGCAAAAGTGTACATGTTGAGACAAAACATGATGTGCCATATCAATGTCTTTTGGGTCCCCAAGGAAATTGGATCGGGTCACACATGTGGATCAATTCGAATTCAAATAACTAAAATAAGTAATAGGAGTAGTATATATTTGTTATATATTTAATATTATTTGTTACATATTTAATATTTACAATTTAAAAAGGGGGTTCCGAAGAAACTTGGATCGGGTAACCCATGTGGATCAATCCGAATTCATATAACTAAATAAGTAATAGTATATATTTGTTATATAGTTAATATTTACAAAATTGGCTCTAACCGTTGTATCATGACTTCTTGGAGATAAAACAAAAGACCTTGAGAATGAACAGAAAGGTACTTTTTTCTCCATCCAAAAAACAGAAGAAAAATTTCCCCTCCTTATTCATTGAAAGTAGTTCAACTAAAAAACTTTTGAAGAAGATTCTACTACGAAACGTTGGGAAGATCATAGACTGTAAACATTATAATTTAATTCATGTATTAACATGTGATTGAACTATTTGACTCGTGAAACAAATATGATGTTCCAACAAACATATGCGTTTGATTAATTATTCGGGTCCATTTTTCATGCTCCTATAATCATTTAAGAGTGTTTTATTAAAGCTAGGCTCAATACATAATTTACCCATGAGATTGTAGTCGAATTCAGTTTAGACATCTTTTTTCACATGAAGTATATTACTCCCTCTGTCCCACTTTATGTGGCACTTTTCGCCTCCGAGATTCAAACTGCATGAACTTTGACCAACATTTTAAGATGTATTTTTTCACCAAATTGATATGAGAAAAGTTGCAACTTATAGTACTTTTCATGTAGTTTTCAAATATATAAATTTTAATGTTAAAATATTGAGTTGATATAATCCAATTTAGCTTCAAAATTTAGTCAAATTGACTCTCGAAAAGCGAAAGATGTCATATAAATTGGGACGGAGGGAGTACATACCAAATATTTTACCGAGTGTGGTCTAAAATAGGAATTTCTCATTTTTAATATAGTTTGCTATTTATCATTCTACTTCAAATTATCTTAAATTTATTTAATTAGACGAATGTTCATTTTTATAGGATTTTCATAAGGGGGTTAATTAGTTTTAAAATAGAAACGTTGGATAATTATATTATATCTATGTAGGATCTTTATAATACAAGAGATGTAAGTCCTTGATTTTATATAAAAAGCATATATGCAACTAAGTCATATTACAGGGATGCTTAATGTAATTTATCCTATTTTAAAATTATTTTAATTATAAAAGTTCAATAAACTCTTTTTAGTTGAACAAGTAAATAAAATATTTTACAAATATATTATCGCAAAGATAGTGTATTGTATACTTAAAATATATTTTTAAATATACTAAATAATTTTAAATTGATGATTAATATCGTAAAGAATAATGATATCTTATAATATGAAATTCATGATTTACAGTAAGGACGAATATTTATGGCATATGCGCTGCAAGTTCGTCAAAACCATGTGAATCCGTCACAAACTTAATACATGTTGTTACTGATTTATGACGAATAATGTGAATTTTCATTCACTAAAGGTGACCAACATGTGTGTTAATCACAATTTTATCACAATTTTGCTTCCTTGACTAGTTTTATTTCAAAGAGGTACCATTTCTATTTCAAAAGAGTCGCAATTTAAAGCTGGAAATAGGTAGTAGTTGTGAACCACCAACTACTTCCCACCGAAGAAATAACAACACATCGATCATTTTGCAGTCATATTTTTGAAAAATAGAGGGTATATGAAGTGTAAATTTCACAAGTAAAACTCTTGGACATTTGAATAATCACTATCATGGGGTTTTAAATTTCAAACACGAAACTACATAACAATATCCTAGAGTTTCACCAGTAAAATTTGACACTCAACGATAGTCATAATTTTTCAATTACATGGAATGAAAGTGGTTATTTGTGAAACTTGTTCCCTTTTGTTCCATCTCCAAGACAAAGAAAAGTTCAGCCCAACTTCTCTTTGGCCCAATCGTGCTATTTAACTCAACAGAAGATATAGTAAGGGCCTCAAAATTACTTTCATAATGTTGAATTTGGAAAAGAGAATTTTACACGGCTTATCACTGTTTAAGAGTTATAAACATAATTAGCACAACTCTTAAAGTGGAACTAAACTAGCAACTTTTATTACTTTTGGATATACTTACTTACGATCATTTACTCCACTAAATTAGGGAGAATTACGATATTTATTTCATCAGGAATCCACAATTATTCTCTTGATATTTTATGTTAATTCTATTTTTCAATTCATTCGCTCTTTCTTCTTGAGTAGATACACCCCATTATCTCAATTTTCTATTTTTTTTTTGTTGTTCGACTCTATGCTACTACTAAGTCATTACGATATGGCTGAAAGGATAGCCACCATTAGTGATCGTAGATTTCAGATTGGTTATATACATTATACCACGTATATGTTTATTATATCTTATACATATATGGTGTAAATATATTTTTGTGAAAATACCATGTATATTTATGGTATAAGTATATTTTTGTGAAAATACCATGCAAATTTATGAGATAAATATGTTACATGAAAAATATTTTTTCAGTTGAAAAAATACCATGTATATTCATGGTATTTTTGTTTTTGTGAAAATACCATGTATATTTATGGTATAAATATATTTTTTGTGAAATACCATTTACTTTTATGATATAAATATTTTTTTAGCGAAAATACGAAGTGTATTTCTATAGTATATGTTACATATAAAATATACGTTTATGTGTATAATTAGATATATACACAAATGCTGGACAATTTTATTTTTTTCTGCAAAATAAACCTTAGAAAAGGAAAGGATGAAAAAATTGAATGATAGTTTCATTTACGGAAGATAAATATTTTGTCCAAAAAAATAGGAAGAGTTTCTTTTGGGATTGATTTTCGTGCAACTTAATTCTAGGATTTTTTTTTTAAGTTGTTGATATTTACTTGCTATGATATGAAAACTAACTAGTGCTGCTAATATTATGGAATTATTTTTTAACTTTTGCCTATTATAATTGCGCCATTATTTATATTATATTTTAATTTTTTGGAGTTTCATGTATATTTTTAGCACGCCTCATCAAAGGCGAAACTAATTGGGAAAACATCACTATTTCCCCCAAAATACAAAATATTTACCCACCCATGCCCCCTCCCAAACTATTTTCGCTTCTACCCTCACCGGCTGAAAGTATTTACCCGGCATACCCCTCGGCCAAACCCTTCCTCTTCGTGATTCCATTGCAGTATATTTATATATCACGATGGTATCATGGAGGACTAAAAGAAGGACTGAAACAGTCCTCCATGATACTATCTCAGTATATTTATATACCATGATAGTATCAATCATGGTCTTGAGGAGTGTCTCATTGAAGGACTAAAGCAGTCCTTCATGATACCATCACGGTATATGTATATAAGACGATGGTATCATAGAGGAGTGTTTCATTGAAGAACTGAAGTAGTTTGTTTCATTGAAGGACTGAAGCAGTTCTTCATGATACCATCACGGTATACGAACATGATCATCCATAATACCGTCTCAGTATATTTATATACCATGATGGTATCATGAAGGATTAAGAGAAGGACTGAAGCATCTTCCATGATACTATCTCGGTATAGTTATATACCACTTTGGTATGATAACTGGGGGTAACTAGCTGGCATCTCGGGTAAATATTTTTAATTTTTTTCTGGGGGTACCAAAGTAATGGAGGTATGGGCGGATAATTTTTTTTGTTTGAGGGGGCATTCATGATCTTTTTCACAAGACAAAGCATATGAACATATTCTGATGACGGTTGTAATGAGGGGGCATTTGCACTTTTGACCCTATTTTGTGTTGGGTTTTAATTTTTGTCCTTCAACTGGGTTGGTCTTTAATTTTGGCCCTTCAAAATCGAATTTAAGCCTATAGGAGCATAAGTTATACATCATAATATCCACAAGTTATGCCTACGCCCTTAAAGAACTTATGTCCCTCTAGGTATAAATTCAATTGTGAAGGACAAAAATTAAAGACTAGTCCATTTGATAGACAAACAGTGCAATTACGTGAGACTCAAACAGAGCTGATTTTGGGGGTTTTGGGCCCATCCTAATTAGTCCATATCACCTCATATTTGGGCCCATCAGATACAAAGCATTTGCAAAAATGGCTTTTTTTGTGCTCAACATTTAAATTTTGTCACCATTAATGCGGTAAGCTAACAGGAACATAATTTAAAGAGTGATAAATAAAATATCATATGGTGCAAAATTTCGAGAAATTACACTCAAATCTAGAAAACGGGTGATCTTGAACTTTTGATTCCCGCTTATCCATGACAAACGTTCAAAGTCAAAAGTCAAAGCTTATTAAACTGAAATTTTGGTCATGGGACAAATGGGATTAACAGCTAAAGACTAGCCACTTTTAGAACTATTCTTGCAAATCACCAGCAAAATTGAGTTTATTGCACTGACAGGACATAATTGACTTTGACAAAGACCCTTTTTTCCTAATAAATACAAGAACAGTATGGTCCTGGCATACTTTCAGATATTATGATCACAAGACCTAATTCCATTAAATTCACTGACAAAAACAAGTAGAAAAAAAATGGTATTTTCCAGACACAAATTAATTCAAAGGGATATCAGTAGGACCACCTTTAGAGTGTTTTAGGTGAATAAAACTTTTTACAGATTTTTTTTTTTGGCAACCGAGCGAACACTAAATCTTTGCTTATATTTTCTCCAATATTCCATATGAAATAGTACAGGAAAATATTTTCTTCATACAAAACACACCCTTAATGTATACTCTAATAGAAAAAATGACGAGCAACTGCCGCTTTTTTAAAAAAAAATTAGTTTAATTTTATTATAGACAAAAGAATGGTTACAGAGTAGCCATCTGACAGAAGAGACGTGTCTGTCCTGCATGATAGAGGGGTTTCCTCCATAGCCTCTAATCGCACAAAAGTAATAAGGAACAAATGTTGAATCTGTTCATAACTACCAGATTCATCATTTGCTCCTGATACATCAAACAATCCCTAACTTCTTTTTCCTAATTCTAAAATTGGCCATACCACACTTATCAAGTCTATATGTCCCAATTGCAGCTTTAGGTAGGTTCTGAGAGTCTTGAAAAACACTAGTGACACCATGAATTGATCCTTGTTTAGAGATAATATCAGCCACGGTGTTGGCTTCTCTATAGCAGTGTTGGACAATTCCTCCAAGTTTGTTAAGCCATTCTTGAATATCTTCAATCATATGTTGGAACTTCCATGAAGGTGAACTGGTTCCTTTGATCATATCTATAATGAGTTTTGAGTCCATCTCAAGGATGATGTTGTTCAGGCCCAGAGTTGAACTGTATTGCAATCCAATCAATGCGGCTTTGATCTCTGCATGATTGTTGCTACAAAATTCAAAAGATTCAGAGTATCATAATATCATTCTCCCTCCTTGTTTCTAATAATCCCTCCTGCTCCTGCCTTCTTCATCCCTATTAAAGAGCTACCATCTGTGTTGATCTTGAATTGTTGAGTTCTTGGTCTCTCCCAATATACTGGACAACTATTGATTTGAGTCCTGTAATTATCTGCAATGATACAAATATCTCCCCAAGACAAGTAAAGGTTAATCTATGTAAAGTGTTTATATAACATGATTTTGAGTTGAAAGTTAACTTGATTTACAATTTTAAAAACAGAGTAAGATTTCTCTCCATACCTACATGTACCTCTCCTTTTCCACAACTCTCAATTGATAATCATGGGGAGTATCTTACTGATAGCTTTATGTATAGGATTCGTATCATCAACAACCCACTAACTCCATACAAGATTCTTAATATTCACATTAGAGAGTTTGATGCCAAGAGGATTAGAAAAGTATTTCCACACTCTTTTGGAAACAACACCATGAACAAATAGGTGATTCAAGGTTTCAGTTTGAGGGTTTGGACAACAATTACATTTGGAAACAACATTCTAACCAAACTTAGAGACAATATCATCCAGAGGCATTTTCTTCTTCATAACTCTCTAATTTAGGAAAGCAACTTTGAAAGGTAAAGCTTTATACCAAAGATTTTTGTAAGTATCATTTTTTTATTCCCTCTTTCCGGTAAGTTCCCTGGCAGAAACACAAGTAAACTTGCCATCACAATTGATGGTCCATATACAAGTATCAGGCCTACTGGAATCATTGATGTCAATCTTTTTCAATAAGATTCTGGAGAGTGGAAGGGACAGTGTTCCGTAATTTGCCAGTATTCCACTTGTTTTCCTCTATGAAATCATACCAAAGTATTTCCTGGCCTAGGCTCAGTTTGTAAAAGCAAAGTAAGTGGACCAAGTCCTGTCCAGTTGTCCCACCAGAAAAGAAAAGTTCCACTGTTGATCTTCCATAACATATGTGGTTCAACAGTAGCTCTACAACTGAATAATTCTTTCCAGCTTTGAGATTGTCCTGAGCTCCAGCTTCTAGAAATAGCATTTACTCTAATGCAATATTTGGATTTCAGAAACTCAGCCCAAAGACTGGAGTTGGTTCTAAATTTCCACCACCTTTTTAAGATAAATGAATTTTAAATATCAGTCAAAGACTTAAATCCAACACCCCCTTCATCTTTAGGGTAGCATAGATTATGCCAAACACTCCAATGGTATTTGTTTTTCCCTTCAGTTTGCCCCCAAAAGAAGTTGGACAAGTATTTTTCAATTTGAGTAATCACAGTTTTGGGAGGGGAGAGTGCAGCCAATAGATGCAATGTTTGAGGTTGTAAAACTTGTTGTCCAATCACTGATTTTCCACCATGTGACGATAAGTTTCCTTGCCATCCTCCAATTCTTTTAAGGATTTTAGAAGTAATGTTAGCAAAGTATGTAATTCTTTTCCTGCCTGTGTAAATGGGGTAACCCAGGTAAGTGAAAGGAAAATTGCCAGCTTTAAAACCTGTCATCCTCTTGATTCTGTTATGAGTCCCTGCACAAGCATGAGAAGAAGTTAAAAACATACTTTTGTCTCTATTAATTCTCTGTCCAGTAACCTCCTCATATTTCTTTAACTGTCTTAGGATAACTTTGAGTGAATACTTATCCCAAGATGTGAACAGAATAACATCATCAGCATAAGCTAGATGATTAATCCTTGGGCCATTCAAATTCATGATATAGCCTATGTATCTATCTATAACATAGACTTTGTTGAGCAATTTTGAAAGTAATTCAGCAGTCAAAATAAAAAATAAAAAGGGAAAGAGGGTCTTCCTGTTTGAGTCCTCTGGTGGAATGAAAGAATCAGTACCATACATCTGATAGCAATCTCCAAACAAGGTCAATGAAAATTTCAGAGAAACCAAATTTCCTAAGAATGAAGATAATGCATAATCAAGACACTCTATCATATGCTTTTTCCATATCTAATTTAAAAACAAGATTTTATTTTCTCCCTTTGTTAATACCATGAATAATCTCCTGAGTTAGTAGAATATTCTCTGTAATGAGTCTTCCACTTATAAACCCTCATTGATTTTTAGATACTAATTTAGGTAGAAAATTATTGAGTCTAGAAGCCATGATTTTAGAAATAATCTTGTATGAAAATTAGTTAAACTGATTGGTCTAAGTTGTGAGAAGTTAGAAGGGTCATCAACTTTAGGCATCATAATTAAGCAAGTATGAGTGATAAACTTGGTTAACCTTTTACCACAGAAAAAATTGTGCACAAAATTTACCAAGTCCTCTTTAAGAATGTGCCAACATTTCTGGAAAAAGAGACCATTGAAACCATCTGGACCAGCTGCACTGTTGGGGTTGAGCTCCATGATGGCCTGTTTGATCTCATCTTCTTCTGGGAATTTGCTTAGTTTATTATTTTCCTCTTCTGTAATAAGCTTCTCAATATGATTTAGAACCCCAAAATCAGGAATTTGCTCTCTTTCTGTAAAAAGATTTTGAAAATGAAGCCCAGTTGCATCCCCAATGGCATCATTTCCTTCTATCCAATCTCCCTCAGTATTTTTAATCATATGCATAGTAGCTCTCCTTCTTTTTCTGTCTAATAGTACTTGTCACACCCCTTTTTTCGCCCCTCGCGTTGAACAAACGCAGGTTTTTATTATTGAAGGATTTTTTAATTTGAAGTGACAGTTTTGAATAGGGTTTATTTTATTTATAGAGTTGCCACTTGAAATTGAGTTTTGGTGTTCCAAGTCACCTTATGAATCCCTAATAAAAAAGAAATGACTTTTTTATTAGTGGTCGGCAAAAATAAAAGACCGGGTCAGGAATTCTGTTGACGTGAGAGAAGGTGTTAGGCATTCCCCTAGTCCCGTGGTTCTAGCAAGGTCGCTTTATTGACTTATACTTAGCTTAATCTATTTTGGATAAATTATGTCCTGAGCCTTGATTTGCTCGTACTTTTTATTGTTGAACTTCTATTAGTATTAACCCGGATACGTAACCGCATTCCGGACCTTTTAAGCGTCTCAAAATAAGATGCGTAACCACACTCTCAATCGAAACAAGATTAATTATTAAAATGAGATTGGCCAAGGTGTGTAACTGCATCCTTGAATTGTTTAAAGCGTCTCGAAATAAGATGCGTAACCTCATTCTTAATCGAAACAAACATCTTGAAATGCGTCTAAAGCTCATCTAGCGTTAAAAACAATTATTTGTCTCTAAAATTTGAGACTTAATATTATTTTGGTTAAACTTTCACTTTTTTGACAACGGGTTTTAAAACATGTTCGCAACCCATCTCGCTCCCTTACAGTTAATTTTACCACTCTTTTCTTTTATACTTGACAACTGGATTTGAAATAATTCACACCCCATCTCGCTCATCTCACAATTAGTATTTAATTGGGGCTCTAAATAGTGTTCTAGGCCCCTAAGTAATTTCTTTTATGTACGATGGGTTAATCTGAAATTTGCAACGACAACCGAAAATGACAAAATTAACTAAAACCGAAATGTGTAAACCCACAAAAAAATCATAGAAAGGGAACTGATAGCGTGTTTTACGAAATGAGAGCAACTTAATTGAAAATATCCACTGCATTTACACATGAATTTGCTCATCACAATATTAAACTTTCAGATCCCAACAAAAAGGTGGCTTGTAAATCAAACAAATGGGTAAGCCTGTAGCTCATCATCTATTAAATTAATTTAACTAAAACAAACAAGTTAAGAATAATAAACTTGTAAGAGAGACCCATTAAAACTTATCAGAGAGCTAATATAGAAAGCAAAGTTCAATGCATATGTAGAATACCCAAGAAAGTAACTCATGAATACACGAACTGTTCATACTATTAATGTTTAGGTCACAAAATCAACCTACCCATATGAATGGGCATAAATTAACACTCCAGTGGTAAAAATTAAAAATAATAATAATAAAAAAAAATCTTCACGTCAAGGAATTGCATTTTTTGCTAACGAGCAATGATCATTTAATTTACCCTTAAACTATGCTCGCAGTGAATAACTCAAATCGATATGAATTGAGAAATTAAATTCAAGGTATTCAGCTAAATAAAATATCTACCTTCATGTAACGACCCGTTTGCTCGTTATAGTGTTTTTGACCCATTTACCCTTATTGATCCTTCCCCAATTCCCGTTAGTATGATTTACGACTTAGTGAAGTCATTGGACTGGTTCCCGAAAGGTTTGGGTCTGATTTGAGTCATTGGTGGAGGAACTAGTTAAGTTAAAGAGTTAGAGTTGACCACGGTCAACATTGGGTTAAGATGACCCCGTGTTGATGTTTTGAAAGTTCCAACAAATTAATATGATGATTTTGGACTTGTCCACAAGTTTTGGTGAGGTTCCGAAGAGTTTCAGATCGATTCGGGTTGTGTCGCGCTCGTATTAGATGTTTTCGTCGTAGTCCTTAGGCAATTAAGGGCACCATATTGCACTACTGAAAAACTGCCAAAAATCAACGGACAAAAAACCGACGCACTGCGTCGGTTTAAAAAACCGACGGACAGCCGACTCGCTGCGTCGGTTTTTTATATTTCTAATTTTTTTTAATTAGAAAACCGACGGCGACGTTGGTTTTTTTGGCAGCATTTTGAAAATATATATTCTCCAAAAAAAACCGACGTGCCACGTCGGTTTTAATAAAAAAAAAATTAATATAAAATCGACGGATGACGTCGGTTTTATTTTTAAAAATATTTTAAATAATATGCAATTCAATTTATTTTTTAAAAAAATAATAAACATTTTTTTTAGGAAACCGACGGACAGGGTCGGTTTCCTTTTTAAAAAAAAATTTGGGTCAAATCTGGTCAAACGTGCGGGAAAAACCGACGGACAGGGTTGGTTTTGTCCGTTGGTTTTTCTTTAAAAACTTTCCAGACGGGTTTTCATACCCATTTCTTCTCTTCTTCCCAATTAAATTCCCATTCCCCTCAAACCCTAGCTACCCGCCGCCCCCCTCCCCTCCGCCCATTTCCCCGCCGCCCAGCGCCACCACCTGCGCAGCCCGTCCCCACCAACCCCAAACCCGTTTTGAAGTTAATTAATTGAGGTTAGTTTCTCTTAAATTAGGGCTTTTAAAATTCTTTCAATTTTAGTTTTATTTGTAGATTTTAGGCCTAATGCTAATCTATTTAGCTTTGTTAAACATCATTTGCAATGTTATTAATGTTGAATTTGTGAAAAAAATGTAAACTTTATTTGACTAGTTTAGTTGTCATTTTTTTTTTTTTGGCTTGAGATTGTGCTATATTTCATGTTCTTTGTCAATTATTTGTGTTAGCTTAGTTATCATTCTTTGTAATATTATTGATGTTGAATATGTGCAAAAATGTATACTTTAATTATTTGACTAGTTTTTTTTTTTTTTTGTTGGATTGTGCTTTTTGTTACAATTCCATAAGTTATTAGAATTGTTATTGATCATTTCAAATTAGAATTGGTGGAGATTGTGCTTTTCAAAGTTAGAATTGTTAAGTTATAGTATTTCTATAACCTCAATACTAAAATGTAGATTTTATTTCTCTAGATTTACTTTTCAATTTTTAGAATTGGTTGGAATTGTGCTTTTCAAAGTTAGAATTATTAAGTTATGTTAGAATTATCAAGTTATAATATTTCTATAACCTCAAAACTAAAATGTAGACTTTATTTGACTAGATTTACTTTTCAATTTTTAGAATTAAAGTTATAATCCATAAGTTATTAAAGATAGAATTGTTATTGAGAATTCAAAGTTAGAATTGGTTGGGATTGTGCTTTTCAAAATTATATTAAAGTTAGAATTTATAAATTATTAAAGTTAGAATTGTTATTGAGAATTCAAAGTTAGAAGTGGTTGGGATTGTGTTTTCTTAAGTTATATTTTAAGTTAGAATTCTTAAGTTATAATATATTTCTAGAGCGTACGGTCTAGGCCCAAGGAACAACTTAAGCCGCCTTCGGTCAGGATTGCGAGGTGAAGGGTCTTCTCGACAAGCCGAGGGAGTTGATGGTGTTCAGGTCGCAGCTATGGTGCAGCAAATTGCTGAACTCAATAGGAAATTAGCTGAGACTGAAGCAAAAAGAGTCGAGGAAAGTAACACCATGAAAGCGAGCTTTGAATCGCTCATGGCACAAGTTAAAAGCCACATTGCATGTGGACAATTTGGTGTGCCCCCTTCTCCCGCCCCTCCGACCCAGAAGATGATGATGACGGTGATTACGTAGCCCGGACACCGGATGATCAGTTGTAGTAGTTTGGATTTAATAATGGACTTATGTTAAAACTAGTTAATGGTACTTTTGGTTGGACATTTAAATATTTCTGAACTTTGAAGGTCTATTTAGATCGTATTTGATGTGTTTAGATAGTGTTTGATGTGTTTTATTATTACTTAGGGTGATTTTATGTGTTGTAGCTCTTTTAGAATTAATTTGGAGCATTTTAATGCTAGTTTTGAGCAGCTTTTGGTACTGGTTTCTGTGCAGGTGTGGCTGCAGGAAATTTTCCAGAAAACCGACGCAGTCCGTCGATTTTCTGGAAATTAATTTTGAAAATTTTCCAGAAAACCGACTCAGTCCGTCGATTTTCTGGAAATTAATTCTTAAATTTTATGAAACAACCGACGCACTGAGTCTATTTTTTATTTAAAATAAAAAAATTTAAATAAAAAACCGACACAGTGCGTCGGTTTTTTCATAAAATATATATTGTTTTTATATAAGATCAAAAATCAGAAATTAAAAAAACTGACTCAGTCCGTCGGTTTTTTCTACTTTTTCTTCATTTTTTTAAATTATTGGATAAAACCCGACGGACTACGTAACCGACGCAGTCCGTCGGAAAAAACCGACGTGGTCTGTCGGTTTCCAAAAAGCGAGGCTATGTAAACTGACGGACCATAAAAGGTCGGTTTCCCGTTGGTTTCATTAAAAAAACCGACGCGGTCCGTCGGTTTTCGTCGTCGATTTTCCCCCTTTTTTTAGTAGTGTTGATCAAACGACCAATGTTTTGTGTTTCTACTGAACCTTTTTGTTTGTGTCGTAATTACGAAGCTGTAGCAAAAAGAAACGTCACATTTCGCCTTCGGATGAGGGAGTTATGGTTATTTTAGTGCGGGCTATACCAGCAGGTCCGCTGCAGTGAGGCTAGGGAGCTCTGCAGCGAACGCGCTGCAGCAAAACTCGTTACCGTGGAAGCAAAACCGCTGCAGCGAAGCTAGGGACCGCTGCAACGATTGTCGGGGGATAGAAACCTACTTTTATATTGAAATTTTGAAGTCATTACCCATAAAACCCCAACCACAGTTTTCAAGAGAGAAAGAGACGAATTTTATTCCATTCATTGGTAAAGCATCTTTGAGGGTAAGTCCCCACCTTTATTTGTTCCTTTACCTTTCTTTTTAAGTTCCATGACTAGTTTAAGGTTCTCTAATGGTGAATGAAAATCCTAGAACCCTAGAATTAAGAAACCCTTGATTAATGAATGGGTTGTTGATGTTATTGTTGTCCAATCATCTAGGAGTATAGATTATCACTTTCTAGGATGAGAATTCGATTATTAATGATGAGAATTGTGTATTGAGAATCAGGGTTCGAATAAAAATGGGAACTTTGGCCTAAAATCTGTTTGAAAGGATTAAATTGATGAGAAAACCCATGAATTGGAATAGTATGATTGTAGCAATAGAAGTTATAAGAAATTCACCATCAAGTGATAGTTCACCCAATTGAAAAGCGTAGAAGTAATTGGGTCTTCTTCCCCAATTGTGTTCTTGTTTGATTAGAAGGTCTATCGCTTACTTAGCATTATAGTGATAGACTTTGATTGCTCTGAGGCGCTTCGGAAACAAAAGGCTCGTATGGAGTAGTTCGTGGCTCCTATTCTGCATTCGAGGTAGGTTACGGCTTACTTTAGTTAGACTTTGATTAGCGAAATATATATATTGTGTAGAATTAACGGGAGAAAGCATGATTAGTTTTTCGGAGATGGTGTTTGGTTGGATATTACCTAGGTTGGTATGACTTCTGACTATGTGGGCTTGTCGCCATAACTTTATGTATTGAATGGAAGGTGTATTTGTGTGATCTGGAAGGAATTGTTAATATGTACTCGTGCTGTTGACTGTGGCTTGTTGCCCTGTTATGGTGATTAGACTTGTTACCTGAATTGTTTTGTTGTGATAGATGTTGCACTAAATTTTACCTTATGGTGTCATATATCATCGGATAAAGGAAGGCTAATGAAAGTAGACCTGAATCGTGATATGTACTTATGATAATACACAGATGAAAACGTGGAATATGATGTACTGTTAATGATGATAACATGCATGGCATACATTCTCATTTCACATGTATGCTGATATTAAATTACGACTTGGTAATGTTGATGATATATATATTTTACAGGGGGGTGACGATGTGGCCTAGTTAAGGGCTCGTGATCTGAGGTAAGATTCCAGAGCGAGTGGTACATGGACACCATGGGTTCCCTGCAGGTCATGGCTAATAGGTCAAATATTGCCATTTAGCATGTGTGTACGGATATGTGACAGGTTTTGAGATAATTGGCCAGTGCATTGCATTGAACATCATTATATTTTGCATTGCACGTCATTACATTTTATTTCATATCATTATATAGCTCTTTATTTCTGATATGGTATGGTTGGTTCGTATTATTATGGTGGCATGGATCGAATTATGGACTGGATTAGATTGCAGGATGGTGACTCTGCCTAGGTCAGAACGTGGGTTGTGATTATCGATTGAGATTATTGTGATAAGACAGACTTGTGGTTTTAGAAGCTTCCTCATAGGTTATGATTCAGTTATGGAATATTTTGTGACCTTGGATTGACTATTATGTGCCTATCTACTTATCTTGTTGATTTTATGCTTGTATGCATAAACTAATCTTAATCGGCCTATGATGCTTACTCAGTACGTGTTGTTTGTACTGATGCTACTCTTGTGGTACTCTTCTTTTGAGTGCAGAGTTTGTTACTAGTTCCAGTTCCCGTCGTCGAGCGTGATCCGAGTCTACTTGGTCGAGATTCCAGGGTGAGCTTTGGCTAGATCCGCAACCCGTAGACTTTTCCTGTATTTATCTGTTTACTTTGTATTTTTGAGACAACATTTATGTTTTGAGATTCTATTTCTTATCAGACTTTGTATCTTCTTGGTAGTAGCTCTTATACTAGTCCAGACCAGATTTTGGGGTTATACTATTTTCCGCACTTGTTATTTATATAACTTGAATCTGTTAGTTTAAATCACTGCTTATTTCCTCATAATTCTTATGAATGATTAAAATGATTTGGGAATGCTTTTCCTACTTGGGGGAACAGTGTAGGGGCCATCACGATTCACGAATTGGGTCGTGACAAGTTGGTATCAGATCCTGGTCTTACCTGTACAAGAGCATGTCTAGTAGAGTCTTGCGGATCGGTACGATGAGCTCCGTACCTATCTAGGAGAGGCTAGAGGACATTTAGGAAACTTCTAATTCTTTCATTCTTTCGTGCTACTTCGTTCAAATTGGTATCTAGTTAATTCCAATTGGTATCTGCACTTCCTTGTCTTATTCTTCCAAATGGTAGGAACTTATTTCCTAAACTCTTATGTGAGTAGTTTGTGTTTTGACATGGCTTGGTATGGTACGAGATGTGTTTTCTTGATTCGGACGCATGACTAAGTTTAGTTTCCAGTTTTGACTTGAAGTTTCAGTTGTGTGGGTTGTGATTTAGACCCTTTTATTTTGCCATATTCTTGGAAAGATGGAAGTGATAATGAAGGGGACCGCGTGATCCTCGTGTTTTCAGTGATTAGTTACTCGGAAGTCACAGAAGTGCATTTGTTGGTTAAAATGAATTATTTGCTCGAGGTTTGGTTGGTTTGGGAAAGTTTCTGCATCGTCAAGTGTATTATAATGGTTTGTGTGGCACGAGTGTATTTAGCGCAAGTAGATGGTTCGGCAATAGCAGAGTATATATGTCACTATATGGGAACAAATGCTCGGAAAGGATTGCTGGTTTTGACAAAGGCATAGTGACTCCGTGTAATAAAGAGGAGAAACCGAGAATAAGAAAATGAAGGATGACTTTTGTGGGAAACATGAGCGAAGTAAGATCTCTTAAGGTATTTTGGTATGAGTACTTTCGTGTTAAGGGGCGGAGGCGTAAAAAAAGGATTTTGATAGATTAATCTCAGCTATTAGGAAGGGAACAATTGGTATCTGATATGCTCGTCAGATTAAGGTTGCAAGTTGTACGAGAGTGGATTAGGTTGTGGGTTTCGACATGACTATATGTTAGTGGTTTGTGGGTTCTTTCAGGAAGGTGTTTATTTGTTTCAGATCGGGAAGCGATGTTACTTGTGACGAATGGAGACTAAAGACGTTGGGCAACTGTAGTACTAGTCCCTCAGTAAAAGGTATGTTCATTGTCTCTTCGTGTTTGGAGGAATGATAGGGGTATCATGGAATTGATAGCTAGATGATTCAAATGTTATGTTAAGGTCATCCAAGGTAGAATGGACATAAAGGCTCAATGTTGAGTTGTTATGTTTGATTATGTAGTGAGCCAGTGAGTGATTAATTAAATGACTTAGTGATGGTCAAGTATAAAGTTTTTAGTACTCAAGGAACTATTGAGTGATAGTCAGATTTCGGGTTGAGGCATATCGAAAACCAGGAAACATTCTGGTGTCTGGTGCCGGCAGTAGCGGAGGTCCGACCGCTGCAGCGGACAGCGGGCAGTTTTCTTCTTACTTCCTAAGTTAAAACCCTTAAACCCTTGTCACTTCCCTTTATCGTTCTCTAAGCATACCTGGGCGATGTTGAGAGCCTTGTACCTATTGTGTGAGTTCGGCTAGTTCCTACAACGACTGGCGTTACAACTCGGTTGAGTTAATCAAATGAAATGGATAATCACGTGAATGGTTAGAGGTGTTCTGGTTTGACAATTGGGACGTTCGAAGTGACAAATCAGTAATGAGGTGTGAATAAATTCGAGTTGTGGAGAACATTTCAGAATTTAAGTTGAGGGAATTTGAGAAAAGGAACCTTGGTGGATATAAGTCAGAGCATTAGTAGGACTGTATATGTTATATGCTGGATTTAGAAGGTTTTCAGTTTTAGAGTTGAGTGAGTAAAATCTTGACTCACACATACCGCGGTGTATTGTTGTCAACTCACATAATGGAACTCTAGGGTGTAGAATGTGTGACATGCTACCATCTCCAGGTTTGACTCGGTTAGTTGGCAAGAATTATGATGTGCGGCATTTTGTCGAGTGGATTTGAGAAATGGTTAGACAATGACGACATTTGCGAGTTGATTGGAAATGGGGATTGAGGAGTCGAAAAAAGTACATTTTATCGAGAATCGGTAACAATAAGGTACACCTTCGGGATTACTTATGTCAGTATAGGTCGTGGAGATGACGTCTTACATATTTCAGACGAAGTGTGATCGTGAGTACATTTAAGAAAACGAGTCTATAAAAAAAAAACTAAGTGATATGACAGATTTTTGTAAGGTTTCGTGATCAGCGACTAGTGAGAAGAAAAATTCAGGTAACCAGCATGTTAAGGCTTATGGGAAGTGGCTTATGTGATACGCAGTTCGATATTTTCGTAACACTCAACAGTGGAGGCGTTAGTGTGGGTTAAAGGAGAGGGTTTCTGGAAATCCCTATAACGTGAAGGTTAGAGTTGTATGAGTGTTATCTTCGAGATGAGACCGTATTCAAGGTAGTGTGTTATGTTGTGGGTATTACTAAATCAGAGAACTTGAGTGAGCATTTCAGAATATTAAAGGACTAGAATTAGTCGCTTCAGATGGCTGATAGGACTGTGATTGGTTTCGGAAAGTTTGGAGTCAGTTCGAGTACTATTGGTTGCATTCAAGGATTGTGCATTCATTGAGGATTAGTATTGTTCGAATTAAGCTTGTGTCGCGCTCGTATTCGATATTTTCGCCGTAGTCCTTTGGAAATTAAGGGCACCATATTGATCAAACGACCTTTTCTTGTGTTTTGATTGAACCATTAGATCTGTATCGTAATTACGAAGCTATAGCAAAAAGAATCGTCGCATTTCACCTTCGGATGAGAGAGTTATGGTCATTTTAGTGCGGGTTGTACCAGCAGGTCCGCTGCAGCGAACCTAGGGAGCGCGGCAGCGAAACTCGTTACCGCGGAAGCGAAACCGCAGCAGCGAAGCTAGGGACCGCTACAACGATCGTCGGGGGACAGAAACCTACTTTTATATTGAAATTTCGAAGTCATTATCCACAAAACCCCAACCACAGATTTCAAGAGAGAAAGAGGCGAATTTTATTCCATTCATTAGTGAAGCATCTTTGAGGGTAAATCCCCACCTTTATTTGTTCCTTTACCTTTCTTCCTTAAGTTCCATGACTAGTGAATGAAAATCCTAGAACCCTAGAATTAAGAAACCCTTGATTAATGAATGGGTTGTTGATGTAATTGTTGTCTAATCATCTAGGAGTATAGATTATCACTTCCTAGGATGAGAATTCGGTTATTAATGATGAGAATTGTGTATTGAGAATTAGGGTTCGAATAAAAATGGGAACTTTGGCCTACAATCTGTTTGAAAGGGTTAAATTGATGAGAAAACCCATGAATTGGAATAATATGATTGTCGCGATAGAAGTTATAAGAAATTCACCATTAAGTGATAGTTCATCCAATTGAAAAGGGTAGAAGTAATTGGATCTTCTTCCCCAATTGTGTTCTTGTTTGATTAGAAGGTCTATCGCTTACTTAACATTATATTGATAGACTTTAATCGTTCTGAGGCGCTTCGGAAACAGAAGGCTCGTATGGAGTAGTTCGAGGCTCCTGTTCTGCATTTGAGGTAGGTTACGGCTTACTTTAGTTAGACTTTGATTAGCGAAACGTATATATTGTGTAGAATTGACGAGAGAAAGCATGATTAGTTCTTCGGACATGGTGTTTGGTTGGATATTACCTAGGTTGGTATGACTTCTGATTATGTGGGCCTGTCGCCATAACTTTATGTATTGAATGGAAGGTGTATTTGTGTGATATGGGAAGGAATTGTTAATATATACTCGTGTTGTTGACTGTGGCTTGTTGTCCTGTTATGGTGATTAGACTTGTTACCTGAATTGTTGTGTTGTGATACGTGTTGCACTGAATTCTACCTTATGGTGTCATATATCATCGGAGAAAGGAAGGCTAATGAGAGTAGACCTGAATCGTGATATGTACTTATGATAATACACAGATGAAAACATGGAGCATGATGTAATGTTAATGATGATAACATGCATGGCATACATTCTCATTTTACATGTAGGCTGATATTAAATTACAACTTGGTAATGTTGATGATACATGAGAAAATGGAGCACCTGATGACAGAAGACTTAGTACGAAGTGCACTTGTTTAATTAGAAGGAAAAGGGTGTTATAAACTCTTTATGTTTACTGAGATGGTGTGTATAGTTCATTCCGTTGATTTTTACAAGTCTTGATATTGCTTATAGTATTGTGACTTCCATAGTGTATTCATTGGCATTGATTTAGCATTTTTGCATTCACACACTGATACATGATGGAAAGGGTTCGGAAAGATTCATGAAAGACTTGTGTTTGATATTGATTGATTTATTATGTGTTGAACTGATAAAGTTGGAGTTCATATACACTTTTCTTGTTGACTTGGAGTAATCCCTTATTCATGTTATTGATGAATTGATTCTTGAGTCTTGATATGACTTGTGACATGGTGAATTATGTTCCCTGATATTGATTTATTGATTGTGGAACGGAAATACATTTTGATGAGAATATATATATATATATATATATATATATATATATATATGAAAGACACATTTTACAGGGGGTGACGATATGGCCTAGTTAAGGGCTCATGATCCGAGGTAAGATTTCGGAGTGAGTGGTACATGGACACCATAGGTCCCCTGCAGGTCATGGCTAATGGGTCAAACATTACCATTTTGCATATGTGTATGGATATGTGACAAGTTTTGAGATAATTGGCTAGTGCATTGCATTTCACATCATTACATTTTATTTCGCATCATTATATAGCTCTTTATTTATGATATGGTATGGTTACTTCGTATTATTATGGTGGCATGGATTGGATTATGGACTGGGTTAGATTGCTGGGTGGTGACTCTACCTAGGTCAGAATTTGGGTTGTGATTATCGATTGAGATTATCGTGATAAGACAGACTTGTGGTTTTAGAAGCTTCCTCATTGGTTTTGATTCAATTATGGAATATTTTGTGACCTTGGATTGAGTATTATGTGTTACGGTTCGCTTTTACACAAGTTAAGGCATAAAAGTTACTACGAGGTTGTTGGTGCTCTAAATTGGATATTTAGTTTTTAGAGTTGCCACATAATTTATTCAAAAGGAAAATTAGGCAAAATCGAGTTTAAAGAGTTTTTCAGACCGAGAAAAAGCCTTTTGGACCAAAGTTCGAGGTAAGGGTTCTGGTGATCCCCCAGGGAAGGTTTTAAGCACCCTGGTATTAAGGATCCGTAGAAAACGGTTGACCTACGAGCATCAATGTAAGGTTTATTTATTTGCTTATATGTTAAAGTTTCCGCAAAATATAGCATTTTCATGTTTATCATCTCCCCTTTTTTTTAGCAAAAATTAGGCAAAAAAAACCCCTTATAAATAAGGGGTCTTGGTTTAAAAAAATCCGCATAAGTGTTCAACCCGCTTCGTTTCCGGACTAGGACACACAAGGGATTTCTCCTGAGTAGAGTCACTACTATTCTAATCCTAACGAGATGTATTTAGTACTTACGGGTTTTATATACTTCTGAAAATATGGGATATATTCCCGTTTTGATATATGTATATATATATATATAAGTCCATTTTTAGTGAAGCTCAATAAGTCCAAACCATAGTCCTCATAACCAGATCCATCCAACCTCAAATCAGGCCCAAAGTCCATCTTCAGTCCGAGCAATTTAGTCCATAAAATGTCACAATATTTAGCCCAAGTGGCTGGCCTCCAAAAAATGTCATTTTTATCCATGTGAAGTCCAATTTCCAGCTTCATCCCAAAGGTAAAAATCCAGTTTTTTAGCCCAAGCTTCATCAGGTCTAATAGGTTAAAAAATGTGTCCAGTTTTTTGAAAGAAAACTCGGCCCGGAAAACGTGCCTCTTTCAAATAAGAACAAATGGTCTTGATCCAGTTTTTTGTTGGTGGACTTCCAGGTCCAATACGGATCATTAGTTTAGCTCAGCAAAACATTACGTCAAGGCATTATTCCTTGGTTGAAATGATCAATTAGTTTCAAAGCCATCATTTAATTTTTTATCCAAAATCGTCTTTCACTTCATGAGATCAGTTCGAAATACCTTTCTATTACTAGTTAAAAATCCCATTTATCCCAGTTTTAAAACTATATTTTTTGGCAAATCTTCACCATTTTATATCCCAAAATCGTTTAAAGGCCGAGCAAGAAAAACGTTAAACGTTTTCTTTTTTTCATAAGCAAAGATTTTATATAAAAAAAAAAGATTTATGCCCATTTAAAATAATTACCTATTTAGCTAAGTGTTAATCCTGATTCTATGTTCATAAGAGTTTCACTAATAGTAGAGGTTTAATTTTACAACCCATACATCAAATAATCAAATAAGAAATCTAGTTAATGGACTACCCTCACCCATTAACACTATTCTCACCCATAGTTGGGCCTTCACCATCCTCACCCATGGTTGGGCCTTCGCAAAAATAATATTGGTTTTCCTTGCAAATAGCGAACACCAGACTCGGGCAAAAGTGGGATTGGGCCTCAGCCCAATCTTTGTATTTGAGAGGAAATCAACCAGAAATGCAAAAAGGAGTTCCCAAATGAAAGGATAAAGAATTAATATCATGTATACATACTTGGGTAAACATTTAAACAGACCATCGAATTAAAATAGAATGGGCCAAAACTAGTATGAATTTTGAACAACTTCAACCTTTAAACCAAAATAGAGATGGGGACATATATATGTATATCTATGGTATACATAATCACACACATCCATAGGGATTTTTTAAATGGTCAATTATAGGAAAGCTTTTACCCCCATATTCCAGATGCTGCACAAGATCCAATGGGCTTCTTTGAACTCCAAGCATGGCGAACATCGGGGAGGGCTTAAGCTTGATCCTTAATGACCACTTAAACCTCCCTATTAATGTGTTAGATGGGAGTATACTATACAATATACATATATGTATGCCAAAACTGTCTTGGTTAAATTGCAGGAAAAAGGGTACTTAAACTTGTAATGCAAAACAGTAGACAGAGATCAAGTAATGCATATGAGACTAACGTATATAGACAACTTAACACCTTGATATTTTATTATTTCACAGAACCTAAATAGGGGACAAACATGACCCTTCAATAGTTTGTCACAAAATAGTGTAGGAAAGGAATACAAGTTGTGTTACATAAAGGGAGGCATGGTATTTAACAAAGGGAAAGACAATAACCAAACAGTTAGCATGGTGTTTAGACACACTGAAGCTACATTCCCTACACCAAAATCACATATTATTTAAGGACTAAAGCATAAATTCTAACTTTGACACAGGTCATGCCATTTATAGAATCAACTAAGACCAAACCTTTCATTAAACAAGCTTAATTACAAACAGGATCTGACTATGCCACCCCTATATTGCCCTATAGAGTTTAAACAATAGCACACAATGACCAGCTCTGCCATAATAAAAAAAAAAGATAACATCTAGACAGCATATCCTAGAGCAGGTTCAACATACAATGATCTTATTTTAAGCTGATTTCCCCACTATTTTCTGAGACAACTCCTCATTAGGTCTCCTATGTCACTTATGATTCAAGATTAATGCAACAGAACAAGTTGTATCCGTATCTAGAGCTATCAGAACACAACAAGCATATGACCAAACACACTCTCTATAGCTAAGTTGATATGTCGAACTCATCCTTGATAATGGCCCCCCTAAAAAAAGCAAGATTGAGTCTCCTATTCAAACATGGACTAAGTTAATGGACATATCCACTCAAAAAAAAAAATGTCAACCATAAATTCGACAGGCATAGGTGATATAGATGATATTTAAATGTCATTTTTCACAAATATCATTTAAATGATGTGCCTATGCCTGGACATTTAAATATAGATGATATTTAAATGTCATTTTATCTCATAAACTAAGTCACAAAACATGATGTGCCTATTATGGACAACCTAGACTAACACAAGGACTATACCAACATGACTTGTGTAATCGACTGATCATGAGACTAACAACATACACTGATCAACAAACAATGCACTATATAAAAAAAACTTAATCATTCAGTAGATTAAAGCAGAAAACAACATAACTAAGATAGAACATCTTAACACTATATAAACAATAAACTAAACTATCATAAAGAACACATAGCACACGATAAATATAAAGAAATAAAGAGAAATAGGAAATTACACTTTTGAGGCACAACTTAATTGAAGAGATTGAACCTGGAATCAACTCCAAATGCTCCAAACCAAAAAGAACACCTAAGAAAAAGATTTAAAAACTTTAAACTCACTGAAAAATTTAAAGGTATCAAGTAGAAGCTAGAAACCACAGGTGTTTTCAGTGTTTGCAAGCTAAAAGAAAATTCTAGATTGCCGGATACCTTTTAATGAGAAAATAAGACCCTATTTATAGAATCCCCTAAACCCTTATAACTCTAAATAATCCGATGTGGGACAATCCTCCAAGTTGGGATTTTTCCTCACACTCTGGTGTTGAAGGGCCAAGATTCGACTAACAAAGACCCAATATGAAAAGTTCATCATGAACCAATAGGATCTCAAGATTCAAAATCGCTAACAAACAAGAATCATTAAAGGATTACAGTGTTAGACCGTTTAAAAATGAAATAACAATACGAAAAATCAAATAAATAAGATCGTTAAGCACCCCGTTTGGTCGATTCGTGTTGGTAACGGGTGAAAGCATTGAATGCTTTGCCTTTTGAGGCCATGCAAGACTGTAGAAAGCAAAAAGCTCCTGCCACTTTGCCAAATATGGCTTCGCTGACAATGAAAGAGAAGGAAGCATATGGAGGCGGCTAGGGTTTCGAGGGGGGAAGGGAGAGGGAAAAGAGTGTAGGGGTCATTTAGATGAGGAAAAAATGAGAAAGGGGCTTTTCCCTTCTCTTAACTTATCAGCTGGGCCGGGTCTGGCCCTTGTTGGGCTGGACTCGGTCCCTTTCTCAAAGGGAAGTGGGGGCAGCCCAATATGTGTGTACATATCTCACACACACACACACACACACATATATATATATATATATATATATATATATATATATATATATATATATATATATATATATATACTTATATATGTAGATATATTACATATGTGTGTATATAAATATGTCACTTGTATACTAATGCGCATATATGAGGGACAAAAATGAAAATTAATGGGTAAGTGACAAAAATAAGAAACAAAATAGAATAAAAATAAGAAATAATAATAATAATAATAATAATAATAATAATAATAATAATAATAATAAACAATTAAAGGGATTGATTTACTAAATAATTGAATGGGGACTAAATAATTAATTAATTAAGGACACGACTGATTTCACAAAACATATTGAGTCTACAAGTGTGGCCTTAATTGAAATAAAACAATGAATTTTGTTATTTCAATTATGGCCCTATTTGAAAAACTAATTGATTATTTCAATTGTAGCCATAATTATACATGTGATAAGCAATTTACAAATATATTTATAATTAATTATCTGAATTAATTATAATCAATTTGGGAATTGCCCATATAAAATGGAGTATGAAGTCTTTTTTTGAGCACCAATATTACTATTTTTTTATGTAGAGTTTTCTTGAGTACCTTGTTCCTTCTCAATACAAATATTTCCTTTGGTGTTGTCATCATCAGTAGATTCTCCAACATGTTTTTCCTCAGTATTGTCTTCCTCTTTATCCCCTTTTTTCTGGTTCCCTCTAGTTTGAGCATATTTTTTTCTTTTTTCCAACCCATTTGCATTGACTGATATCATGTCCTATCCTTTTGCAGTGCTTACAGTACTTAGGGACCTGTTCATAATCCAGCTTTTGATAAAACCCTTTCAATGGAGAGTCGTCATCATCCACTCTAATCCAAATCTTATCGAGTTGTGGTTTAGTGAGATCTATGATAACTCTCAATTTTGTAAGACTAGGCTTGTTTTTAGTTGCAGTAGCATTATCAAGAGTTTGGGGAACCCCTACCGGAATTAGGATCTATTTTAAATAATCACAGTGGTAAAGATGGGATGGTAGTCCCGGCAAGATTACCCATACCGGAGCAAAAGCAGCATCCTCATCCGGTTTAAAATTTGGTGTCCATTGTTCTAGCCACATTTGTTGGCCATCGATTTCCACCATCCTTCTAAAGAACACATTTTTACAATCTTTCTCAATTTTAAAATTAAAGAACACTGTTCTGAAATCAAAAGCTCCAATTTCGACAATTCCTTTGGTAGAGATTTTTTCAGCAAAAGAGCTTCTAACCTTTTCTATTTAAGGCCTTGCCTTGAGGAATTTTCCAACTAGTGTTAGTCTGTAATGATGAGCCATGACTCCATAGTAGTCCTTAGCTTTGAAAATTACTGCTGGTACACTATTATGGGTGGCTCTTCTCATCTTCACCACTTGAGCAGCACCATTAGAGTTAGGGTTCTAATTGGTAACCGGTGAAACGGCAGTGGCATAAGTCGAATTTGATGGAATTGTTGCCATAGAAGTAGACACATTGATGGAATTAGGCTGGGCTTGGTCCAGACACGCCAGAAATTAGCCATTCGGTGAAGCCATTAGGGGCGCGTGTGCGCTAGAAGCAGAGAAAACTGCAAACTAGTGTTGAAAGAGTCGTTAGTACGGAGAGCTTTCTAGAGAGAGAAATTTTTTAATCTTGGAAGCAGTTGAAGCACCAATATTACTATTTTTTTGTGTAGAGTTTTCTTGAGTAGCTAGTTCCTTCTCAATACAAATATTTCCTTTGGTGTTGTCATCATCAATAGATTGTCCAACATTGTTTTCCTTAGTGCAACTGCCCTCAAGTACACTCAGCGCAAGAGATAACTTTCTTAAGGGAAAAAAGAGCTAGCCAAGGAGAATTAGCAATCCCAGAAGAAGACTAGAGTTCAGTGTCTCCATATATAGTTTACATTTGGATACGAATTGAGTAATATTTGAAGAAAACAAAATAGCATTTGAAGTTAAAGTCGGAAATGGTATTTAGAACTTAAAGTTGTGTTTGGGTATGTTTTTTAACCTAAAAAAAAGAATGGGTGAAAATAATTTTCACCTCCCAACTTTGCTTTAAAAACCAAACCCCCCCTTCAACTTTGAACAATAGACATTCCCCCCCCCCCCCCCCCCCCCCCCATTATCCTATGCAATGACTCTTTCACCATTTGTTTTCAATCCTCCATTTAGGTAATACATTTTTGTATTATATATAATATTTATTTATTTAATCTAGGTATTATAAATTCTTATTTAAGTTCATTAGCATTATAAGTAAAATAATACTTTTATGAATTTGTACCAAAATGTAATGCTATTTTTTTATGATTGTTATTTCAATTTTTTTTTTTTTGGGTAACTAATAAACTTGTCTTAATATCAAGAGAATAATTACAAAGCAGTCAGGCTATAACACATCCTGCTAGATCATTTGGGATTACCCTCAAACCACAAAAATAGAAAGTAAACTATCAGCTATACTTCAATCAGTAGCTATAGTCTACAAGCCAAAAAGCAGCTCTTGAGCATTCCTCAGAACTTGCATATCTGTAGCCTAGACTTCACTGGAGCAGATGCTCTAATATTGCAGACGCAGGCAATTTCCTTGGCAATGCTTTCCTCTTGTTTCCCCTTTTTCTCAAAAATTATATTGGTCCTCTCTATCCATAGAGCAAAGATAAACACTGCATACACCATTCTAGTCAGTTGAGCTTGTATGGTCTTGCCTTTACTAACACTGACAATTGTCTGATATTGCAAGTTCCAGTTTTGCAACACTGGCCATTGTATTTGCAACCATCTCATTAATCTGTGCCAAAGTTGTTGTGCAAAACAACAATAAAAAAAAATAAGTGATCTCTAGTTTCAACTCCATTGTGGCACATGTGACAGATAGGATCCACTTGTATGTTCCACTTCAGCAGTCTGTCAGTAGTAAGTAGTCTATTCTGGATTTGCTGCCACATTATAAATTGAGCTTTTGGTTTGGCTAAGTTCTGAAACAATAAGCACCTTCAAGGGACTTTAGAATAGTCTCCAAGTAGTTGATAATACACCTGTTTTATCATACTTCTATTAGGATTGACCCTCTGGAATGGAGAAGTAGCAGGCAAACTTTCTTTAGCCCCTAGTATCTTCCTTACCATCCAACTAGCTTGTTGGGGTGTAAGAAAAAGATCAATTCTTTGGCCCTTTATGTAGTATACATGAATCCACTTAATCCACAAAGCATTTTTCTTATGTGTCAAGTCCCACCATGCCTTAGTGATTGCAGCTTTGTTCCAAAGCATCAAGTTGATCAAATTCATTCCTCCAGCTGAATTTGGGAGACACACTCTATGCCAAGAAACAAGAGCTTTTTTAGTTATGGTGTTTACCCCATACCAGATAAAACTTCTACAATATGCATTTATAGCCTTCATGACTTTGGCAGGAAGAACAAAAAGTTGAGCCCAGTAGGATTGGACTCCAAAGATGATGGATTTTAAAAGTTGGATCCTGCCCGCATAGGACAATTGTTTGGCTGTCCAAGAGGAGATTTTTGCTACCACTTTCCCAATCAATGGCTGCCGCTGTAAGACGTTCAATTTCTTAGTAATGAGCGGAACCCCCAAATACTTGAAAGGGAGAGTCCCTTGACCATATCCCAGATGGCTAATGATACTTTGAGCATCAGCTGCTTGTAGCCCTACCGAATACACTAAACTTTTGGACAGGTTAGGCTGGAGGCCAGATGCTCTAGAAAACCGGAGGAACTTAGCATGCAGTGTAGTGATGGATTTTTAGTCTCCTCTGGCAAATAAAAGGAGGTCATCTGCAAAACATAGATGAGTAATTCCAAGTTTTGCACACTTAGGGGGGGGGGGGGTATTTGTAAGTCTTATCTTCTTGAAGCTCAGCTGGGCTTCTATTTAAATACTCCATTGTTATGGCAAAAAGATAAGGTGAAATAGGGTCTCTTTGCCTCAGTCCTTTTGGTGCATCAAATGGAGGAGAAGGTTCTAGATTTATAAGAATGAAATTGACTGAGGCCACACATCCAAAGATCCGTTGCAAGAACTTCTCAGGAAAACCAATCCCTTCCATGAACTATCTAAGATAAGGCCATTCTATAGAGTCATGGGCCTTTTGAAGGTCAACTTTGACCATGCATCTTGGGGAAATATGTTTCCTTGTATAAGATTTTACCAACTCATGTGCCAATATAACACTGTCAGCTACCTTCCTGCTTGGAATAAACCCTGATTGTGCATTGGATATAATAGAGGGCATCACCTTTTGGAGTTTGCTAGTTAATATTTTAGCTATCAATTTGTATAAAACAGTACAACAGGCTATGAGGTCTGTATACCTTGATGTTTGCAGGGTTAGGAACTTTAGGGAGTACGGTGATTGCAGTGCAATTGACTGCTTTCAACAGCCTACCAGTGCAAAAGAAATCAAGAATAGCTTCAGTTACCTCATTATGGATCACTGGCCATGCTTTTTTATAAAAGCAAGCATTATACCCATCGACCCCCGATACTTTATCATCACCTATGTCACAAAGAGCAACATACATTTCTGAAGATGTAACTTGGCCACATTGACCTAGTTGTTGTTGATGAGTTAGTACAGGGCCCTTCTTCATTGTTATCATATTGACAGCTTCAAAGTGATAGGCAGTAGTACCTATCAGGGATTTGTAAAAGTTGACTATCTCCAATTGTATAGTAGCTGGCTTATGCAATACAGTACCACCAAGACTAGTGATGGTTGTGATATGATTTCTCTACTTTCTTTCCTTAATCACTGCTGAGAAGTATTTATTATTTGTATCCCCCAATTTAATCCAACTAGCTCTAGATTTCTGTTGTAGCACCTGCTCCTCAATTAAATACCATTGTTCTAACTGCTGCAAAGTATGTTGTTCAAGATCAGCTAAAGTATCTGAATAGCTAATGGCCATATGATCTTGAACAGTCTTCAATATAGCCTGGCAGCGTTGATCTTTTCAGTTATTCCTTTGAATTCTTCATTGTTCAGGTTTCTAAAAGCAACTATCAAGGCTTTAAGTTTCATCAAAACACCTTTCATTGGTACCCTATTCAGTTTTCTACCCTAGCCTTCTTCCATTAGCCTTAAGAAGGATGAGTGTTCAGCCCAAACATTGAAGAATTTAAAAGGCACCTTAGTAGCTTGCTTATCCACTTTAATGTTCATAACTAAAGGGGAGTGATCAAATATGTGGGGCTATTTAAAATCTACCATTAAATGGCCTTGGTGAAGCATCCATTCAGAATTACCCAAAGCTCTATCCTATATGCTGCATATTCTATCTCATTCTCTTTGTTTGTTGGTCCAAGTGTAATACTCACCTCTTCAATGCACTTCTGTTAAGTTGAGGGCCTGAACACAATCTTGAAAATCCTGTATTTTTGCATTTGTAATAGGTGCACCATATAACCTGTCTTGCACACTTAGTATCGCATTGAAATCACCCCATAACAGCCAAGGGATAGTAGTTTGTTGAGCACTATCACACAACTAGTGCCAGAGTTCTTTCCTATGCTTAACAGTATTGAATGCATAAACAATAATCATACAGCATGCCAATGAAGTGTGTCTACATGTTACCTTGACATGAATAAATTGGGCTGAACTTTCCAAGAATGTGACTTGATAACATGTGTCATCCTACAACAACCATTCTCTTCCACTTCTAGCATGAGTATAGTTGTGGAGACTTAGCCAAGTTGGTGCTATTTTCTTGGTAATTTTTGGAGCTTTATTCTCTTTGACTCTTGTTTCCACTATCCCAGCAAGTTTTTGTAACGACCCGTTTGGTCGTTATAGTTCTTTCAGCGTTTTCGCCCATTCTCGAGCATTGATTAGCTCGCTTTTGACCTGAAGGGACCGCTGATATGCTTCTTGGGGTGCCTAGAACGAATTCGGGCAACTTTAGTGAAAATATAGTCTTAAAGTGAAAAATGATTGACCCAAAGTTGACTTTTGGGAAAACGGATCTTTTCCGGAATTCCATCAATTTCGAGAGGTCCGGATGGTTGTTTAGAATCTGTATGGGTATTTGGTTAGGCTTCGAATGCAGCCGGATGCATTTCGGGACTTAGGATGGGAAATTGGAATTAAGGCCTCGGGGGTGACTCGGTCAACGAGGCCTCCGTTGAAAGTTTCAAGACCACGAGCGCGTTCGCAGCGTAATTTTGTATGGGTCTGTGTGTTTTGTTTGTGAGCAGATGGCCTCGGAAATAACCCGAGATTTCAATTGGAGATTTAGCAATTTTGGGGATTTCTGGTATCTGGTGCCCGCAACGGCGGCACCAGAGCCACCCTAGCGGCACTGCTATGGCGGTGTGATAACCACTAGAGCGGCCATATGTGATGTTGGCCGAACCGATATGGCGGTAACGCCGCCGTAGCGGCATTCCAACTGCTGCGGCGGTGACGGGCAAGTTATATTTCATTAAAGGTGTCTTAAATAAGTCTTAGACCCTTATTATTTCATATCTCGATATTGGAGCTTAGAGAAACTATTCTTGGAGATAATTTGAAGAAATTCTTGGAGGTAAACTTTGCCGAATCCTTTACTCTTCCTAAATCACAATCATCTTAGATTTTCCCCTTCCCTTTAACAATCCCTTAGAGATGGAATTTGAGAGAGGGTTTTAGAAGAACATTCCCCTAGATTATAAATAATAAATTGGTAATGCTCATGATAGATATTGAATAATTTAAGCTTATTAAGCCTTTATCTTCCACTTTTAACATTAAATTTCAGATTTAGAGACATAGGGTTTATACCCAATTTGGGGGTTTTTGCTTGAAATCAGATTTAGGCCAATTCTTGAGTTAAATCAATAATTAGTGGTTGGGTTATGATCACCTAGTACTTAATTTGGTGTTTTGCCTGCGAATTTCCTGTTTTGCCCTTGTGGGCCCGTTTTCCCAATTTCTAGGGTTAAAATGGACCTAGTTGATATCATAGCAATCTTAGTATCATTCTTCATGATTTCTAATATAGAATTCGATTATGCTTAGACTACTTTGGTTCTGAGCTTCAGAGGAAGGGCAAAACAAAAGAGTGGCTTGTTGGTGTTGCAGTCCAAGTAGGTTATGGTTTACCTTTATTGAGACTTCGTATAGTGAATCACATATTTAGACTATAATGTCGGAGACAACATGTGAACCTTCGGGTATGAAGTTGGGATGGATATTGCCTTAGGTTGGGCCCTGATGTATGTTGCGACTGGCCACCCCGTTAAGTGTGCTTGATCGTTCCATTTTGATAGTTGATGTCACGTGTAGTTGGTAGATATCGAGTTCTGTTTTATCGTCTTGATTTGGATAGAATTGACATACCCGTGATTGGTATATGTACTTGGCTATATCGCTGGCGTACCCACTGTTGGTACCGGATTTATTGATATATGTTGGCATACCCACTGTTGGTATTGTGATGTGATACTTGTTGGCATACCCACTGTTGGTATTGTGATGTGATACTTGTTGGCATACCCCGTTATGGTACTTGTGATATTTAACTTGATTGATTTACATATGCATTGCACGCATTCTCTCATATTCATGCATGGCCGATACCTGGTGATGATCCGGTATCGTTGATTGAGCGAAACTGATATTTGATAAATATTTTACCTGAGTGATTGTAAAAAGGTCTATGTCCGAAGATCCATTCTGGAATCATTGATTATATGAAACTGATATTTTGATGAACTCTTTTACTTGAGTGATTGTGAGAAGGCTGATGTCCGAGGTTCAATTCTGGAATCGTTGATTGTGTGAAATTGATATAGACAGGCTCTTTTACTTGAGTGACTATGAGATGGTGGATGTCTGATGAGCTATTCCTGCATCGTTGTTGTATGGCCGATTCTGATGTTATTCCGGAATCGTTGTTAGTGCATGGACTCCGCGAGTCCCCCAGGGTGGTGCCACTGAGACTCCCCCTGTGAGCAATTAGCCAGGGTCACGTCTGTCTGTTGGGAAAAGATTCGGGATAGGTGGCACTTAGACTTCGCGAGTCACGCTGGGTTGTGCTACCGAGACGTCGATATTTCTGTCTGGAGTACATGTGTATACCTCATTTGCATGGCATGGCATCACATTCATACTATTATTGCATTATGACTTGATTGAGATGTTGTGATGATTGGATTGTGATGTTTCTATTATGATGATGGATCGTGATGATTCTATTGTGGTGATTGGATTGGATCGGATACGTTCGGACTTGACAAATTTGGGTTAGATGCTTATGTAGGCGATGATGGATATCTGGTTGTGATTATATTGTCTTATACTTGCTAGATTCCTTGTTTATCTGCTTTATCTTCTGAATTGTGTTAACTATACTTAGTTGGCCGATGATGCCTACCAGTACCGTTGATTGTACTGACCTGCACTTGCTACATTCTTTTATGAATACAGAGTACCAGGTCGGATCTACTTCTCTGACCCGTGGTTGATCGACTCTTCAGCTTCCACTCGAGTTTTTCAGGGTGAGCATCGCGTCCGCTGACCTTGAAGACTCTCCTATTACTTATGTCTTGCTTTCCATTCTGAGACATGATTTGAGACTACTTATGTATTATTATTCAGACTTTTAATATTCGGATTTAGATGCTCTTGTATGACCAGATCAAATACTGGGTGGATTTCATTTACTTCCGCACTTGTTGGTATTATATTATATTATATTATATTTGTGAGACTTACGTTATTTTACTTTCTTCCGCTATCTTTTATTATTTGTGAAGTTGAGTTAAGGGTTCGCCTACCGAGGTGGGAAAGGTAGGTGCCCGCACGACTCAGTGAAAATGGGTCGTGACAAGTTTATTCTCTAATCTTTCAGGTAGTTACTCAACTCTTTTTGCTTATACACTTTGTTGAGCTCCCTGATGTTCCACACCGGCCAATTCATTGACAAATATGGAATCCTCCCCCTTCTCCTAGGGGCAATAGACTAGTTATCACTTGTTCACTCATTACCAGCTGATTACTAGTGTTCTTATCCCGATCCTGTATTACCTTAGATTTTCCTCTAGGTGATTGACCAGAAAGCACAGCTTGTAACTATTCTGATTATCAGCAAGTGGTGGTATAGGACTCTTAATTATACTTGTGTGAGGAACTGCATCGCTATTCTGATACAGAACTGGTTGTATTTGCGTCTGCTCCCCTTCAGCTTGCTGCGCCAAATTTGAATTAGTTTCTAATGTTTAACCTATCCCACCATTGCTAGAAGTTAGCTGACTTGGTGTTGTCTCAACAGGCTGCTCCTGGGCAGGTTTACTAACCCAAGTTTGAGCATTCCTCCTTCTCCTTCTTGGTCGAAGTTGGGGAGGCACTGGCCTTACTTCAGGTGGACATTGGTGCCCTAGCTGTAAGCATTTTGTACATAAAATAGGTTTCCAATCATAGATGATATCCTGCTCAAATTCACTACCAAATGGGCCTAAGAATGCAATTTTTTCTGGTAGGGGCTTAGTGATATTAACCTCTACTAGAATCCTAGCAAAGGAAATTCTATTCCTCTTTGCAGTACATGTATCAGCAAACAGTGGCTTACCAATAGCACTTGCTACCCTACCCAATGAATCATCACTCCAATAGCTGACAGGCAGATTTGGGAATTTTATCCACAGAGGGATCTCAGAGAGAAATTCCTCATTTAAGTAAAAGTATGGTTTCCACATCTTGAGGATGATAGGCTTGTTGTTAATGGTATACGGCCCCGCAACTAGTACCTCATTCGGATCATCCATATCTTGAAATTTAACAACATAGTAACCATCCTCATGAAGATATAGATCTGGCTCAGCAACAGTAGGCCACATCTGATTCATATATCTAGCCATCTGCCTATAGCCTGGGTTCTTACCAACTACATAAGCAATTAATGAGCATTTCCACTTTTGTGCTTCAGATTCTACCTCTTGCTTATCCAATTTCACCACAACTTTCCCAACAACAATCTCAGGTGGGATATATTTCAGAGCTAGTCCATTTTGTGCTACTCTATTACCAGCAAATAAATTGGTCCATGGTGCTTTGGGTAATGGAATAGTATAATCTACCTGAGTTGTGGCTGCTGCATTTATCTTCGGGGCAGATCCCAACTGGTCTGCTTGATTGTTCTCTGGCTGATTAGATATAGAAATCGGTGACGGTACTGAGACGGCAACCTCGCCTAAATCCTTCATTGGTGGCGTTTGAGAACTCGATTGGGAAACATTGGACATCTGCAACAGTTTAGCTGCTCATCGCAAAGTTTCCGCTTGTACATCTTTGCCGGAAAGTACAGTTGTGTTTGTCATAGCAGGGGTAACAACTTCCTGCTTAATCATCGGCGCTGGGGTTTGATTATAGTATCTAGCACTTACTGAGCTTCCTATGGTGATGATAGGTATCTTTCGTGGTATGCCTCGCCTGCCTTTCCCTTTTCCGGCCATTTTCCACTGGTCGGCGCACGTTATCAGTACCTACATCGACGGCTCGAAGAGAGAGAAAGTTTTTTTTTTGTCAAAGCTGGTCTCAATTTTAATTATGAGAATGTAAACTTTTTTTTTTGGGTAAAGTAACTTGTATTTCAATATTATATGTAGTAAGTATGTATATATGTATGTACATGCATGTGTGTATATTTAAGTTCCACTTCTCTCTTATTCCGTTTTGTTTATATAAATAAACAAGTTTTGGTTGTCACTAATGGAATAATTCTTAAATTGTAATAAAATTCATTTTTAAAAATTTGCCTCTATTTTTAATTGTTTTTACATTACATGCATATAAATATATTTATAAAGTTATTATGACCTGTTAATTTTCACTTGTATAAATAAATATTAAAGTTTTTTTTTTTAAACTGATAAAGTTTTGATTATTTTTAATAAAGCTAATTTATTTTATTTTAGAACATCATTAACTTATAGACTCAATTAGTATTTCTCACTTTTTTCTTCACCTAGAACTAAAAGATAATATTTATTTTTTATAAGAAATTGTTATACATAAATTTAGAAAATGAAAAATATCATGATTAAAAATGTAAAAAAAGAAGACAAAAAATGACAATGTAAGGGTAAAATAGGCATTTAAAAGAGTCAATTAGTATAAAAATGGGAGAATGTCTATTGTTCAAAGTTGAGGAGGGAGTTTGATTTTTAACACATATTTAGGGGTGTAAATGATTTTCACCCAAAAAAAAAAAAAGAATAGATGTTTCGTGACTGAAACAGAACTCACTTGATTAACTGATTAGAGTTTGAAAAATTAACCAAATAGTTATTTTAATATATAACCAAATAATATTTTAATAATAATTTTTTAAAAGAAAAAGTATTGATGTCCGAACCGGCTCATAACCATCCGAATTAGTGCTGAAATATTAAATGTAGGAGTAGTTTTTTTATTTTACACGCCGCTTAAGAAATATTTTCTCCGGATCAAAAAGAGTGTCTACTTGGTTATTTACAAATTCTTAAGAAAATACTAACTCCTAGAAAAATAAATAGGTAATTTGACTAAATTGTCCCTAATTAAATAGGTATTGGGATTTGATCACATAGCACTTAATAGGGGCAAATCTGAAAAAATAAGGTTAATTCTTTCTCGATTTGATAAGTGGACACTCTTTTTCACCCAAGAAAAAAAGGCTAAGTAGACATTCTTTTTTATCCGGAGCGAGTATTAATTACCAAGGGTATTTGACCTACTTTGCTCTTATTTATGTCTAAATTATAATCTCTCTTTATTAAATGACTATTCTATTTACGTGTCATCTCTATTAATGACAAAATTTTACTATGGATAAAATAGAGAAAAATTAATTAATTATGTCTTAAACTTCTAAAATGATAAATAATTGAAATAACTATTTTTAGTAATCATGACAGATAATTTGAGACAGAGGGAGTACCTAAGAAGCTAAACTCGGTGTTTTTGTATGGACCATATATCTTACTTCACAACAAGACAAAGTGGACGTATATGGCATTTTTATTGGTCAAACAATTACATTTACACTACTAGGGAGATGCATTTTTCCCTACAAACGTTCTGTTGAAAATCTCTTTCTGATGGAAAGTCAAACAAAATAATTTTCACGATCCATCAGAAATTAGCGTATTTTTCGTATAAAAAATGGTTTTACGAACAACCGGTCAAAAGTTCTTTAAAATTTAACTCGTTGGTAACATTTCGAAAATTCCCTTTTTTTCAGTAGTATAGCGCAGCATTTCCAGGTGGACTATCCATCCTCGTCCTGAGAAGGGGTAAAATTTCATTTCGACAAAGACTTTTTTTTATTTATTTATTTCTCACCCGGTGTCCAGTACCCTCATTAAAGTCTGATTATATTCGAATTCGCGCCGCGTAGGGCTCTATTCGGGGGGAAGCACTCCCTACCAAAAAAAATTCTATACCCAGGGCTCGAACCCGAAATCTCTAATTAAGAGAGGAGCAGCCCCATCCGCTGAATCACATCCTTTGGTGGTGACAAAGACTTTTTTTTTTTTTTTTTGTAGCACTGTAAATAATACTATTGACAAACAAAAGAACAACTTAAAGAGCAGCTAACTCGCAACTACCTTCCAGCAAGCAGAAAGACCTCTTTTATTCCCCTAATAAATACAATAATGGTATGGTCCCGGCCAGAAGGATATCTACAGATTAATTATGATCAAGACCCAACTCCATTAAAGTCACTCACTAATTAAAGCATGCTGTTGGGAAAATAATGGATATCTGCAAGTTACACAAATTAATGTATACTCCCCTCTAATTTATTGTCACATAGTTTGATTGAACACAAATTTTAAGGAAAAAATAAAAAAATTTGAAACTTATGATTTTAAGCATTTCATAACATTTGTGTGGCCCTAAAAGTTTTTCATTAAGGATGTGATTGGTAAGGAGGAAAATGTTTTCTAATTCCATTTTTGGTTAGCCAAAATATTTGAAAAACATTTTATCTAGGAAAACAATTTTTTAAAAAATAAGGAAAATGTCTTTTCTCGTAAGAAGTAGAAAAAACAAGTTTCATAAGTGATATTTCAAACGCATTGTCTTCTCCCACCCCAAAACACCCCCAATCTCCACTCCTTGACCACGCCGCCACCCCCGACCAGACTCCCCATCCCATTCACCCTTGTAGTCAGAGGCGAAGTTACAGTGCAACATGGGGGTTCGGACGAACCCAATAATTTCTATATAAACCCTGTATTAGTAGTAGAAAATCCAATGAACTAATATTTATATACTACGTGCGAACCCACTACAAATATATTGGTTGGCTCAGTGGTGTGAAAGCGGCAAGCAAAAACCCTTTGTTCTCTATGAGCTGTGGGTGGGGAAGTGCATCAGTACGTAAGTTTTTTTTTTTTCTATAATGTTGATTCTTTTTTAAGTTTATTTTATAAAACAAAACATAAAGTTGATAATCAACCCAATTTTAATTTAAAAAGTAGCTCATTTTAATCAACCCATTTTTAATTTAAAAAGTAGCTAATTTTACTAGTAGAAAAATAGCTCATTAATCAGGTTGACACCAAAAAAATTACATTAGAAAAACAAACCGAACAAAACTAATTCGGTTTGGTGTTGGTACACACATTCGAATATCCGAAAATCGAAGAACTGAACCGAAGTTTGAAAAAAAAGGAGTCGTACGTCCACCTGTACTTGTTCGTTTGACGGCTATTATACATTAGCTTGAAGTTGTTGTCCTGGCTTAAAATTTCGAACCAACAAACCTCAAATCTTGGCTCCGCCTCTGCTTGTAGTTTTTTCCTAGATTATATATAAATCCACAATGTTGTTTTGCTTACTCATGCAAGAAAAATCACTTATTATTCAAACAAATATTTTTGAGGATAACATTGTTTATGAGAGACATTTCCTTCATACCAAACACATCCTAAGAATAAAATGAAAAGTTTAAATAAAATTATTTTTAAATTTAGAAAGCTATTATCTTTTTGAAGGATTAAAAAGAAAATAGTGCCACGTAAATCGGAACGAAAGGAGTAATAAATACATGATGAGCAGTTGCTCTCAAGACATTCAGCTCCAAAGAAAAATAACTTGACTACGAAAAACAGAGAGCTATAGTTATATGGAAAATAACCAATATGAGAAGAAGCCCAGAGTTCTCTGCCTCCATGGCCATGGAAGCAGTGCTGAAATATTGAAGAAAGAATTGGTTCTTGGTTGGCCAGAAACTGTTCTTGAAAAGCTGGATCTGGTGTTCTTGAATGGACCTTTTTTACTTCAAGAAAAAGTGGATGTTCATGGCATTTTTCATCCACCTTACTATGAATGGTTCCAAGCTGATAAGGTTCTCTCTCAACTATTCCTCTCCTTTATTGATACACTAGAATAAAACTAAAATTAGTTGTAAACTTCGTTGCTAATCTCTCGCTAAATTCGACACTATTCTATTGCTAAATAAAATTAGCGAAAGATTTTATTGTTTAGCTATAAAATTTGTCCATCGCTAATTCAATTTTTTTACTAGAGATACTTTCTATTGGATGCCCATGCTCATGAAGGGTGATTGTAAGCACTTTGTTTAGGGACCACAGACCACTAATACTATGAGATAGTGGCGTAGCCAGAACTTTTGGCAAGCGATATCTATATATATTAGGTGAACTTCTTCATTGTAAAGTATCATATTAAAAGAAAGATTATTCATATCATATTAATAAAACACTATACAAGCATCTCATGACTTTTTTTTTTTTTTTTAACATTTATTGATAACAATTGTTAAAATATGAAACAGAGCTTTGGCTTAATAGTTTAGGAAATTCTTGCTCCAGAGATTGATTAGAAATCATACAACTTTTATTATTATTTGCTACTGAAGTTCAAATATCTTAAAATCATATGCCAATGTTGGAGCTCGAATCCCAAATCTAACTTCCCAAAATGAACCACTTGCATAAGGTATATACTTATTGTCATCGGGTGTTTATGACAACTCAGTGAAGTTAACCTTAGCAGTCAAAAATTAAAGTGAAAATATTTGTTACTTAACCACGTTCTAGTGATAAATATGTATGTAAAAAATACACTTCCTGCATTGAAGGAGGCTATTATGCATTAATTTACATTTCTTGTGTAAAAGATGAAAATTCTAATTAATTCATTGAGTTTGTGATGGTGAATATTTTAATTCTAAATCTTCCACTGATTTGGTATTACAAATTATCTTGTAGGACTTCAAAAAAATTTACAAATTTGAAGAATGTGTTCAATATGTAGAAGCTAACATGGAGAAGTATGGACCATTTGATGGTGTTCTAGGTTTCTCTCAGGTAACTATATATTACTATTCCCTTTTGGGATTCTTAGATTAATTAATCAAAATATTCATTCTATAATTACTTTATATAATTTTTGTCCTCTGTTTAGGGAGCAATTTTAACTGCATCAATGCCTGGAATGCAAAGGGAAAGAGTGGCTCTGACTAAAGTCCCAAAAATAAAATTTGTGATCATAATATCAGGGGCTAAATTTGGAGGGATTCAATTTGGATGCCCAAGTCTTGCTGCTAATGCATTTTCATCTCCAATTGAGTGTCCATCTCTGCACTTCATAGGTACTTTCCATGGCCATTATTCCATTAATTAATAATTGGCCATCACATTTTCCTTTTTTTGCTCCGTCAGTGGGGGAGGTAGCAAGTAATATGAATTCATCTGAATTTAATAGTTCTGGTTCAGATCCTAATATAGGTATTAAAAAATTGCTAAGCAAGTAAAAAGAAATAATGTTTCAAGCTCAGTGAATCAAATATGTTGCGGTAGGATCTCGAACTCGAACTCAAAAGGTTCAATCCCGGAGTTGCCTCTGTCGACTCCATATCTCCTTGTTATTTGTGTTGGGATTGAAACAACCTGGTGTCATGCGGAAACTATCAAAACAAATTTTCAACGACGATAAATAAAAAATAAAAGAAAAAATATATCAAAAAGAGAATATCATAATGTGGTTTGGTCAATTGATCAAATTCATATGAGAAGAAGAGATGAACAATGTACTGAATAAAAGAAACCACAAATATATCGAAAGAATAAGTTTTTCCTGTAGATGTGACTCTCCAATCCTAAAGGATTACATTGTCGGTAATTGATATATGAAAAGTGAGAAGGGAAGATCCTCAATTTATAGAGGTCCAAGACATTAGCCAAATATGAAAGAGATTTATATTTTTCTTTTAGAAAAAGTAAGAAATCAATTATGGTGTCTTTCCTTCAATAAAAAGAAAAATCCAAATAAGATAAGAAAATCAAGTCAAACTCTAACAATTTGGTTGTTCTACCACTCCAACAAATTAAATAGCAAAAACTTTACTAAGAAACAAATATTATTTGGTGAAAAAAATATATATATCGAGTAAATATTACTAACTTCACACGGAGTTTATTTAAGGAACGAAGAATTTTTTACAACAGTTTGTAAGTTGGATATACATTTGAAATTTGTCAAAATTTAGTAGGTTTCGGTAATGAAAAGTTGATTTTCCCAGTTGAAATGATTTTGTAGGAAAGTTAGATTATTGAAAGAAGGTAATTCTCCTCACTGTGTTCCTTGACAACAGGTCAGTAATATACAAAGATTGCTTAGCATAATCCTAGGCTATAATAAAGGTAACTAAATATACACCTAACAATAAAGGTAACTAAATATACTCCTAACATATATACAGAGATAATGAAAGATCATTACTATATTTACATATATTCTAACACACCCCCGCAATCGAAGCGGAAGGTTTGCGGACTCTTAGACTGTCCCGAAAATCTTCAAATAGAACCAAAGGAAGACCTTTAGTAAATATATCCGCGATCTGATAGCGCGATGGGACATGTAAGACACGTACATGACCACGAGCAACTTGTTCATGGACGAAATGAATATCCATCTCGATATGCTTAGTGCGTTGATGTTGAACAGGATTTCCAGATAGATATATGGCACTAACATTATCACAATATACCAATGTAGCCTTTTTTATTGGACAATGAAGTTCTAGAAGAAGATTTCGTAGCCAACAAGACTCAGAAACTACATTGGCTACCCCTCGATATTCGGCCTCCGTACTAGATCGAGACATAGTGGCCTGCCGCTTGGCGAACCAAGAGATGAGATTATCACCAACAAAAACACAATAACCAGAAGTCGAACGCCTGGTATCCGAACATCCACCTCTATCTGCATCTGTATACGAAATGAGAGTGGTGGTTTGAGATGGATAAAGATGCAAGCCATGATCAAGGGTGCCCTTAATATAGCGCATAATGTGTTTGAGAGCATTCATGTGGACCTCCATCGGGTTATGCATGAATAGACAAATTTGTTGCACAGCATACGAAATGTCTGGTCACGTGAAAGTAAGATATTGCAGTGCACCTGCCAGGCTGCGATTATGGTGAGGTAGAAATAGCACTTAACTTCGGTTTGGCGTCAACCGGAGTGGTACTTGGCCTACAAGATGACATGCTAGCCCGTTCGATGATCTCTTCGGCATACTTCTTTTGAGATAAAAATAAACCACATGCATGACGAGTAACAGCTATTCCCAAGAAATAACTCAGTGGTCCCAAATCCTTCATAGCAAATTCGGAGCTGAGAAGTGTCATGATAGACTTTCGAAGATCATCAGAGGAGCTAGTCAATATTATATCATCCACATACAAAAGAAGGTAAGCCATATCAATACATTTACGGTAGATGAAAAGAGAATGATCAGCCTTGTTGTGGGTGAAACAAATACTAGAAACATAGTCGGCAAATCGTTTGTACCAGGCTCGGGGAGTTTGCTTGAGACCATATAAGGACTTCTTTAGTAAACAGACATAGTCAGATGTGTTGGGTCTCGAAAACCCCTGGGTTGATGCATGTAGACAGTTTCCTTGAGTTCACCATGTAAGAAAGCATTTTTCACATCAAGTTGGTGAATAGGCCATGCTTTAGAGAGAGCTAGACTGAGAACAGTGCAGATGGTTGCCGGTTTCACCACCGAGCTAAAAGTATTGCCACAATCCACGCCAACCTGTTGAGTTTTGCCATCACCTACAAGTCGGGCTTTATGCCTCTCAAAGGAACCGTCAACGTTTTCTTTATGTCTAAAAATCCACATAGATCGAATTACATTGACATTAGGTGGGCGGGGCACCAAATCCCACGTCTTATTTTTAATAAGAGCTTTATATTCATCTTCCATAGCCATTTTCCAATACGGGTCATGTAGGGCAGACATGAGGTTACGAGGAAGAGGGGATTTGGAAGCATGAGTAAGGAAGCTGTATTTTGGGTTAGGCTTGACAATCCCATGTTGACTCCTAGTAAATGGTTTTTGGGCTGGAAAATGACAGTGGACTGTCGTGCTTGGGCCGGAGATGTGTTGCTCAGAAGCGGGATTGGACTTTGCAGCATGGTGTAATGGGCTGCTGGGAGGCGGGCTATTTTGTGGACCTCTGGAAACTATCGTGGGCTGAATAGTGGGACTGGTGGCAGCATTTGAGGGAGAGAGAGTGCGGGCCGTGGGTGGTGGGCTGCTAGGACGAATGGGCAGTGGAGTAAGGTTGCTGGAAGTTGGGCTTGTTTGTGAGGTTAAGTGGTGGATCACATAAGGAGAGGGGATTGCTTTGACAGATGATTGTACCCACCCCCTTATAGGCTTCAGTGAGGCCGGCTACCATTTCAAGGACGAGGCTGTTGTTTGAGACTGGAGCACCTATGTTATTGAGTTGATTGGATAGAATCTTGAGTCGTTGACAATACGCGGAAGCATTAGGGAAGTCCTCCATAATGGTGTGAGAAAATTCATGCTCAAGAGTGACGGCTCGAGAGTTTTTGTTGTCCTGGAATATGTCACGCAGCCTATTCCAAGCATCCATGGCCGTGGAGTCAGGTTCAATGATAGTATGCAATAGGTCAGTAGAGATGGTAGCATAAATCCATTGAAGAACCGGGGCATCAAGAGTCGACCATAGCTCTTTTTCAGCATCGGTTTTGGGTACCTTCTCTTTCCCTGATTCCGATGGAATGATATGGTGGAGGACTCTGTTGGATTTTGCGTGAATTTTGAAGAGTTCCGGCCACGTTGCATATTGGACGTTTTCCATCTCGAGAGTAATGGAGATGTGATTTTTTATGTTTGAGACAGCCAAAGCTGGGTGGAAAAAGGATTTGGTGGAATCAGAGGAGGAGGAGTCAGTCATGGTGGCTGATAAGATGAGAAAGAAGGTGAAGATGACGCAGGGCTTAGCAGAAGAGAGAAGAGCAGAGTCGTGCCCTAGTCTGATACCATGAAAGAAGGTAATTCTCCTCACTGTGTTCCTTGACAGCGGGTCAATAATATACAAAGATTGCTTAGCATAATCCTAGGCTATAATAAAGGTAACTAAATATACACCTAACAATAAAGGTAACTAAATATACTCCTAACAATAAAGGTAACTAAATATACTCCTAACATATTTACAGAGATAATGAAAGATCATTACTATATTTACATATATTCTAACAATTATGTTCGGCCATTTTATTTTTACAAAAAAATAAAAAATAAAAAATAAAGAGACTTTTATATTAGTTTTGTAACATTAATGATCATTTAAGTAATTAACTCGAATCTGCGACTTAAGTAGCACAAAAAAAGAAAAGTTGAACCAAAGTAGTACAGAAAAAAAAAGCACATAAATAGTATTCACGCACGAAATTCGTGCGTGAATGTAATGATGCCATTATCCTTTCCTTTTTCTTCTGTGTAGTACACTTCTACATATAATAATAAGTGATCCATAGGTTATGCATACATCCATTCTTCTTCATTATGCATTTTTATTACACCTTTTTTATTTAGACACTTAAGTTTTAATTTAACAAGTATCTTTTTATTTTTTGGGGATTGAATAAGCATCTTAACTATAGTTAAAAGGCTAAATTATTGAGAAGTACTTTTAACTTTTGTTATTAAAAAAGGAAGAAGCTATCTCTCCACAATGTTTGGTATTATATCATTAACTACATAACAAAACACATATATACAAGGTTGCCACATATCCAACTTATAAGCAACTTATAAGCCAATCCACACGGGCTCTAACTCATTTAATACGTAATTTATGATTTTTAAAGGATTTTGAAAAAAACATGACATAAAATATGGTTACTCTAAAATATTTATTGCTATTTAAAATTCCAATCATATAAATCATATATTTTGGGTGGGTGAAAGTAGATTCGAATTTAGAATGTTGAGACCCGTACTACAATCATATACAAAATTAAATACAAAAAAAAAAAAATTATTTCAGCCCATCCTAACGCCCGCCCGAGTTTTTTTTTTTTTTTTTTTAATAATAAAAGTTAAAAGTACTTCTCAATAATCTAGCCAATTAGAAAATGTAATTAATGATATAATACCAAACATTGTGGAGAGATAGCTTCTTCTTTTTTTAATAACAAAAGTTAAAAGTACTTCTCAATAATTTAGCTTTTTAACTATAGTTAAGATGCTTATTCAATCCCCAAAAAATAAAAAGATACTTGTTAAATTAAAACTTAAGTGTCTAAATAAAAAAGGTGTAATAAAAATGCATAATGAAGAAGAATGGATGTATGCATAACCTATGGATCACTTATTATTATATGTAGAAGTGTACTACACAGAAGAAAAAGAAAAAGATAATGGCATCATTACATTCACGCACGAATTTCGTGCGTGAAAGGCCCAAAGTGCATTTTTTGCAGTTTGGTCCTTTCACGCACGAAGTGCGTGCGTGAATATTATTTATGTGCTTTTTTTTTCTGTACTACTTTGGTTCAACTTTTCTTTTTTTGTGCTACTTAAGTCGCGGATTCAATTAACTCCTTTCTAATTTGAAAGATATCCTTCTTTGTTCTGATATTACTATATAATATAAGAGGGAATGTGAGGACTTTTGTAGTCCTCACAAGAGTTTCCCAAATTTTTAAAAACTTTTTAATTAATTACTTTTATGTCCTAATTTTATTTATTTAAGTAAATTTTTTTATTTTTTATTTTTAAGGTCTACTTTTCAAAAGCTATCGAACCTGGGGACTTTTGTAGTCCTCACAATAATTTCTAATTCTTTTAAAAAAAAAATAATTAATTACTTTTAGGTCCTAATCTTATTTATTTAAGTCAATTTTTTTATTTTTTATTTTTAAGGTCTACTTTTCAAAAGTTATCGAACCTTCTACCTCATTTTTCATGTTCTTTGATTTTCTGGTTCGTGTTCGATATCCGCATTTAAGCCCAATTAATCTAGATAATTAGCACTGTATCGCGCCTATTCGGAGGGAACGCTTCCTTCAAAGATTTTTTCCATATCCATGTTCGAACCCCTAATCCCTAATTAAGAGAGGAGCAGCTCCATCCGCTGCACAAGTTAAATTATGTATTTGTCTTAAAAGTTCATTAACTATGTATAGATTATTTATTTAGAACTAAATAACTTCAGAAAATTAGGATACATAAGTTATAAATGTCAAATTCTGGCTCCGCATTTGATTTGAAGTAAATAATTTTATCAAAATGGAAGTTAAAATATTAAAGCAGTGGAATGAAAATTTTGCTTTTATATAATTACCCACTTGTGGGACTACAATGGGTATATGGTTGTTGTTGTACACTTGTACTAACACAGATTATATTGTTTTAGTTAAAATATCTACTTTTATATCTTGAGTTGCACGGGCCTCACATAACTAGTGTGTTGTATAGGTGAGAAGGAAACCGGAAAGCCAAACGAAGAAGAACTTGTGAAGTGCTTCGCGAATCCTGTTGTGATTCATCACCCAGAGGGCCACAAAGTACCAAACCTAGGTAATTCATTAAATTCCCGGAAACAAAGAGAAATTAAGAGTTAATTACTTGGATAATCATCCATATTATACAAATAACTTAGTAAGATTTTATTTTATTTATACCAACAAAATCATTCATAAAATAACTCCTAGTACATGGAAGAAATTAAAAAATAATATAAATGGTCCCACAAGTTTGAAAGTAAATTTAAAATTGTCCTATAAATATTTATCAGAATTAAGCATTTTATATCTCCGGTTAATATATATTCTTTTACTTGAAAGCACCGACTGCTATATATGTAGGTGACATTTTGCAAAATCATTCACTTTCTTTACTACTATTAATAAGTTTGAAAGTTTTGTAAACTACAAATATTGATATTGAAATTCGATACTAACACTTTCTCCATTTAATTTTATGTTACCAAATTAAGATAACTATAGACAATTACATGTTATTGTAGTTTATCTTAGTCAGATTGTGCAAAATAGTTGTCCAGATTTTCATCATTTTCCGTGATTATGTTTCAGACGCTGAAAGCATGAAAACTGTGAGCATTCATAAACAAGGTGAAGAAAATCAAAGTGCCATTGCAGGGGAACTCCCAACTGTAACTCTTTCTTCTCCACAGAGTTAGCAAATGTACTTGTGATTTGTGAATTATATTAAAATTTAAATCCATTTAGTTGAAGACAAATTAATAAACGTCAATTTGAATTGGCTTTTCACATTTTGATGTATTTGAGTGTGAGTTCTTTACTTAAAAGACATAATTTTCTATAGTGTAGTTTAATTGGTCATAACACTTTATTTACATCTTTTTGGTATATCAACGGTTATTTTTTTTAGGGAGTTATGTGTAATTGTTTTATAAGTGACTTTTTCTCTATATATTCTTATTATACCACTAGGAGATAACATTTTAATGCGAAGCTACAATCTGACCGCTCAAGCAAAAATATTTACATTCGCTAGCCAATATACATATTAGGTGTGTACATGAACCGGATTAGTTCGGGTTTTTTAAATACCAAACCAAACTAATTGCATCGGGTTTTAAATCTATAAACCAAACCAAACCAACAAAAGTCAATTTTTTCAACCTCGGATTTTCTCGGTTTTTTCGAGTTGCTCGGGTTTTTCGGGTTTTTCGGATTTTTTTTCGGCAAAGTCTTCATACAAAACATATAACTTGTACTTCAAATATTTCTTTAGTCCTAGTAAGATACGACTATCTAATTAAGATATTATTTAAGAAAATAACACAAAATGTGAGATGAGAGCCGACATTGTACTAAAATATTCAACAACAAAAAAGTAATGATAAAATCGCATAAAATAAAATGATCATAATCTAAAAGTATTAAGTCATGCTATAATAAATACAACCAATTTATAAGGCATATAGAAAATGATCATAATCTAAAAGTACTAAGTCCATGCTAAAATAAGTAAGGCTAATAAGTATTAATTACATGACTAGATATTAAAGAAAAAAAATAACATATAGTTATGTATTTTCACTATTTTAGAATTGATTTCTTTTGTTAGCATTAGTTTTTTTTTTTTTTTTTTTTTTTTTTTTTTTTTTTTTTTTTGTCATTCCTAGTATTTTTGTTTTAGCATTAGTATGAATTTGATTTTTGTTGAGTTACTAACTTATAGGGGCTATAAATCTTATTGGATTATTCAGAATTCTAAATCCAAACTTGAAATAATATATTAAAAGAATAAAAACTATGAAAAAGTTTAAGAAATATTTATAAATAAACATTTTTGTGTATAAAATATTTTTGAAATTTTATATATGTAATGTCGGGTTGGTTTGGTTCGGTTTGACTTTTTTTTTAGTTAAAACCAAACCAAACCAATAGCGGTCTGCTTTTTCTCTCAAAAACCAAACCAAGTCAAATCAAACCGTTAGTCAGATTTTTTATTTGGATTATCGGTTTCCTTTGTACACCCATAATACATATATTCCTATCATGTATGCTTTATATATTGGGCTTTAGTGTTAATAATCCTCTGGGATTCGTATTGGATTGGAGTGGGCTCATACAGGGCCGTTAGAGGGTCATTTGCACGATTGTTTTCAAAGGCACTGGTCTTTAATTTTCGGCCTTCACTAAAAATCACTTGGTTTTCTGGTTAGAACCCCGTTCAGTAAAAAAAAAAAAAATTAAAAAAATCTCAAGGTAGAGTTTGGATAGCTACCTCAGGCAGAGTTTCAAAGGTGAAGGCAAAACTTTGCCTTCAGGCAATTTTTTTTTTTTCTTAGTTGAAATTTTACAAACCTCTGCCTTAAGGCCTATCTTTTGTCTGAATAGGCCTAATTTTGGGTAAAAATTTGCCTTAAGGCCTAGCTTTTGCTCGAATAGGCCTAACTTTGCTACAAACCTTTACCTTGCGATTTTTTTTTTTACTTAGCTGGGGTTCGAACCTAGAACCTCGGAGTATTAAGCGAAGGTCAAAAATTAAAGACCACAAATTTGAGGGACAAAAATTAAAGACCAATGCCTTTGAAGCACAATCCGCACAAAAAAAAAATGCCATTAGACGTGTGACTTCAATTAGTATGTGATTGGGGCTTGTACGGGATTTGAGTGGGCTCATACAGGCCCATTAGATGTGTGATTTCAATTAGTATGTGATTGGTGCTGATTAACTCAAGGTAAAATTAACAAAATGACTACCTTTTGGTAGTTTCCTATCATTTATAGCTACCTTTTAAAAATTACCATTTGTAGCTATGTTTTCCCAAACTAAGGTATTTTTTCGGATGTATTTGATGCTTATAAATACATAGTAAACACAGTAAAAAATAAAACATATCTCTTGATTTAAGGCCATAACGGTGGGATCAATTAATTAGCTATTAATTAGTATTTTTTACCATACCCTTCCACAAAATTAGATTTTAGATTACCTTTCCATAACCATTTTCTATTCCTCCATCCAATCTTCAACATTCAAACATAAAAAAATAAAAAAATAAAATTTGAAAATATTCAACAGCCAATATATTTGAAGTTTTCAATATTGATTCTTGATTTACCCATGTATTTGATAGCATAACCGATGTATTTGAAGTTTCCAATCAAACCCCATGTATTTTATATTAAATCTCATGTATTTGTGTGAGTAACAATTTGCATCACCCATGTATTTTAGCGGTAATGTATTTGAAGTTTTCAATGTTGATTTCGTTTTGATTTACACATGTATTTGATAGCATAACCAATGTATTTGAAGTTACCAATCAAACCCCATGTATTTTTATATTAAATCTCATGTATTTGTGTGAGAAACAATTTGCATCACACATGTATTTGATGGATTAATTTGAACAAAATACACAAATATATAGAAAACTTACAATGTATTTTCGTCACTCATGTATTTGAAACTAGATGAACTGATGGAATTAGTTTGAACAAAATACACAAAAATATAGAAAAGCTTACATAAATACACCACCAACCACAATAATTGGTAGATATATCATAGAACATACACAAATACATATATTTTTCATCTTCTCAAAACCCTAAAAAAACACCAAAAAAACTCTAGCCACAGATCAAATGCAACTCGGTCCAAATTTATGGGCACTGATCCACAGCCCAAAAGTCTTGGCATTTATAGCTACAACTTGCCCACAATGGGAGATAAGCCCACAGCCATAATGAATGATCATTCTAGTTGGAACATCATTCACATAAAAAAGAAAATGGAAAGGTTAATTGTCTTCTTATGTTTTTGATTTGTCCACAAAGCTTGAAATCATGGAAACTAAAAAATTTTGAGAGGGCCGGCCACCACCCGTGGTGGTGGTGGTGGTTGATAGAAGGAGAGAGAGAATTTTTTAGGGATTTGAGAAATGAAAAATCTGAAATGGGTAGTGAGTGAGAATAGAGAAAGTAAAAAAATTATGAAAAAAGAGAGAGAATGGTAATGTATATTAAGTGATTAATATTGTTACCATTAAAAGGGGGATATGGGATTAGGGGTGCTAAATTTTAGGTGTATTTGTGCACCAGTAACTGAAAGTTACTGTGTAGTTATATTAGTTAAATTCAAAAAGCATTTAGTTATTATTAGTAATTAAAACAAAAGGTAGTTAATATCACTAAGTATGTACTAAAAGTAGCTATAACACGTAATTTTTCCTTAACTCAATCAGCAGCCCATTTAACATTTAAACTCAATATAAACTTATAAGTCACACAAATATAACTTTTTGAAATGGTAATTAAAAAGATTATAACTACTTTCTAAAAATTACATAAATACAACTTATTCAAAATTTTAACTTTTTAATTACAAAAATACAACTTCTTACTAATAATTAATTTTTGGAGTTACTACTGTTAATGCATATCCACTTTTTATTTTCTCTTTCTCTCTCACCCCTCACACCCCCCCTCCCCCGCAAAAAAAAAAAAATCTATGAAAAGGGCATGAGAGAGAATGTAATTTTCCAAAAAACAAAACAAAATCAACTTCAAATCCCATATTGCATCCACCATTTTAAAAAGTTTTTTTTTTCTTTCATTTCTTCCTCTTTATTCTTTTTTTTTTTAATTATTATTTTCACTCGATGACTGATGCAATTATTTTTTTGTGACTAAAAGAAATTTTTTGAATATACTAATATTAAGAAAAGTACGTGAAAAGATATATTATATGGTATAAGAAAAGTACATGAAAATATACCTAAAAAAGCACATGGTATATTCAAATTGGAAAATTTAACTAAACAAATCGTAACAAAATATTTGTGGATATAATAGTAGAAATTAGTATGTTTTAGTTTGTATACTATATATATAGTATATAATATAATGCTACCTTTTGTGTATATAGTATATGATATTACTATACACCTGATGGCTCATATATAAATATATTACTATACGTGCCAATCAATTCTACTCTACAATAACATATATAGTATACAATATACAATATATAGATGGAATAATATATATACTTGTTCAAAAGATTTTATATACATAAATATATATCAGATACAATAATATACTTGTTAATGAATTAACTTTTTTTTTTAATTAAAATTCATGAATTAGCTTGCTAGTAGATTGTGCTGGAGCTTTTTTAGGTAAGCAATTATTGTGTTTTATATGAATTTAATTATCTTATTACCAATATAGGGTATCTCCTTATTTTTACCTTTTTATTCATAACAATAATCTCCTTGTTTTTAGCTTTAAGTTGCATAATTTGTTTTATCTAAATTAGTTGTATATTATCTATTTAACTCTTAGATATCTTGTATTTATGAAACTTTCCCTTTGTTTTTATCAACCCATTATAACCACCTTCCACATGATTTTAACTTTTATTAGCCAGTCAAATAGTTAGGAGTAATTGTAGGATTTTGATTCTAATCACAATTTTTTAGGGGTTAGGATACATACATAATCTAATTACATCATTATCCCTTTAAACAGGGATACCTATATATCTCTTTATGTATATCTCTCCATCTCACACAGTTTTTTCAATCAATGAAATTTTACTTCAGATTTTTTTTTTGTTCAATTTTCTCTAGTCAAGAAGGCTTCTCACAAGAGTACAAAGACATGCAGAGAAATAAGAATAAACCTATCTCTTTGGATGCTATGGATGACGATTTCTTGTCGGATTTTGAACATCAATTATACCATGAAGTGATTTATACACTAGATATTCAGTCCCTTTTAAACAGACATAAGCTATGATTTGAATTAATCAGGATGGCTGGTACCATTTACACGATCCCAAGAAAGAAATAAGTATATTGAGAATTTTCAGGTAGTGAAAATAATACCTTCTAATCAGTCAAGCTAAGACATTTTTGTTTTTTCCCCTTATCTGTTATCTATTCAGAGGTTTTAGCGGATAAGTGAAAAAAAGGATATTGTAATACTATTTTAAGGCTATTTTATTTTAAACATGCTTCTAGGGCTACAAAAAGTAATGGCCTAGTGTATACGTTTTTTTTTCCCTTTTAGAAAAGTGGATAATCGTTGGAATTGTAGAAATATATGAGGAATCCCCTCGTATCTATACTTTTAAGCTTCCATTTACATGTGTCCTTCTTCCATTGTTTTTTTTAAAACACCAAAAATCGGCAGTGATACTTCACTTTCTCCCACCAAGGCATAACTCCAACTGTCAATTATTTACTGGAACCAATGTTACGTCTACTATATGTTGGGTAAGCCAGCTCAATGGAACTCTTAATGTACTGTGATAATATTCATTTTAGGTCAAGCCCGCACATTTTTTTTAAAGCCTCACATCATTAAGAACAATTCGAAATATAATTGTAGCTTTTGTTTCTTTTCAACTATTAATATTAGATTTTGTTCGCACACCCAACAATCCCTTTCTCGAACTAAATTCCACATAACCCGTATACTCGTGAGTTTATTTGGAAATTAACTGTATGTCATCTTCATCATCCGAGTATTTATCGCCATCAAAGCCCATAGGCTTTATTTTATGTGTGTAGTGTGTCTCCAATCTACGGATAAAGGTAATAAACAGCCGCAAAAGGGGCAAAAGTAGTAAATCGGGCCCTATGCCACTAGTCTGCCAATTTTATACTCGTCTCGCCGAAACCTTGGATGCGATACTAGTTATTGCGCTGAATTTATTCAAAAATACTTTTAACATGGTGTGAATTCATTTTGAGTCAAGCCCGCGTTTTCTTCAACAATCAAAAACCTCACATTATTAAGAGCACTCATAGACATATCATTGTCACGACCCAAATCACGGTCATGAGGGCACCACACTATCCTCCCTGGTGGACGAACCCTTCCCTTAAACACATTCACTTTAAGGAAATACATGCGAAATGAAATAGAAATTATGCCAAGTCAACATATATATTTATATATATATATATATATATATATATTAGCATAAGTGCGGAAATAACATAAAATACCATCCCAAAAGCTGGCCTGGACTAGTACAAGAGCTCTAACGTAAATACAACATCCGGAATAATAAGAATACAAGTCTCAAAAGTGCATAACTAAAGTCTATCTATGAATCAAAAGACAAATAGTAGTGGAGGAAATCCAGGGCTGCAAAATCTGGCCAGTGGCTCACCCTGAATCTCAGACTAGAAGGGCCTCGGGTCACTCTCGAGGTCTCGAACAAGATCCTGGCTCAAACTCTGCAGTAAAAAAAGGTGCAACAAGAGTAGTATGAGTACAACACTAGTACTCGTAGGCATCATAGGCAAACAACGATAAGATAGCGCATATAAATAGGAAGAAATCAACAAGTAGAGCATAAAAGCAATCAGGTACAGTCATGAAGCATGTTCAAGTATACACTACAAAAAAATGGTTAATTTGTGGAGGCTGAAAGTTGCAATTCGCAGGGGTTTTAGCCTCCTTAAGCAATTAGCGGAGGCTAAAACCCCCGCGAATTGCAACTTTCAACATCCACAAATTTTTTTTTTTTTTTTATAGTGATAAGATCAGACGAAGTGTATACAATGCCAAGTAGACAGTCAAGAGTAGATGAATGAATTTAGATGCAATACGATGCAATGCACTGGCCAACTATCCATATCCGTACACACATGCTAAGGGCTATGCCTTAAAGTCATGATCCATGGGGGACTCGCAAAGTTCATGTATCAATCCTTCGTTCTGGCAAATGACCTCGGCCATGAGCACTCGCTCGCTCCGGTAAAGACTTTGGATCACTAGCACGCTCTCGCTCAGGTAAAAACCTCGGATCACGAGCATTCTATCTCTTTTACACTCTCCGGCACGACCTCGGAGGCTATCAATCACTTTCCTTACCATCACATTAATCATATATGGAAAAGGAATGTAGGACATGCGTGGAATCAATTTCGTTAACAGCTCAAATCATAAAGTAAATAAATACATGTCACGAATGCAAGTCACCACTCAATTCAACAATTTTATCCTTACCTTTCCATGTAACAAGTGAGCTATCAAATGACAGAGATGAATGAATCAACAATCACACTTATCAGCAAATATGGAGACAAGCCCACATAACAACATCCATACCGGACTAGTGGATTTATCACCACAACCATACCCGAAGGCCTGACATGTTTTCCCCGTCAACATCTACCATTACATACGATAATCTAATCGAAGTCTAACAAGCGTAAGCGGTAACCTACCTCTAAGGCCGAGCGGGAACCACGAACAATCAGCCAAAGCCTTCCCTTTGTATAGCCTCTGAACGATCGAAATCTATCAAATAAGTACTCTATGTTAGATTACGAATCTAACAAAGGGAATCTATCAAATAAGTACTCTATGTTAGATTACGAATCTAAGGGTACCCATATTGCTATACTTCTAAATTGAAACAAAAAGCGACCTTAAAAAGTGACCCCAGGCCCACAAGGACAAAACTGAAATTTTATGGTAGGAACATGTTTACCCACAATTAAAATAGTTAAAATTCTAAGTTTCATGAAAATCTTACCCCAAATGAGCCTGCAACTCCATTAATTATCAAAATTCCCAAATATAGAAAACTCTCAATTTCATGGCAAGGTTCTTGAGTTCAAATAGGAAATTCAACCTTAGGATTGGTTACCAATTGATTAAACAGAAAAGGGCCAAATATATCCCTGTACTATCGGAAAAGAGTCAAATATACCCCTCATTATACTTTGGGTCCAAATATACTCTTATCGTTATACTTTGGGTCTAAATATACCCCTGCCGTTATACTTGACATAGATATACCCCTCATTTTAACGAAGGGACACGTGTCATCATCCTATCGGTCTATTTTAAACTAATCAGTAATTAAAAATTCAACCCATGATCCGATATCCAATTAAAAGCCCCAGACCCGTATCCAAAAAAAATTCAAGACAAGCTTCAATGAGCTTCTTCAGTGGCTGCTCCTTCGTGATGGTGATTATGCGTGCCCCAAATTACCAATTCTTTATTCTTGATATTCCTAAACACATTATAACACACAATCCTTCCTTCCTTGTCCTTCCCATTATCTGTAAACCACAAATTGTCAAGCTAATGACTAAATTTCTCATCAACAATTTCAAAGACTCTAAACTCCCTCCTTCATCTCAACGATCATCTTGAACGAATCGTACATGCCATAATTTTTGGATTTCAAGAAATTCATCAAAACGATATGCGTGCTCGGATTCCCTTTAATTAGCAATAAAGGACACCCCATAAAGAAATGTTACTCAAATCCTTGGTAATACTCGTAACAGACAACAACTTTTTTTTTTTTACCTAACTATATCCACTAAGAATTGCATCTTCCACCGAGAAATATTTCACTGTTTCTTCTTTTTCAGTAAAAGAAGCAACCATTGAAGAAGCTCATTGAAGCTTGTCTTGAATTTTTCGGATATGAGTATGAGTCTTTTAATTGGATATCAGGTTATGGGTTGAATTTTAATTAATTAAGGATTAGTTTAAAATAGGCCAATAGGATGATGACACATGTCCCTCCGTTAAAATGAGGGGTATATCTATGCCAAAGTATAACAGAAGGGGTATATTTGGACCCAAAGTATAACGACAAGGGTATATTTGGATCCAAAGTATAACGAGGAGTAGATTTGACCATTTTCCGATAGTACAGGGGTATATTTGGCCCTTTTCCGTTGATTAAATAGTCAAAACATAGAAGATTACTCAAAACAATTCATGGAAGAGTAGAGAAAACCCAAAATCCCAATTTAGGGCACCTAAACCATAAAACATTCATTCTAACCATGAATTCTAACATGGATTCTCAAATTAATAAGATATATAAGCATAAAGTGAAGATAAGAAGCTTGCCTACTTGAAGAATCTTGAAAAACTCCACAAAATCGCTCTTACCCTAACTTTCTAGGTCTTAATTATGTGAATGAAATGGACTAAACATGAATTGGGGAATTAATACTACTGTCAGCGTTTTCCGCTTCTGCGGACCCTTTCTTCGCAGGTGCTGACTCGCACTTGCGGAGAAAAGGCCGCAGATGTGGTTCGATCCTCACTTAAAGACTCATTTGCGCAGATGCAGGGGAAGGTCCGCAGATGCGACTAACCCCCAAGCCACGATTTCTCGCTCATGCAGTCCACACCCCGCAGGTGCGGCCCTACACTCGCAGGTGCTAGTACACTAGAAAAACCAAATTCAACCCAACCCTCAAAACTCATCCGAGACCTCCCGGACACAAACTAAGCATTCACATCTATCGTAAAACACGCTACGAACTCGCTCGCGCACTCGAATTTCCCAAAAGAGGTTCTTGACTTGGAGTTGACCCAAGTCAACTCCAACCAAAAACCCAATTCGCAATCAATGACCCAAACGCCACCGGACCCGAACCAAGGCCTCTACTAAGTCAAAAATCATGCTTCGGACCTAATAGAACTATCAGAATTTGATTCCGGACGCAATAACCCAAAGGTCAACCAGTGGTCAACCTTTTTTCGCTTATTCAACTTATAAAACTCTAGAATCCTCAAAATCAACCAAGACTCACCCGGTAGCCTCGGGAACCGTGTCACCCATCCCCGCAAGTCATAAACACATAACAAAGACTGCGAAAAAAGTATTTGGGGAAAAATAGTAGAATGCTTTAAAGACCAAACGGGTCGTTACAATCATATACCTTTTCAAAAAAAAAAAAAAATCATATACATCATATTTACTTTTTATTTCTTTTCAGTTGTCAATTCAGACGGACACCTAACACTATATATACTAAGTAATTCAGCTATAACAATCACATAATAAAGTTGGGAATATATCACTCTTAACTAAAGTTAAGTGATTCTTTGAAGTTTTTGATGCAAGATATATATATGTTCTGCATCATTTGTTTGGTGTAAACGTTGAGTGCAGATAATTTGTGTTTTTTAATCTCCATGCTCTAATATAATTTTTGGGTAATGGCAATTCTTGGCGTGTGATTCAAACTAACCCACGAGAGAAAGTAAAGAAACAACTATGAAGGATGTGACAAAGTGTAAAGGTTTGAAAAGGCTTGCAAGTATGCTTCCGTGAATACTGTTGAGAACAGGCAAAGAGTTATAGCTTTACTATATGTGTGGAAGCAAGAAGTAAATCATTTCATACAGTCACCCTATTTTTAGCACTGATTTGATTCTTTCTTTAACTTTAGAGAGTACACAAGAATGGGGCCAAAACCTACTATGTAATGGAAGTAATTGATAACCCTAAGCATAGTTTGTGGTACTCCCTGCAAGCCCTCACATGCCCCCAACCGCTACTCTTGTCAATTTAATGTCATTCTCAAAATTTTGTTGGTCCTTTTTTTGTTATGTTTGCTAGGTAAACTACTGTAGTGAGTAGTATATATACATTAATAAGATCACTCATTGAGTAATTACAAATAAATCTTTATAATATAATGTTAGTAACATAACCTAACAAACATTATGGTACTTAACTAATATATTACACATGTTAAACTATATATTGATAATATGAATATTTTTTACATAATCCGTGTATATAACAATATAGTTTCACATGTTAAACTATATATATATATTGATAGTATGGAGCTTCCAAAATTTTGGGGAATTCTTTTTGGAGTTGCTTGAAGAGTAAATTTAGTAATTGATCTAAGGAAACGAGAAATAATTAGGAGTACTATTCTACCTCCCCCACCTCACCAACAAACCATAAAGGGAAAAGGTCAAAAATGCCCTGTCGTCCTTAATTTTTTTATATGAATATATATCGTTTACGTACATTTTCTTTGAATAGATAGATTCATTCAACTGAACCCACACTCAAAAGAGGATCACATGCTTGGGGCTCGACAAAGCAAAAAGTTTCAGCATGTTGAAACTTCTTGCGGTTAGTAGTGCAGAAAAAGCCCGGCATTCATTTCTGAATGAATACTCCTAGATGAGTCTAGTAAAAAAGGGACCAGCTTCGTCGTGGTGATTAGAGGACACCTCTGATTGTTCACCTCTAACGTGACACATTCCGTCCCAATTATATGATCAACGGCATTAGTCGGCTGGAGAGCGGGTGATTCTTCTTCCGGGGAGACAAAGTCGTCCCTTCTATTGACCGAACCCTGTTAATCTATTGGTTCATAAAAGCTCTCACCATTATTTCTTTTCCTAAAATTACCCCTACCTTTTAACGGTGTTTCAAAGTGGCTTGAGGAAGCTTTTAATTTAAAGGAAAAGAGTTCAAATATAATTTGCCCCGGAATCAAATGATCAGATATTAATTAGTCCTAATGCTTCGGCCAATAGCGTACAGGAAGGCAAAGTTAGACCACTTCACTCAATTCTTTCATTTTCTTAATAAATGTCAATGCAAGAACCCCAAAAGAGAAAAAATACAAAAGTAAATTCACTACTATTGTTGCAGAAACCTGAATGCATGGCATGAGAGATTTAGTGAAACCTTATTTGAATAGGAAAAAGCCATGAAGTAAATGATCATGAATGTCACTAATTAAGCAGTTTCCGTTCATTACTAATTTACTACTGATGAAAATTGAAAAGAATATGATTTGGAATTTGGAGGTGATGGGATATGGTAACGTGTGACAGCGAAGTAGTAGTGACATAACAAAAGAAAAAAATTGTTGTTTTTTTCATCTGTCTTCATGCTTTTATTTATTGTGCTAGACCTATAAGTACAAAAATTTATGCTGGAGCTGGGGCTCTCTCTTGTATAATTGGTTTCTTTATAGCTGACAAGAAAACACAATAGTGAGGGAGAAGTGATATAAGGGTATTTGTCAGCTGGGGAGCAATGACTTGTCTTAGTCTTTGGCTATGTTTTAAAGGGATCACATGAACCCCCGTCAGTAGTATTCAGTACTGCAATTCTGAAAAACCTTAAATTATGCGTTGTTATTATATACTCCCTCTGTTTCAATTTGTTTGAACCTATTTCCTTTTTAATCCGTGTCAAAATGAATGATCTCTTTCCTAATTTGGAAACAAATTCACTTTATGAATGATTTACAGCCACATAAATTTTCAAGGCTTATTTTGAACCACAAGTTTCAAAAGTCTTCCCTCTTTCTTAAATGTCGTGTCCAGTCAAATGGGTTTAAACAAATTGAAACAGAGGGAGTAAGTAATATTCAGAACAGGATGATCAAGAATTGAAAGTTTATGGGTTCATATAACGATTATACTGACAAAATTTAAGTTTAGAGTTAAATATTTGTAGATATTCAGTGAATTTTTAATAGACATTTATATATATATACAATAATCTGAGCGAAAGTTATTAGGTTCACGTAGTGTAATCGTAGATTCTCCTCTGATACTACTTCGTTAGTTTTTTTTTCATTTTGTGTGCCCTAATTTAATTGTGCACGGAGTTTAACAAAAATGAAAACTTTTATAATTTGTGGTTGAAATATGTTATAATATTTGTGTGGTTATAAGACTTTTTAAATTTGTGTTTTTACTATGTTATGACATTTATGATTATAAAAGATTCTCATATAGGATAAAATGAGAAGTTTAAAATTAAATTATTTTCAAATATAAAAATATGTCAATTTTTCTTAGAACAGATTAATAAGTAAATACTACATCACATACAGCAGCGGACCAATGCAGAAGATAGAGGTGTCACTGGACCCAGGTAATCTCGGAAAAAGTCTGGTTGGGGGCACTGATCCAGTCTGTTACTAAAGTTCTATTTGTGTTAATTAGATGACCCAAATCCGATTCCTAACTCTAACAATACCTAAAAGTTTTCAGTGGTTTTCCCGCCACCTTCAAGTTTTGGGTTCGCCTCTAATCACATAAATCTTATTTCAAATATTTGAAAATTAGTTGTGTTTATTTATCAATCTAGCCTATTATTTCAAATTTTAAACTAAATATTTATAATTTAAAGTTTGAAAAAGATGAGGTTTTTCAAGTTTCTAAAAGTATTCACTCATCGGGTCAAGGCCTTCAACCCAAGGTAATGCGACACAAGTACGAGCCATCTCCCCATATTTAGTGGCGTCGCGATTTTAAATATTTAAAAAATTTAAAAAGCTTGTGATCCACAAAAAATTTCTTACCCTTTGGTTGTGTCAAAAAAAAAAAAAAAGGAACTTATGACCTAATGCATTTTTTTGTCAACTTTAACTTTAAAGATTCTTTCCGTTTCTACTTCAATCAAATAGTACTCATCTAAAGCTCCTACGTACTAAAGAAGATGAGGCAAAGAGATATTTACAGGCATAGATAATGTGATTAGCTACTGAATTTATCTAAAGAAGTAGCTTAAAAAAGGGAAAAAAGACATAATTATTCATTATTTACAAAATATTTACAGAATCAAAGCAGCATTAATTAATTATCATCCCATGGCAATTAATATTGACAATGCTATAACTGATTCCTAAATCAAAGGAATCGAGTTAGCACCTATAACTACCCCAAGCTTTTCTATCTATTTTTTAGCTCAAAATTTTTATCTTCTAAATCTGTTTCCTAAACATAATACATCTAAAAATGGGATAATTAATTTACATCCCCGTAGAGGTAGAGCTGAAGAAATTCAACAAATCAAAGACAGAAGAAGGTAAAAGATCATATTGAATATACATATAACATTTATACCAATTATAATAAATTTTATAACATAAATATTCCATGAATATGTATGTGTAAAATTTATATATAATGAGTATAAATTTTATACAAGAAATATACTACAAATTATAATACATTTATTTATACAAGAAATATACTCAATATATAACATGAATATTTATTTATTCTAGAAATATATCATGAATATGCAAGTGTTATTTTCGAATGCAATAGAATACAAAAATAATATTCGTATAAATTTGTTACATCTTTTATAATAAATTAGATATACCTCGAATAATTTTATTATACATTGTATAATAAATTATATAGACATCGAATAATTTTGTGGGTAAGCTACGTAATATTTATATAAATATTTATTTACTTTCATAGTGATTAAGAGAATTATACAGAAGTAAAATAAAATTCTCTGAAAATGCATGGTAGCTGGTAGCAACACAATAATGTTATTTATTGAGTACTAGAAATTTACTTGAACTTCTATTCCGGAAGGTGGGAGAAAACATGATAATTATACCAGTCTGTGATTCACCTAAAGGAACTTGAATAATTCCTAGTAAATATCGATTACACAAAAAAACAGAAGAAATAGCAAATGATATGGAATATCAGATACAAGCTGTTGGAATAGAACCAGCCGTTGGTATGCACATTATAGGCCAAATTCATGCATACAGGATTTCAACAGTTGCAGTACACTTATTATTGTTTTCAACTTTTGGTTCAATTCTTAGCTTATTTTATAGCTTTTTGGAAGGGTTACTACAGCTCAGAACACTACTAAAAAACTGCCAAAAATCGACGAAAACAATCGACGGACCGTGTCGGTTTTTGCAAAGAAACGGACCCTTTACGGTCCGTTAGTTTACATAGCCTCGCTTTTTGAAAACCGACGGACCGCGTCGGTTTTTTGCGATGGACTGCGTCGCTTACGTGGTCGGTCGGTTTTTATCCAATAATTTAAAAAAAAAAAAAAAAAAACTGACGGACTGAGTCGGTTTTTTTAATTTATGATTTTTTGTCTTAAACAAAAACAATCTAAATTTTATGAAAAAACCGACACAGTGCGTCAGTTTTCTCGAAAATTTTAAGAATTAATTTCCAGAAAACCGACGGACTGAGTCGGTTTTCCGGAAAATTTCCAAAATTAATTTCCAGAAAACCGACGAATTGCGTCGGGTTTCCGTCAGTTTTCTGGAAAATTTCCTGCATGCAATTGCTGCATTTTGTGCAGCCACACCTGCACAAAATCAGTACCAAAAGCTGCTCAAAACTAGCATTAAAATGCTCCAAATCAATTCTAAAAGAGCTACAACACATAAAATCACCCTAAGTAATAACAAAACACATCAAACACTATCTAAACACATCAAATACGATCTAAATAAACCTTCAAAGTTCAAAAATATTTAAATGTCCAACCAAAAGTACAATTAAATAGTTTTAACATAAGTCCATAAAACATAAGTCCATTATTAAATCCAAACTACTACAACTGATCATCCGGTGTCCGGGTTACGTAATCACCGTTATCATCATCTGCATCATCATCTTATGGGTCGAGGGTGGGGGGGGGGGGGGGGGGAGGGAGAAGGGGGCGCACCAAATTGTCCACATGCAATGTGGCTTTTAACTTGTGCCCTGAGCGATTCAAGGTTCGCTTTCATGGAGTTACTTTCCTCAACTCTTTTTGCCTCAGTCTCAGCTAATTTCCTATTAAGTTCAGCAATTTGCTGTGCCATAGCTGCGACCTGAACACCATCAACTCCCTCGGCTTGTCGAGAAGACCTTTCACCTCGCAATCCTGACCGAAGGCGACTTAAGTTGTTCCTTGGGCCTAGACCGTACGCTCTACCCTTTTGTACTCCCCCAACTGCTCTACACCAAAAATCTATCTCTAATTCCGTTGGAGGATGGCTCGACTGCTCAGGCTGAGTTTGGTTGTACTGGTTCACATCATCCATAAATTGCTTCTGTATATTAAAAAATGAAACTTAGTATATAACGAATATATCATAATTAAACTTATATATAATTACTTAAATAATACAATTATCACTTACATAGGAATCACGAGCCCTGTCCTCAACCCATACAGTCGGAACCGACTCCTGCTTTTTTTTTTTTTGTGTGGGTCTTTAGGAATAGCTGATCCTGAGTCGGCATCTGTCCCGTAGCTTTTTCCTGCAAAAAAAAAAAAAAAAATTTAAAGATAAAATTAATAACTCAATAATGATATATTGATCGTAGGTAACTTTAAAAGTGTAAAATTACTTACCATTGTCCTAGCCACGTGCCCTTGACTTCTTGCACCCGCAGTGTGCAAAGAGCCACCTTTCTGGGATGCCCGGGTAGCCTTTGCCTGGTCCAAGAGCTATATCTTCCACAAATTGGGAATGTTCTCCTGTATAATAAACCTATATAATAAGGAGGAAAATTAAAATTCAATAACTTCTATGTAGCCTACATTTAATTGAACTTATGCAATGAATTTCCACACTTACAAAGTCGTACAGCCAATGGGAAAACTTAGAATATATGGCTTCATCGCCCTCAAGTTCTACGAAGTAACTGTTCGACATATGCAAGATTTTCATTAGTTTCACCCTTATCAGTTACCCATTTAATTCAATAACATAATTCAACACTCACCGAATGTATACTTGAATTTCAAGGCAATTGAGCAAAACATGTGTCACAGCTGATTGCCTCTCCATACTACTCAGGGTTCGTTTTGGAGGCTTTTTAGAACCTCGTCCTGGTTGATTAAATATGGACATTGGTGGGTAGTTAGGATCAACCCCACCCTCATCATTACGGTTGGGCCTATTTCTCATACACTACACTTGCTCTCCAAAATAATATGAACAGAAATGCGCTATTTCCTTTGCAAGATACGCTTCGCAAATAGATCCATCAATCTTAGATCTCTACTGAGCCAATTTTTTGCATTTGCCAATGGTCCTGCACATGTTTAATATCAATAGGAGCAGTAATTAGTTAACAAAATACATTAAAGAAAGAGGTAGTAAGTTTGGTTCCTTACCTCTCGAAAGGGTACATCCACTTAGTTTGAACCGGGCCTCCAAGGCGTGCCTCTTGTACAAGATGAATGGGAATATGTTCCATCACATCAAAAAGCCCATATGGAAAGATCTTCTCGATCTTAGTTGTAATGACTGCATATTCTGTTCCATTCTTTGAAGGTTTTCTACCGTCAAAGTGTTAGAACATAAATCCTTGAAGAACAAACTTATCTCTGTGATTGGTTTCCATATTATTTCCGGTAGGCGGCTAAATGCAATAGGAATCAAAGTTTCCATGAAAACATGGCAATCATGAGTTTTCATACCAATCAATTTTCCTTCATTCATATCAGCACGCTTGTCAAAATTAGACGCATACCCCTCTGGCATTCGCAAATTCTTAGCCCATTGACAAATCTCTCGTTTCTCCTCCAAAGTGAATGAAAAACTAGCCTTGGGCTTGAACACTTTATTATTCGCTAACTCTTGCAAGTTCAATTCAGGGCGCCTACAATAATCTTTTAGGTCCAATCTAGCTTTTGAGTTATCTTTTGTCTTGCCTTTAATGTCCATAACAGTGTTGAACAAATTATCAAAGTAATTTTTTTCAATATGCATCACATCAAGATTACGCCGTAGAAGATTATCCTTCCAATACGGTAACTCCCAGAATATGCTATGTTTAGTCCAATTATGTTCAACACCATAACCAGGTAGTCTATAAGGGGCAACTTCTGTGACCTTAGGCAAGTGACAACCCCTCCCCCAAAATTTCTTCTCCTGACAATGTTCGAGGTGGGGGATCATTTTCAGTTTTATTCTTTCTAAATGCTTGTTTCATTTTCTTGAATTGGTGATCCATAGGCAAGAACTGACGATGACAATCAAACTATGAATTTTTGTGGCCATGTTTTAAAGTGAAAGCTTTACTATGTTCTATGCAATGAGGACAAGCAAGATTTCTAGCAGTCATCCAACCAGACAACATCCCATACGCAGGAAAATCGTTAATAGTCCACATAAAAGAAGCACGCATATTGAAATTGCTCTCAGTTGATACATCATATGTCACTACACCTTCACACCACAATTGTTTAACTCATCAATCAAAGGTTGTAGATAGACATCAATCAAACTTTTGGATTACGAGGACCAGGGATAACACAATTTAGGAATATATAGGGACTTGTCATACATATCTCAGGCGGTAGATTCTATGGAGTAAGAAATACAAGCCAACAAGAACAGGGTGCAGCCGAAACAGAGTATGGTGTGAAACCATCCGCACACAAACCCAAACGAATGTTTCTTGTTTCACTAGCAAAATCAGGATAAGTTCTATCAAAATGTTTCCACGCTTCTCCATCTGATGGATGACACATAACACTAGGTGGCCTTCTATTTTCGTTGTGCCATCTCACGTGAGGAGCAGAACTCGGCGATGCAAACAACCTCTTTAACCTAGGTATAATAGGTAAATAATGCATCGCCTTAATTGGAACCATCTTCCCACTAAGTGTCCGCTTATAACGCACATGTCCACATAATTTACATTCATTTAAATCAGCATCTTGCTTATAGAACAACATACAACCGTTTGGACAACAATGAATTCTATCATACGACAATCCTAATTTGGAAACCAATCTCTTTGCTTCATAGTAACTCTTATGTATGTCGAATTCCGGACTAACTAGTTCCTCTACAAGTTTAATCATTGAGTCCATAGCAGCTTCAACAACAGTCCAATCTAATTTGATGTTAATCATTCTAACTGCAATGACAACTTAGAATGCTGACTCCCTACCCAAAGTGGATGATTAGCCTTTTCTAATTCTTGATAGAAGCGCATTGCTTCTTCATTAGAAGGTTCCTCAAAATTTTGCTCAGGTTCAAACCCAGACTGCACGCCAAAAGCATCATTAACCATATCTTTACCCCAATAATATTGGGCATGACTATATTCCTGCGACACACTACTTTCACCAACAACCATATTATAAAATATACCATTGACCCCATCAGTCTCTCCATGATCAGTCCAAACATAATATTTCTGCTTAAATCCACGACTATATAAATGAACCCTAACCGCTTCCAGTTTAAAATACTTCATACACCGGCAATGAGAACAAGGACACTTTATTACCCCTTCATTTTGAAAAGGGTGAAGTGACATTGCATGTGTGATAAACCTATCAACACCTTCAACAAATTCATCATGTACACCAACACGATTACTATTATTCATATTATACATCCACATAAGATCCATCTACAAATATATACCCACAAATTATTGAGGTTATAGAAATATATTATAACTTAAGAATTCTAACTTAAAATATAACTTAAGAAAACATAATCCCAGCCACTTCTAACTTTGAATTCTCAATAACAATTCTAACTTTAATAACTTATGGATTCTAACTTTAATTCTAAAATTTGAAAAGTAAATATAGTCAAATAAAGTCTACATTTTAGTTTTGAGGTTATAGAAATATTATAACTTAATAATTCTAACATAACTTAATAATTCTAACTTTGAAAAGCACAATCGCAACCAATTCTAAAAATTGAAAAGTAAATCTAGTGAAGTAAAGTCTACATTTTAGTTTTGAGGTTATAGAAATACTATAACTTAACAATTCTAACTTTGAAAAGCACAATATCAACCAATTCTAATTTGGAATGATCAATAACAATTCTAATAACTTATGGATTCTAACAAAAAGCACATTCCAACAACAAAAAAAAAAAAACTAGTCAAATAATTAAAGTATACATTTTTGCACATATTCAACATCAATAATATTACAAACAATGATAACTAAGCTAACACAAATACATTGACAATGAACATAAAATATAGCACAAACTCAAGCAAAAAAAAAAAAGAAAAAAAAAGACAAGTAAACTAGTCAAATAAAGTTTACATTTTTTCACAAATTCAACATTAATAACATTGCAAATGATGTTTAACAAAGCTAAATAGACTAACATTAGGCCTAAAATCTACAAATAAAACTAAAATTGAAAAAAATTTAAAATCCCTAATTTAAAAGAAACTAACCTCAATTTATTAAGTTAAAACGGGTCTGGGGTAGGTGGGGGCGGGCTGCGCAGGCGGCGGGGAAATGGGTGGCGGGGCTGGGCGGAGGGGAGGGGAGCAGCGGGAAGGGTTTTAGGGAATGGGGATTTTTGTTTGGGAAGAGGAGAGGAAATGGGAAATGAACCCGTCTGCCCCTTTTGTTAAAAAACACCGACGGACAAAACCGACCCTGTCCATCGATTTTTTTAAATGTTGACCAGATTTTGACCCAAAAAAAAAAAAACAGAAACCGACCCTGTCCGTCGGTTTCTTAAAAAAAAATTGTTTATTATTGTTTTAAAAAACAAATTGAATTGCAAATTATTTAAAATATTTTTAAAAATAAAACCGATGTTGTCTGTTAGTTTTATATTAATTATTATTATGTTTTTTTAATAAAACCAACGTGGGACGTCGGTGTTTTTTGGCGGAAATATATTGTCAAAATTCTGCCAAAAAAACCGAAGTCGTCTGTAGGTTTTCTAATTAAAATAATTAAAAAAAATTAGAAATACAAAAAACCGACGCAGTGAGTCGGTTTTCCATCGATTTTTTGTCCGTCGATTTTTTGCAGTTTTTTAGTAGTGGAAATAGCAAAGTTTGCTAGTGTGATATGCAGCAGTGGCTATTCACAATATGATCACAAGAAGCTACTCATACAAGATCTTAACAATTGTAGAATTTTCAGAGAACATATACAGCATATAGAATGTCACGACCCGTCTAGAGGGCCACGACGAGCACCCGGTGCTAGCCCACCCGGGCGCCCCTTAAGTTACACTTATACTTACATCTAGGTAAGCCACATAGTAAAACTGTCACGACCCGTCTAGGGGCCGTGACGAGTACCCGATACTTGTACCGAGCACCCCTTGTCTATCGTTTTACCTTTACCTCTTAGCAAGCCATGTAAACAGAGCCATTTTTTTTTTGAACATTAACATTAGCGGCGTCATTCTGAACATAGACTAATAAACTTCGTTATCACTTATACATCAACATTAGCATGCCAAAACACCATATACTTAACTGTACTTAACTGACTGTACATATCTGTCTACGAGCCTCTAGACATAGTACACTTATACATAGAAAGGGTCGAGTACTGTCGTGCCCGAAAATACATACACAAAATAGTACCACGAAAGTGGGGCTCCGAAACAACTGGAGCGCTGTCAACACTGCTGGTAAGGCTTCTAAGGATCAAATCCTCCTGTCTGCTGACCTGCGCGGCATGAAACGCAGCGTCCACAAGAAGGGACGTCAGTACGAATAGTGTACCGAGTATGTAAGGCATGAATAGTAGCATAGTATAAAACGGAAATAACGACATAAGAGAATAATAGCACATGTCCTGAGGTAGAAACATAACCTATATATATATATACCCTTGGCAGGTGCTATGCGTACTTAGCTTTCCTTTAAGAATCTTTCCTTGTTCATATACATATACATATAAAATAGGACATCTCATATTGCCGAGGCGTCGGCAGCCGATCCATTTAAACATAAATATACACATCCCGCGTCCGGGCATCCCGCGTCCGGGACGATATCATATCATGTAATGCCAACTGATCAGGTGGATATGCGTTCATAACGCTCTGCCCTTACCTCCATTCCCCCCGTGTACATATGCATATATCATGTACATATATCAACGTCTATAGCGCTCTAGCTCTTTTATCATATACATATACGTGTGTCATGTAGGTACATCAGCGTCTATAGCGCTCTGGTGCTTTTATCATATACATATACGTGTATCATGTGCATGTATCAGCGTCTATAGCGCTCTAGCTCTTTCGTCATGTACATATTTTAAAAATATATACACATATCTTACATACATTTACATGTCTTATATGCATTTAGGTATCCTATATACATATGTCTCATAGGCACGCAGGAAAGCCCAAAGAAGAATCATGTAGTCATCGGAGTGACGTAAGGTCGGGGACCTCCAATTATATTATAGAACACTCGTGATCGCTTTGTCTCACCTTGAAGGAATGAGTATTTTAAGGTGAGACTACCAACGGGGAATAATATTAAAGTAAACGTAGAATGAAATCGGGGCATCATAGATGACAGTTCATAGACTTTGAAATCTTTTAGAAAATAAAGTCATAGCTAGGAAATATAAATAATATTCAAAAATTAGTTTATCATTTTCATGTTTACATAAGATACTTAGCTTAGTCATCTTAGTCATAGAGTCGTTCCGGTAGTACGTATCATAGGCATATTCTCTTATCTAACATCATTGTTATCATTATCGTCATGGAAGTGCCCTCGTTAGAGGAGTCATAGTATTTATCATTTGGTAACGAAATCGGGATCAAAGGTTCCCTTTGGATTCACTTCAAGTAAGTCAAGCAAGACTGTAAGGAAAAATCCGAGAGTAGTGGGCCCACCTCGGGCCGGATGGGGTGACGTATATGATTTACATATATTACGTGTCATGTCATTACTTGTGAGGGTCCTAGGGTAATCGGGTCCCACTTATGCAAGTTCTAGGGATTTAAGAGGTCTTTCCATCATTTGCACACTTTCTAGTTCAATTCTATTGAACAAAAAGTGGAAGACTTTGGATGCGGATTCCGGGGAAGAGAGTTGTCCCCGAGGCGCGTACCCAACTTATTACGTCTAAGACATGCCATAGAAAGAAGGGTGAAACCTTACATACCTCTTTCCGCTTCTTTTGCTATTCTGAATTCACGTTGCAATCTCGTCAAAATCTGCAAATTGGTCATGTTTACCAAAACTCTTATTAGGATACTTAGAGTTGAATTCTTAAGGAAACATTTGGCTACCGAAATTTCGGCAGCACTTCCCCTATAAATACTCCATCCCACCAAGTTCAACTTGGCTAATTTCAATCAACAACAATCCCGGGAATTCAAACCCGGCCAAAATATCAACCACAATTCCAACAACAACAATACTAACAACTTCCATATTCAATCAACTTACTACTTCTTCCAAAAACTTTCTAACTTTAATGAAAACAATCACAACCTCATGATCTATATTCCAACAACATCATACTAACCACATTACCTTCCATGCATGCAAGAACATTACATTCAATTCACATAACTTCTAAAACAAACCTCCACCTACTTCAACTTCACAAGATTATTATGCATTCATTAGCAATCTAGCATCCACAATTCAACTACAACCAAAACATTAAATAGAATTGACTCGTTTTCTTCCATATTACCCTACAACTACACGACCAACATCAAGCATACACACTACAACCTCTCCAAATTTATTCCACTTCCATTTTCCACATATCATTCACAACAATAACAACCAAACACTAGATAAATTAATTAAAACACAATTTCTACACACATATACATGTTCCATACCTCACGGCCACACCCCTATTTTTATCTCTTTCATGAATTTCATCCATTTTAACATACTACAACACATATAAACCATTCATAACACATAAAGAAAGATCAAAACTCACCTTTCTTCTTCAACTTCTCACTTGACTACAACTTGGCAATTTGTATGATTTTGAATCTTTCTTGCTCCAACAACAACTCCACCTTGTTAAGCACCCTTTACTTGGTAGGGATTGATTTTTGAAGAATTTTTATCAATTTTTCCTTGGAAATTTACCCTTGGCCGAAATGGCCTTCAACGCTTCTCCTTCTCTTTCTTGTTCTTCAACTTCTTGAATATTCTAGAGGTTGTGTGATAAAGATGACTTAGTCATCTTATTTATTGACCAAATTTTATTTAATATGGGCTTGGGCCATAACCATGGCCGGTTGGGCCTCACAAATTTGGGCCTTATTATTTTTTTTTTATTTTTTTGGGCCAACTCGGTTTGGTCCCAAGTTGGGCCTAGCCCACTGACCTTTCGACCTTAAAACGTTCATATCTCCTTGTACCGACGTCACCTGGGCACCCACGACCTATGGTTGGAAAGCTAATTCAATTATCTACAACTTCTATTTCTTGATACTTTTCCAAATTCCAAACTTATAATACCGTTTTTGCCCCTTGAAGTCAGATCACCCGAAAACGTTTTCTTAAAAATATTCGTTTGGAGGACTTCCACTTTGATTTGGCCCAAGGGTCCTTCTTGAGTCGTGTTTAACTTCTCATATGTGATTCATATGAATTTTCAGATGTCCCAAAAAAAATCTCGATGTGTGGGTCCCACATCAGCAAATAATCTGACGTTCAAAAATACGGGATATAACAAAAACATACATTTCTATCCATCAATCATACTGGTCCCTCTGGACAACAATGCCTTTATATCATCATAGGCATTTATGCCATATCAATGTACATGGGCCGACGAGGCCAACAAAATGGTATACAAAATATAGGCTGACAAGGCCAAACACATCTAACCACATACACATGTCTAGGAGCCTCTAAGAAGAGTATGACATATCACATAAGCGGGACAGGACCCCGCTATGCCCATAGTTATGTACACAAAATAATAAGTACCCAAAAGCTAAGGCTCCGAATGAAATGGAGCTCTGCTATGTAATCTCTGAGTAAGAAGCTATGGATCAAGCCTGTCTCCCTGTGCACCTGCGGGCATGACGCAGTGTCCACAAACAAAAGGACGTCAGTACGAAGAATGTACTGAGTATGTAAAGCATGATCAATATCAATATAGAAGCATAAATAGCAACATAAGAAATAGCATAGAATAGGAGATGGCAATATCATCGTCATATGCACTTACTTGTCTTTCATGGGAACTTTCCGTTGCTAATACGTATTTGTGTACATACATCATTGTCTGTATTCCATAATAGTACCCGTACCATATTTGTGCTCGTATTCGTATACATGCCCTTATTCACATTCATATACATAGTCGTATCATATTCATATTTACGTCATATACATAATCATATCATATACATAGCATTTACATAGCATACCCGACCACGTAGGATCGGTGTTTCATACATACTTGGCCAACCAAGGCTCAAGGTTACTCGTACCTGGCCCTACCAAGGCTTCAGGGTTACATCTACCTGGCCCTACCAAGGCGTCAGGGTTGTCCGTACCATCTGCAGAGGTGTGTGTGCGTTTCGTAATCGTATACATACTTATTTACATATCATACCAGGCCTCATAAGCTCGGGGTACCATAATAGTCATACATAGGTACATACATATACTAGCTCATAAGCATCATTTCTATTAACGTCATTATCATCATCGTCATCATTATCGTCATCGTTATCCTTATCACTATTATCGTCATTCGTCACATTTGCCTTAATGGGCCTACTCGTCATACGAGGAATTTAGTACAATCGTAGCATATCGAGAATCATAAGCTTAGTAGCTTTGAAGATAGAAGCATTCGGAGAACATCATAAGCTCGTAGAAGATTTAGATGATTGGCCAAAGAACCATGCCTTATGAAAGAAGGGTTAGCCTTACATACCTTTTCGTTCGACTATTTACCACTTGTACGTTCTCTTTCAACGGTTGCGTCTATACCTTCATTAAAGCCATACTATCATTAGAATCAATAGTTAGCATGTATGACTAAGACTAGAGGAAATCGGACAACATCTCCTCTATTTATACGACATTTCCTCCATAACATATATCAACTCCCAAACGTCAATGACACACTCACTATACCATACCAATAGTCATTACTCATTCACATTATCCATAATTCTAGACTTACTTTCAATCACCCATATCCATGGTCATATCACATAACTACGTCCATTCACGTACATTGATCATCTCATGTTCTCAACATCATTTATAACACATTTACATCACAATACATCAAGACTCATAACCCAATTCAAACTATTTCTCAAAATGTCACTATTCATCATTCATGACCCATTTTCCTATACTCATCTAATGTCCAAGAATTTTGACTCTCAAATACCTTAAACAACATATAAATACCATAAATCTTACCTTAGATGTTGTAGGAACGAGCCTTGGTTGATAATACTCCACTTTGAGCAAAACCCTAGTTTATCTCCATTTAGATTTCTTGACCTTGGATGACCTTGATGGTTTTCTTACACTTGATTCCCTTGATTTATGTTGTTGATCACCAAATATCCTTGAACTCTTGTGGAATATATGTAGAGAGATGTTCTAGAGAGAAGGGGTGTGATGTAGAAGTGAAATGAAATAAGTCTTGGTCCCCTTATTTAATGACTTAAAAAAAATCTGATTTGAAGTGCACAGTGGTCGTAAACTTGGTTTACGGTCCGTATTCCAGTTTACGTACCGTCCTTCGTGGTCGTATTTAATCATAACAGAACCAGAAAATCAAACTGAGATGTGGTGATTTACGGACATAGTTTACGGGCCGTAAACCACTTTACGGTCCGTATTTTGGGTCGTATTTAACCATTTGATCATTTGGCCGAAAGTTGAAGTTTTGGAAGCCAAAATACGACATGGCAGTTTACGGACCGTATACCACTTTACGGTCCGTATTTCACTTTACGACCAACTGGCCAGAATGCAAACCTGCAACTTTTCACATTTCCAAAACCTATAATTATTCATTATGGAGCATAACCTATCTCTTATTGAAATTGCCTTCAGAATCTTACTTAGGGTCGTCAAATGTTATTTCTTACTCATGAAAACATCGGATACTCGTACTCTTCGCGGGTCCATTCACTTGGACAACAATGGAGGATTTTTCCGAGGTGTAACATAGAAGCAGTTTATTGGCCATTTTTTAAAATCAAAATCTGCTTACTTTCATGCTATATCATGCTCAAACCACCATGGGAAGAGAACATGGTGGTTATTTTTACTAACTCAGTTTTCTGTTTTGCAGGTCTTTGCTATGCAAGGAAACACATAAACATAAGATGGGATGAAAACTGGAAAAATGCTTGTATCACTGACCCTAATCTTGGAAATGAGGTGTTACAAACTGGTTTCATTTCTACAAGGCTAACTATTTTTTATATATATGAACTTGAATGCTACAGTAGTCTCATTGATCCTATTCTAGGAAGGGATTTGAGATATGTGTGCTATATGTTTTACTGGTTTTCAAGGACCACAAAAATGGGATACAGGGGACCACACTTATACAAGAGAGATTGCAACAGGTGCCCATACAGCAAGAAGCAGAAATGGTTGAGTGATACAAGGTTTTGTTATGCAGAAATTTGGGGACAAGGACACTTCTCTATGGTAAACAAAGACCTAGGTAATTATGCCAACTATGCCACTTGCAAATTCAAATCAGAAAATGAGTTTATAGATCCAAATAAAAGTAGTAAAGCTATTCATTAAAATGACAACTTCAAAACACTGATAGTATTCAAAAACTGAGTAATAAAGCTAAATTCCAGATAAAACCTATAAATAGGAAGTAAACAATTAACTACTAATTTCAAACATGTAAAGAAAATATGTAAGTATAAAAAAAATACTTACTAATTGCTATTAATCCTCACCCCATATCTCTCTTCTGACCATTCTTCCTCATCAGTTGTTTCATTTTCATTATTACATTTATTCACCTCTGCATTAATTTATTCTGTATTTATTTCTTCTAATATGTGTTCTGCATGCTCTAAATCATCTTCTAACTTATTGTCAACTGTTTGGTGAACAATTGATATGTTGTCAGCATGGAACACAACTGGCAACACATTTCCACTTCCACTCGACCCACAGGCTTGACTTTAATGACCACCCACCAAGCAGACTTATCTGGACGCAAGGGATAAGGAGCATAGTACACTTGTCTAACATTTTGTGCAATAATGAAAGGATCATAAGCCGCATACTCCCTCGTGTGGTTTACTCCTATGATGTTATACTGCTTGCATACCCTTGTAACTCTATTTGGGGTTGGATCATACCACTTGCACCAAAAAAGTAAAAAAATTTTTTTGCCACCACCAGAGTACTCCAGTTCTAGGATCTCCTTAATTAGACCAAAATAATCGACCCCCGCTTGGTTTCCATCCCCACCTTTAACCCAAACCCCGCTGTTGTTAGTTTTCATATGCTTAGATCATTATTCGGTAGTAAATTTGAAACCATTTACCATATATTTGTCCATAGAATAGACCATACCGGGTCCCCAAGATATGTCCTTTAAAAGTTGGTCATGGTAACCATATTCTGTACTGTAAACCTATTAATAGTTAAGAAATAGTAAGTTTGCAATAATATGATGTGCACTTTTTAAATTATGTTAGCCTTGTGAAAAGGTTGTAACACTTACGTAATCGTTAAACCACTTCCCAAGCTGGTCATACACTTTTTCAACGCAATTTAAATGCGCAAAGTAACTGTCAGACAAAATGGAGTTTGAGTTGGTTGTTATGCCTAGTACTTGGATATTTAGTGCAAAATAATAACAACTTATTCATAATATCGTTGAACCTCCGGGCAATTCAGCAAGATAGGTATCGATGCAGATTTAAACTCCATATCATTAAATTCTCTTGTACGTTTTTTTGAACCCGAACCAGGTCGATTGAAGATTGATATCGGCTTCGCTAAAGCATCATTCTCACCTCCTTAATAATGCCGATTGGGTCTGTTTCACAAGCATGGCACATCATCCCCAAAATAGTAAGAACAGAAATGATCCGTTTTTTTAGCAAGATAGGCTTCGCAAATTGAGCCTTTAACTCTATGTTTCTGCTTGATACCCCGTTTAGACTTGTTAATAGTTCTGCATAATATTATGTTAAGCTTGAAATTTTTTAAACAAATTGGTAGAGAGAAATTAATAAAAATTTACACGTATTACCTCTCGAAGGGATACACCCAACGACAATGAACTGGGCCTCCGAGTCGGGCTTCCTCCGCAAGGTGAATTGGAAGATGTTCCATCACATTGAAAAACCCCGCTGGAAGAATTTTCTCCAACTTACTTGTTATTACAGGAATATTCTGATGCATCCGATCCAAGTTGTCTACCCTCAACGTGCTGGAACACAAGTCTTTAAAGAACAAACTAATTTCTGTCATAGGCTTCCAGATTCGGGTAGGAAAGCCACTAAATGCAATGGGGAGTAAAATTTCCATGAACACATGACAATCATGGCTTTTCATCCCATGTAACTTTCCTTGCGCCATATCAACACGTTTTTTAAAAATTTGATGCATACCCATCAGGCATCTTCAAGTTCTCAACCCATTCACAAATCTTTCGCTTCTGATCCACTGTGAATGAATAATTAGCCTTAGGCTTGAAGACCCTGTTCCGTTTGACCTGCAACCAGAACTCTTTATGCCTACAATATTCCTGTAAGTCCAATCTAGCCTTTGGATTATCTTTTGTCTTGGCCTTAACATCCATCACTGTGTTGAACAAATTATCAAAGTAATTTTTATGTGCATGACATCAAGATTATGCCGGAGAAGATTATCCTTCCAATATGGTAACTCCCAAAATATGCTCTGTTTGGTCCAGTTATGTGCAAGCCCATACCCATCGAACTTGTACGGTGGTTCTTTAGTAACTTTCGGAAAGTTCTCAACCCTCTCCCAAATTTCCTCTCCTAAAAGTCTTGGAGGTGGATAGTTTCGTTCAATTGTGTTCTTCTTAAATGCATTGTTCATACTCCTAAACTTATGATCCATTGGCAAGAACTGATGGTGACAATCAAACCATGATTTTTTTTTGCCATGTTTTAAAGTGAACGATTTAGTATTGTCCATGCAGTAAGGACAAACTAACTTTCCAGCAGTCATCCACCCAGAGAACATCCCGTAGGCAGGAAAATCATTAATAGTCCACATTAAGGTGGCCCGCAAATTAAAATTCTGCTTAAGAGAAACGTCAAACGTCTCAACCCCTTCAACCCACAACATTTTCAAATCATCAATCAAAGGTTGCAAGTATACATCAATTAAAACTGTTGGATTACGTGGGCCGGGAATGATGCAATTAAAGAACATATATGGACTAGTGATACACAACTCAGGTGGAAGATTATATGGTGTTAAGAAAACCGCTAGCAAGAATATGGTGCAGCAGAAACAGAATGTGGACTGAATCCATCTGAACATAAACCCAACCTAATGTTTCGTGGTTCAGCCGCAACGTCTGGATATGTTGTGTCAAAATGATTCCAAGCCTCTCCATCTGATAGATGACACATAACACCATGCGGCCTTCTATTTTCACCGTGCCATCTCATATGAGGAGCGAATCTATTTGATGCGTACAACCTCTTTGACCTACGTGTAAGAGGTAAGTAATGCATCGCCTTAACAGCAACCCTCTTCCCGCTAAGAGTCTGCTTAAAACGAGCTCTTCCATAAAACTTACAAGATTCTAGACCTTCGTCATCCATATAGTATAACATGCATCCATATTCACAACAATAAATTCTCATCTTAGACACTAATATTTTTGCCTTATAGCAATTTCAGGTATCTCTAATTTCGGGTCAACTAATTCATGTATAAGGCCAATCACAACAGCCATTGCACCTTGAGAAACATTCCAATCTGCTTTAATGCTTAATAATCTAACATCAATAGACAATTGAGAGTGGGGACTCCCGTCATATAAAGGCCGACTAGCATTTTTCAACTGTTTAAAAACACGACTAGCTTCTTCATTTGGAGCTTCTTCATCATGGTTACCAGATTCAAAATCGGAATGCATCCCATAAGCATCTTGAACCATGTCGTGCATTCTAGAATTTTGGACATTAGGTTCCACTGCCTTACTACTTTCACCAACAACAAAGTTTTGAAATCTACCAAAACTACTATCTGTTTCTCCATGACTAGTCCACACTGTATAATCTTTTTCAAAGCCGTCTTTATAGAGATGAAGCCTAACAATCTCTAGTGTCTCGTAATTCCTACATTGACATTTCACACAAGGGCACCTAACCAAGCCATGAATTTGCAAAGTTTCAAGTGTCATTGCATAGTCAACAAAAGCATCAACACCGTCTACAAATTCTTGCCTCATCCCACCTCGACCATTGTTTGTCCTATTATACATCCAACTACGAGATTCCATCTACACAAATAACACCAAATTTGAAATTGTTAACGAACAAATTCAATGAATAATTTAATTCAATGTTCAAAACCCAAATCACCAGTTTCCCTAATTAGCAATTAAAGCTTCAGACTAGGAAAAATTTACTAGATCTTAAACAGAGACCCAAATCGCCAGTTGCCCTATACCATATTACATAAATCTTATATAGCAAGATTTCAGTCTTATAAGTACCCTTTGGCTAAAATGGACCTTAGAATCACAAACTCATCAAAAACTCAGAAAATTTCAAACCAAACCCATGAAAATTTGCACCATAAACCTAACACACAATAAAACAAGGGTATATGGACCTTAGAGAGCAAGAGATTGAAGTACTCTTTTGGCTAAATGTGCCTTAGAATCAAGAAACCATCACAAATTCATAAAATTTAAAACCAAACACATGAAAATTTGCCCCAAAATTTCATCATACACACACACACAAAAAAAAAAAAAAAAGAACCTCGAGGAAACATGCCAACCCATTTGCTTGATCTCTTACCAGAATATCGAACTCAAAACATAAGAAAACATGTAGCAAGAAACGAATGAAAGTTAAAGAACACTAAAGTAAAGAGCAAACCGACCTTAATCAGAAATGATCAAACTTCGACCTTAAAAAGTAAGTATTTTGACTCTCGTATTTTGAACTACTTCACACAAATTAGGTGTTTAATCACTAGCTCTCATTTCTATTTTGATAATAAATCTTCTGAGGTACAAGCTATATTTAGCAAAAACATTTACTGCCAGCTAAATACTTCTTTCTTTTTCCCTCTTAGCAGCCATAGGTAAAAACTTAACCGTATCATAACCGTATCAAGTGTCTACACGTACCAAGTGGATACATGCTATGTGTCCTAATATACATAACTATTACTTAATCATGAGTAATTAATGTACATTATTATTTTATCAAATCACTTAATTATAGTATGTTGCATAGATTTAGTGTAACTGATAGATATAAATCGCACCCAGAGGGCCTAAACATCTTAATTAAGCTAAGTTGATGCCCGCAAAGCACATAATTAGATTTTCTCACTTTAATAATAATAATAATAATAATAATAATAATAATAATAATAATAATAATAATAATAATAATAATAATAATAATAATAATAATAATAATAATAAGAAGAAGAAGAAGAAGAAGAAGAAGAAGAATAATAATAATAATAATAATAATAATAATAATAATAATAATAATAATAATAATAATAATAATAATAATAATAATAATAATAATAATAATAATAATAATAATAATAATAACAACAACAACAACAACAACAACAACAATAACAACAACAACAACAACAACAACAACAACAACAACAACAACAACAACAACAACAACAACAACAACAACAACAATAATAATAATAATAATAATAATAATAATAAGAACAAGAACAAGAACAAGAACAAGAACAAGAACAACAACAACAACAACAACAAAAATAATAATAATAATAATAATAATTAATGACCTCTGTTTGAACAAGTTTGAAAATTTACTCAAATTAATAATAGACAAAAAAGAAAAAGTAATATTGTCAATTCCACAACTAGTAATAATAATAAGAAGAATAATAATAAGAATAATAATAATAATAATAATAATAATAATAATAATAATAATAATAATAATAATAATAATAATAATAATAACAACAACAACAACAACAACAATAATAATAATAATAACAACAACAACAACAACAATAATCATAATAATAATAAGAACAACAACAACAACAACAACAACAATAAGAATAATAACAACAACAACAACAACAACAACAACAACAACAACAATAATAATAATAATAATAATAATAATAATAATAATAATAATAATAATAATGACCTCTGTTTGAACAAGTTTGAAAATTTACTCAAATTAATAATAGACAAAAAAGAAAAAGTAATATTGTCAATTCCACAACTAGTAATACTGAGGAATTCCTTAGAACTCTAATTCTAAGTACAGGAATTCACTTTGTAAATCAGAACCAATATTAGGCAAACTTTTTTTTCAATGTCATATTTGAAACAAGCTTTTTTCAGCTGGTCCTCCTAGCAAATTTCTTAGCCAAGAAAATAAAGAAAGCATACCTCAAATGGTTGGCCGTGGATGGCGACGGCAACAGCGGTACTGGGTAGGGACGGCGGCAACGGTGACTGGCAGGAATGATGGTGACGTCGACGGTGTTATTAGGGTTAGAGAGAGGGGGGGGGGGGGGGGGGGAGAAAACGTGAGAGGAAAAGAGAGAGAAATGGGAAAGAGAAGGGTTTAATTGGGTCTGTTTTAATTTTATTTGCCTAATTATACCGACCTCATGAGGTCGGTATATTTAATAATTTTATTTTTAATTTAAAATAATACCGACCTCACGGTATTCTTTTAAATTAAAAATAAAATTATAAGAGGTCGGTATTCTTTTAAATTAAAAATAAAATTATAATATTTAGTATCAAATTAAATAAATTTCTGACCTAGTGAGGTCGGTACATTATTTTTTCAAATTTTGGTACAATATTACTGACCTCATGAGGTCGGTTTGTTTTTTAAAAAAATTGAAAAATAAATATTACGACTTTACAGACCTCATGAGGTCGGTTTTTTTCCGACCTCAACTGAGGTCAGTTTTTTGAGGTCAGGAAATCCTATTTTTTTAGTAGTGTTAAGGGAGTTAGCAGTAAAGAGGAGAGAGGAAAGATAAACAGTAGGAGAATATAACTGAATCCTTAATTTAGTGGAATATTAACTTTTACATCTTCTAATTACCCATAAATTTTATTTTCTAATATTTTTAAAAAGGTATTAAACACTGCTATTTTTGAGGAACTTTAAGAGTTGTGCTAAATATGTGCAAACTCTTAGAAGTGTGACAAGCTATGTAAATTTCTCTTGAAAAAACCCAAGGAGTCAGAAAATCAGGAAAAACATGTTGATGAGAAGGAGATAATTAAACTCTCCAACTCAACTCATGAGCCAAAATGCCTAGTTGTCATTCAAAAATTCAGAATCAATAAAAAAATTAAAATTCTACTCCACTTTGCCAAATACCCTTTGACTTCTAATTACTTTTTTTCAACTTTAACTTTAAATATTCTTTCTATTCATCTTCGACCAAATATTACCTAAACACTAGCTAAAGAAGACACTCATACTCCTAATCCCTCTATTCCCTTCGAAACAAAGAGATATTTACAAGCACATATTATATGATTAGCTACTAAGAAGAATCATGGAAATCGAAAATCAGGAAGAGCATGTTGATGACAAAGTACCAAGAGTGTCTCAAGAACAATGCTGTGAGTATCGGTGGCCACGCCGTAGACGGCTGCGGCAAATTCTTGCCAACGGTGTCGAATTCGGACATAAAATATTCGAACTTTTAAAACAAAAGTTACACAAACACACACACACACACACACACACATATATATATATATATATATATATATAAGCTACATAAAAAGTACTTGTTGCACCTCGGAAATTTTTTTGTTGATGCACAGTGGATAGACTAATGAGGGGCACGAAGTATACGATGTTTCAATAAGTAAGAAATAACATTTGATGATCCTAATTGAGATTTCAAAGACATTCGAAGTAAGAGAAGAAAGTTGCCAAGAAAGGCAAGGCATACGTTATGTATCGGAAAGGATTTATGAGTAACGAATTAATGATGTTTTGGAGAAGAGCTATAACGTCCCTTAGATTGTTAATGAGGTGTTAAACAAGTATCAAGAAGGTTCCATAAGGATTTGAGATCAAACGAAGTGACGAGATCAAAATCGGAGAAGAAATAGATTATACGACCAATTATACGGTCCGTATAATGGTCCGCAGAATCGTCACAGTGAAGGTCCCTCACTGATGGGATTAAACGGTCACTTATACGGACCATATAAAATTATACGGACCGTATAATGTGTCGTATAATGGTCACAGAAGCGAGATGTTGATGGGGCGATTTCACGGTCACTTATACGGACCGTATAAGTTTATACGGACCGTATAAGTGTCCGTATATTTTCCCGACGGGTCAGATTTTAAGTTTTAAATAAGAGGACCCAAGTTCATTAATTTCATTTCCCATCTTCTCACTTCTTCTCCACAACTCAAGAACTCTTTAGAACCCTCCACACTCTTCATCTACAAGAACCCAAGAGAAATTCATGATCAACTCCATCAAACTAAGAGAATCAAGTGTAAGAAACTCATTGAAGTTCATCTAAGCCAAGAAATTCCAATGGAAGTGAACTAGGGTTTTGGTGCAAGAGAAGTATTTCCACTCAAGGCTTATTCCTACATTATCTAAGGTAAAGACGTGAGCATTGAAGGAGAACGATCAAGTGGTAGAATAGCTAAAGGAAAAGGGAAACCGGGAGGTGATCCAGTCCCGTAGGAGCTATTAGCTGACTTGAGGGCACTCCATTGTTCCGGAGGTGCCATTGATTTATTCTTTTGTGTATATATATGTTTTGGGAATGACGGGATCCTGTCCCGTCCATATGTCTAGTACTCTAGTAGAAGCTCGTAGATACGTATGTGTGGGTAGTATGGTCTCACGATGTCCTTATTGTATGTATATTATTTGATAGCTGAAGGACTTATGTATATAAAAGTAATTATGTTTCAAATGAAAAATGGTTTTCCTACGATTATGAGCATAAGAAATACGACTGTACGCAGAATGAGTAATAGAACGAGCAGTGCTCGGTGGTTAGCCCCGGGTACCCGTCATAGCCCTAGCCGGGTCATGACAAAAGTGGTATCAGAGCAGTTCAGTCCTAGGAAGTGTCTACGAGCCGTGTCTAGTAGAGTCTTGTTTATGGTGTGTTGCGCGCCACATCTATAAACAGGAGACTACAGGGCATTTAGGATGGTTACTCGTCTTTCATCTCTAAGATCGTGCGATAGAGCTAATCCATAAGAAATGAGATTCCTTATACTAACCCTTGATTGTAGTAGAAGAACGGTATTGACAAAAGAAAGTGATTGATGACATTGAAAGTTACAGAGGTAAGCCCCTTCGTTGAGGCTACGTTATCGGAATATGTATTTATATGATAATGGATTGGTTGTCATAGAGGTAAGTCGGTGTAAGTACAACAGAGGAATTGACTAAAGGTATCTCTTAATGATAAGTTCAGTTATAAGTTGTGAACTAAACAAATTGAATGAATCAGAACAAAGGTAAGCGACGGTACGAAAGATGTGTGTCGATTAAGGTAAGAATATTGAGGTATAATTGAAATAAAGCTGAAGGATGAAACGGAAAGTAAATAGGAAGGGATAACAGGGCAGATCGCTAAAGGATCAGGTACATCTCGAAGTGTGATATATGAGGTAAGTTTCGACATCTTTGTGCTTTTACTTGAAAGTGGGAGCCCTGTGTGGCTGAGATATGTCGTACATATATATTGGTCATGTGAGGCATTGTTGGTATTTGCTGCGTGCAGGTTTTGGGATAGTAAGAAATATAGAGGAAACTCCGTCGAAATTTTCCTAGAATTTAAAGGGGATGAGTTAAATGTTGTTGAATTGGTAGTAGCGGTAATTATAAGATCGACATTGATATGGTAAAGAGAAATACTAGAGTAAATTAGGGAGACTGGTAGTACTAAAACATGACATAGAAGAGGAAGGGTAACTCCAATAGAGTGTGATACTGAAGTATTGATTGGATGGATGAGCACAAGTAAAGAACAACAAGTCTATTAGCAAAATAAAGTAACAGCATCACGGAGACATAGGTACGAACATGAAGGGTTATAATGAATGTGAATACATTGGTGAGATAACTTATATGGTAAGTGTAATAGGGCTGATCAGAAAGAGTAACAGGTTAAGTATGCTTACTTCACGAGGTGTATTCTATTTCATAAGCGGAATTGCGAATGAGATCAAGAAGTGTCACACTATAGAGTTGATTATGATCAGGGTATAACGAGAAAGTAACAAGAACTGTAAGTAAAGTATAGTGAGGGAACGACTAAAGATATGACATATTCTATATGAATAAAGAATGAATGCAAGTGTGAAACCAGCAAGCGAGCCATGGGGCCGTAGATAAGAAAGCTTATAAGACCTTGTTAGAAAAATCCAGCATAGAGGTTTCGCAATGAAAGAAATGATAGCAAGCAAACTTGAAAAAGGAATCAGAGAAATGTGATATGGCAAAGCAGTAGTAGTTTGTGATTTGTATAATCGAGAGTATGAGCGATATCTTTAGCTGGATGTAAAAGACCAAGACTACAGAAAGATGAATAACGAAATAGGACGATTGTTAGGAAAAGGATCAACACAATAAGGATGAGAGGGGTGATCAAAATGAACAGAATAAGTTTTGGAAGCGAAGAATGAATTGTACAAAGGTAGTATATTCTAAAGGACAAAGCGGTACTAAGTTAAGAATAGGGTTCCTCGTGTGAAGAATAAAGGATTGATTATAAATGGGAGGAAATAAAAATAAATTGAGGAGGAAAGCATGTAAAGGAATAAGTGGGAAAGAGGCCATAAGTTGTGAGTTCACCGAACGACGATAAAGCGATAAAGCAGGGCTATCATCAACGACAAATACAATATGATTATGATTGATTTTGAAATCAATGTTGAGTGCAACACAAAAGCAAAAGAGTATGAGACATAAGGGGTATTAGTTGTGCATGAGACTTATATCCTTGAAAATAAAGATGGTGGATTTAAGGAAAAATGCATTTTCGATTACCATAAGTCCATTACGGGAAGGAAAAGGGAAGACGATGTTACAAGTGAACTTTGAGCATCGAAGAAGAAGGCAAGTGACATTGCATGGATGGTATGGATAACTAGACATACTACTATTGTGAGCATCCCTATGGGACAAAAGTTGTTAATTGGAGTGGATTTATACATTGACTCATAACTACCAGATGAGCTAAGTAAAATACATCCTTGTTCGGATTGCTATGTCGGTTGTATTGCTTGATTACAAAACTGCAAGATGAGTATGTTAAGACTTCACACATGAATTATCGTAGCTATAAATTATGGGAAACAACATGAATAATAGTATAGTAAGGGATATATGAATTCAAGATTTGAAAGTGAGGCAACGGATTTGAGAATGGTACAAGTAAAACCCTTAAAGGGGAGAAGCGAGTAAAGAGAATACAAGAGTAGAGATTGAAACGATGGACCCTAAGATGTGACAGATATAGACTCTAAAACAAAGAGTGAGAGTTGCGCAGAAATGAGTCTAATGACTAGTAAATAAACAAACACGAATTGAGCAGGCATCTGAGACTATACTGGAAATCATTTGCGAAGACCTTGAACCACGTGACATTGAGAGCAAATAACTCAAGGGATATTATAAAATATAGTGATGCTATATTAGAATAGAGGCAAAGGCACTAATGGTAGGGCCGTTGTTAATGATATTGCGATTTATAAGCGACAATTAAGAAAGGGACCTAAGGTTTTCTATAGTAGAACATAAGATATGATAATCAAGGGAAAAATAAAGGAAGGAAGAGAGCATGACGAGATAAGTTACTACAGATAGACACAAGAGTTTTGGTATGCGAAAACCATCGAACCTTCAAGGTCGGGTATGCTATGGATATGAATATGGACACGAATATGTATACAGATATGGATACATGTATATGTATAGATGTGTATGTACACGAATCACGCAAGAACGATTATGTAACTTGCAAGTATTTATACGTTGCTAATGAAACCAAGTGGGTACTTAAAAAGAGGAGTAAGAGGTAAACAAGAATAGTGTGGTCATGATACTCTGGGTCAGTTGAAGGAAAATATATGGTGAATTGAGTTGAAATGTTGAGTTGGGATTATCGTTAAGGATAAATAGGACAATTACTTGGAATATGATATAAGCACACGTTATATGCTTCCTACGGTAGCCCTGAGTGGCAGTGTTATTTTGGACTGTTGTGACAGGATGGTAGTGCCATATCATAGGGAAAACTCTGGCGAAATTTTTGTAGAATCCCCGATAGCTTAACATTCGAGGACAAATGTTTTTAAAGGGGGGAAAAATGTTACACCTCGAAAAAAAATTCGTTGATGCACAGTGGATAGACAAACGAAGGGCACGAAATATACGATGTTTCAATAAGTAATAAATAGCATTTGATGATCCTAATTGAGATTTCAAAGACATTCGAAGTAAGAGAAGAAAGTTGCCAAGAAAGGCAAGGCATACGTTATGTATCGGAAAGGATTTATGAGTAACGAATTAATGATGACTTAATGATGTTTTGGAGAAGAGATATAAAGTCCCTTAGATTGTTAATGAGGTGTTAAACAAGTATCAAGAAGGTTCCATAAGGATTTGAGATCAAACGAAGTGACGAGAACAAAATCGGAGAAGAGATAGATTATACGACCAATTATACGGTCCGTATAATGGTCCGCAGAATCGTCACAGTGAAGGTCCCTCACTGATGGGATTATACGGTCACTTATACGGACCATATAAAATTATACGGACCGTATAATGATCACAGAAGCGAGATGTTGATGGGGAGATTTCACGGTCACTTATACGGACCGTATAAATGTCCGTATATTTTCCCGACGGGTCAGATTTTAAGTTTTAAATAAGAGGATCCAAGTTCATTATTTTCATTTCCCATCTTCTCACTTCTTCTCCACAACTCAAGAACTCTTTAGAACCCTCCACACTCTTCATCTACAAGAACCCAAGAGAAATTCATGATCAACTCCATCAAACTAAGAGAATCAAGTGTAAGAAACTCATTGAAGTTCATCTAAGCCAAGAAATTCCAATGGAAGTGAACTAGGGTTTTGGTGCAAGAGATGTATTTCTACTCAAGGCTTATTCCTACATTATCTAAGGTAAAGACGTGAGCATTGAAGGAGAACGATCAAGCGATAGAATAGCTAAAGGAAAAGGGAGATCGGGAGGTGATCCAGACTCGTAGGAGCTATTAGCTGACTTGAGGGCACTCCATTGTTCCGGAGGTGCCATTGATTTATTCTTTTGTGTATGTATATATATGTTTTGGGCATGACGGGGTCCTGTCCCGTCCATATGTCTAGTACTCTAGTAGAGGCTCGTAGATATATATGTGTGGGTAGTATGGTCTCACGATGTCCTTATTGTATGTACATTATTTGATAGCCGAAGGACTTATGTATATAAAAGTAATTATGTTTCAAATGAAAAATGGTTTTCCTACGATTATGAGCATAAGAAATACGACTGTACGCAGAATGAGTAATAGAACGAGCGGTGCTCGGTGGTTAGTCCCGGGTACCCGTCATGGCCCTAGCCGGGTCGTGACAGTACTATACATCCGATGTATACCTTGGCCCTCAGTCTATCTCAAACAAGCCCGTTAGGACGAACCCCGTCCTATGGCTCGACCATCATCCGATAGAGTCATGGCCTTTAACCCGAGGCAACACAGCACATAGCAATAAACAATTCAAAATATTTAAAAGACACTACGATAAAAAAAAAAAAAAATCTATTAACTCTCCAGTAATAATTGTGTCATATAAAATGGATAAGAAAAGCTCTCCAGTTGAGGTTTAGGACCAAACAAGGTGCAAACTTCTAAATACTTTTTCCAACTTTAAACTTTAAATATTCTTTCCGTTTCCACATATTATCTAAAACACACCTGCTAAAGAAGTTAGACACTCATCCTCCTAATCCCTTTATTCCCTTCGAAACAAAGAGATATTTACAAGCACAGATCATATGATTAGGTACTAAAAAGAACCATGGAGCTTGAAAATCAAGAAGAGCATGTTAATGAGAAGCAGATAATTAAAAACTTCAACAACTCAACTCATGATGAGACCAAAATGCAAATGAATTCGAAGCCTAAGCCAAAGTACAAAGAGTGTCTCAAGAACCACGCTGTGAGTATTGGCGGCCACGCCGTAGATGGTTGCGGTGAATTCTTGCCTGCCGGAGAAGATGGTACGGATGAGGCTCTCAAATGCGCTGCGTGTAATTGCCATCGTAGTTTCCACCGGAAAATAACACAAACTCATCACCACCAACCCTACAATAGAACCACTTCATACTTCCACCACCATATTATGCCGCAACACAGGCCTTTAGCATTGCCATCAACTTCTGGAGGTAATGTTTTTCTTGTCCTTTTTTTCCCTTAAATTAAAAAAAGTAATGGCTATCATCATTTTTCCTGAGTTTTACCCCTCAACTATCGATTGTTTCCTTTTCCTGTTTGAATTATGACCATTAAAACACATCTTTAAATTATCTACGCCAACTATCAGTAGTTCTCTTTTTCTAACTGAACTGTATAAATAATGTAGTTCAGATAGGAAAAGAGAACAAAAAAAGGGAGAGAAATATAGTTTGGGTGTGAAACTCCCAAAAAAGTGATAGATGAAGTGTGTTTTTACCATTATCTTAAGTAAAAATAGCTATCAGAGTTTCGAAATTAATGGGTCAAAATTTAGTGTTTGTGTTATAGTATACATTAACTTATTTATGGAACAATATATGTAATTAGCAAGGTAAACATAAACTTTTATAATAATAGGAAGAATTAGTAATTTCATAAAAATGATAATCATAATTAGATGTAATAGATTAAACAATTTTGATAATGTGAATTTTCGGTTTCCAAATAAATATAGTAATCTCATAAAAATGATAATTAAAATTAATTATAATTAATAAAGTAAACTATTTTGATAGTGTGATTTTTTTCTTTCAAACTGTTAGTGTATATAGATTATTTTTAACCTTCGTATAGAATTCTTGTTTGTTATATTTATTTTAGTTAAGTTATATATATCAAGTGCAAAAAAGAATTATATTATCAGATGATCCAAATAATCTGGTAAACATACTTCAAAATGTGAGATTTATAATCTTAAAAATAAGATGATTATTTGCTTCTGTAGGCAAAAGTGACATGATAATGTAACATTTCTTAGACTAATAGTTTATATATCTGACTTAAACTCTATTCATACTCCCTCCAATCCATCCCAATTTATACGATACTCTTTCTTTTTTAGTTAATCCCAAAAATAATGACATTTTTCTATTTCGCAAGAATTTAACGCTAGAGTTCTCATTTTACCCTTAATTAAATGATTTTTAGCCACAAAAATTTCTTTGACTTGTTTTAACTACTTAAGATTCAAAAGTTTTCTTTTCTTTGTTAAATTTCATGCCTAGTCAAACACCCTCATATAAATTGGACGGAGGAGTATATGTGTAAATGTGCAATTAAGTTGGAAAACAAGAAAAGAAAATGCAATTGCTATGAAAACACCATAGCAGTTCGTTTTTAATAAAACTTTAGTATATTACAATTCTACTTATTATAATTTGTTCAAAATTACAAGAAGTCATTCTAAATTCACATCAACAGGTGGTGGATACAGGGAGGATCAAGAACTAGGCATATGTAACCCTAATAACAACAACATTAATGGGACATCATTAAAGAAGAGATTTCGGACAAGATTCAGCCAACAACACAAGGACAAAATGCTGGAACTTGCTGAGAAATTAGGGTGGAGAATTCAGAGGCAAGATGAGGGAGCTGTGCAGCAATTGTGTAATGAGATTGGCATCAAAAGGCATGTGTTCAAGGTTTGGATGCATAATAACAAGTACACACTTGGTAAGAAATTATTAAACCCTAATACACAAATTGATCCTTAATTTGTAGCGCGCAGCTCAAGCAAGAAGGTCGAGAGAAAATCATTCACGAAAAAAAAGAGATAATTTTAAGATATTTTTATTATATATAGTAGTATGAAGGTGAGCTTACCGTTGCTCTGAGCGATTTGAGGTGTAGAATTAGTTACTGATCTCTTGTGTCAGAGTTGGTTGCTTACATCATATCCCCTTCAAAAGCGCCTTTTTGCTAAGAACATAAATGCTTAGTGCATCAGACTGCCTTTCTACTTTTTTTTTTTTTAATTATAGTACTATGAAGGAGAGATTTGAAGTAATGATAAAGTTATCCTCGGGTGACTTATGAGTTCAAGCTGAGGAATCAGCTCAGGTTGGCTGCTTACATCAAATTTCTTGTGGTGCAATCCTTTCTCAGGCTTTGCTTGAACATAAGATGTTTTTTGCATCAGACTCCCTTTATCTTTTTAATTTGTTATAGTACTTCTATGTTGAATTCTTGAGTTTCTTTTTATTTCTAGAAGGACGTGTTAAAGTGTGTCACCAAATTAATTTTGGATGCTTTGTGGCTGAGAGTTTTTTCTCCTTTATGAGTAGTACTTAGTGAGGGCAAGCTTGGGTTTCTTCTAGTTCCACTGTTTTCTTGGAAGTTGGAAGTATCAATGCATGTTTAAGTGGAAATGTATATGTATTATCATTGTACGAATTTGTCCAGACTATATGAGTTCCTGAATGCGATTAAAGGATATTCAAGTATTCAAAATTTTCCTGAGTTCGTATAATTAAGGAGATTACTTAGTGCAATCTACTGGATTTATATCATAGGTAAATTTAGGCGAAGCTTAACGATAAGAAGGCTGCATTGTTGTGCTTTCATTGTTAATCTGTTATTTATGTGATTATTCACGACTTTCAAGCAACTAGCCTTTTGTTTTGAATCCTTCAAATGTTTTAGCTATCTTGGCAAATGTTCGTACTCTCCAACTCTGCAAAACAAGCAGTACCAATGAGCATGATAGAAATTAAATAAGGGCACTATTGCTCCTTTTTCTCAACACTCTATTCAATGTGGAGCTTAATTTCTTAAGGTCTTCGATGTCATCAAAACTAGGGGTAAAATTAGCCTAAGAATAGAGTTTGGCCGGTTTGGGTTGGACTGGTCATGCTGTCATGACGGTTCAATTTAGGCACAACCCAGGTCATCGCATTTAAAAGTTGGGGTGAATTTGGTTAAATATATAACCTAAAGATCCATAAGAAAATTTTGTTTTGTTTGATGTGTTAGAAATTTTCACAATATATAACAATTTTTTTTTTTTGATAATTCAATAAATTATAACAAAATAAACACAAAATTAAAACTTGGTTATAGTTGAGTGGATTGAGCCTATAACATATATATATATATATACTCAATTATTAATTCATTTTTAATCTACTAAATTCAGTCCAACCCGTTGAGTTAACAGTACTCTTTATATAGAGTTCGCAACTCAAATGACCCAAAAAGTGACAAAAGGTACCAAAATAACCTAGAAAAAAAAAAGTTACCGAAATACCTTTTGCGCACTAAATTAGTGTGCAATAGGACCAAACTGTAATTTAGTGCGCAAAACCTATTTAATAAAACGTTCAGCCCTTCATTCATTGACCAAAAGTTTTGAAATTCACGTTTTTTCCGTACTTTGACCAAAGATTAGTCATGTTTAAAAACGCCGGAATATCAATATTTTATATAGAACGTACCTAATATCTTTTTCTGCGAACAATAATGTAGGCTCAACACATCAAGTCGTTTTAGGGGTTGTAAATTACCCCGAAGTAAGTTTTGTTTGTTTGGAAACTTGTTATTTTTAGGTTTAAGTGTTTTATTTTATAGGGTTTTGATTAATTTAGGACGTGGCACGAGTTATTATTAAACGACAATAAAAACTAAGATAACTAATTATCATTAAGAAAATAATACCAAATATATATATAATATTAACATAAAATGTACATTTTATTTACAAATACACAATCTCCATCCCCCTAGGTCCCACATGTGGGAGCCTTTAGAATAACCTTAGGCCTAAGGCGAACCTTACCACCCTCACCATCATCTCCACCCCCCTTCTTCCTCTTAAACCGTACATGCTCTATGGCATGATCATCCTACGTTCCCTTCCTTGGGGGCTTGTTCAAAACATGCTCCCTATGGGAGACGACGGTGGCCGAAATGTGAGCTTCAGGAGATGACTCAATCTCAATAGGAGACGGGTCCACAGGCCCAGAAGAATGAATCTGAAAAAACATATAAACAATTTAGTTTAGATTTATGTTAAACTAAACATGGAATAACATATAAACAATTAATTAATACATTATTTTATTATAAAAAAATTAAACCCGTGTGTCGACAGGCTCCTGAGATGGCTGGCGAGAGTTGCTCCTGAGAGGGCTCATGAGCTAACAACTCAGCAATCTCCTGAGCAGGCCCCGTAGCCGGAGATGTAAATAGTGTCGGAGCAGGAGACGGGTCTACAGGCGTAGAAGAATGAACCTGAAATAACATATAAACAATTTAGTTTAGATTTATGGTAAACTAAACAGAAATAACATATAAACAATTAATTTAATACATTATTTTATTGTAAAAAATCAAACCTATGTGTCTACGCCGCTTTATTTTTTAGTAGATAGTGTGCATTTTTGAAATCGAGTTCTACGCCGCTTTATTTCGTAATCAAAGCTTTGAAACTTATTCCTTGCCTTAAATATATCAAGAATATTGACCTTTGAGGTTAAACAAAACACGAAAACAATGTATTTGGAACGTGGGGACCATTGTTTTTGGTTGTTAATGGAGCTTTTGTTTTTTTAAAAGGAGGGGGGACCGTCGGGGTGGGAAAGTGGAGGGGACTTTTATTAAACAGGTATTGGTACTTCGATAACGTTTTTTTTTTTTGAATTATTTGGGTACCTTTTGTCACTTTTGGGGTTATTTAAGTTGGCCGGCTTCTTTATATACATGAAACTAGTGCATGGGTGTGTAGTGGACCCTGGAAGAGCTGATAATAACACTAGTGTTATCTTGACCTTAGATTAGTTTATAACTATATACTATGTTTTAATACTATACTTTTTTCTTGGGAAGAACAATAAACTATGAGTAAGTCCTCAAATGCAAACGTGGACATATATCCATTAATTTCAGAAATTTGATAGATCCATATCTTTTCAGAAATTCCATTTTTTTTTGTTCTTTTTGAACATCATCTTCATCTTCTTATTATATTCCCAGCTTTATTTTTGAATGTTCTAAATGGAACATGTGGGGACTAAAGCAACATAAACAGTCTCATGCATTATAATATTCCTACATGTTTGTTTTGCTTGTTCTCTTTTGTAGTTGCATTTTTGTTGTGACCATCTGCGTTTCACGCGTCACCGCATAAACCAAGGAATATCTACGGGACCAAATAATTAAAAAAAAAAAATTGTAAGTAAAGAAAAAGATTTAAGCATTTAAAAGAAGATTTACTGTTTTATTAAACGGGACTTTGGTACCTTTTCAAGAGAGAAGATTTAACACATCTAATTAAAACATATTAAGTACTAGAATAGAGAATTGCTATTAGGGTTTTATGTAGTAGATGGTCATCAACCGAAGTGAAACCTAAGGTAATTCTATAGAACAATTATTAAGATAAGAAATCATGATCAAATCTGACAAACTCTATAAGTAGCACATATAGAGAATGAATTGAAAGAACGTCTTTAAGATGGTTGATTATATTCTACATGAAGCTTCAAATGCATCTGTCGTTATGTGTTAAATCATGATTACCTAGTATTCTTGTGATACTTACCAATGTTAATGTGGCGATTTGATAAGTGAGTGGGTGCATAAAACAATCTACAATTTCTTAGTATTTTGTGAGAAAAGTAGCGGGGCCCCTGCTTTATTTTTAGTACATATTATAATTTATATGGTACGGATGGTAAGTGTTATATTCAAAATCATTTTATTTAGTCGCTTTTAAAATGGTGTGACTGAGATGTAATTACTATCAAATGCCAAGACACTCCACATACTAAATTCAACCAAGTTAGAACCAATTATAGTGTCTGCTAGGAAAAATAGTAGTACAATCGTCTTAACGTGCCAATACATATGTTTTTCCTATGCTTATATCACTTTTTTGAGTGCGATGTTAACCAACTTTTAATACCATTCGAATAAAGCTTCCCAACACACTTCTTTTAAAGAAAAAAGCTCACTTATTTCTTTTGAGTAAAAGCTTCAAGAACACAAAACTGATGTACTTGCTGCTCTCTTATAATAGGTAAACAATCATAATAGTGATTTTAGAAACTAGTGGTATAAACAATAAAGCTTGTCTTATCCTTTTCCAAAGTTGGGTCTTTGACTTTTATTTTATTTATTTTTTGTTTGGCACTTTGTTTATTTGATCCGTGAACTTTGGAAGTTGAAATCATTGCAAACTGTCATATTGCTGTACTTTGAAGAGCCGTTTGACCATGAAAAGTGTTTGTTTATTAAATTGATCAATTATGTCCACTCCAAACTTGAATTATAGAATTTAAAGTTTGAGAAATAAGGTTTAGTAGTTTTTAAAAGAAAATTCAGGTATCCATTCACAAAATACCAACTCAGTTTTCATGTCCAAACACGAAAATCAACTTCCAAATACAATTTTTTTTTTTTCAAATTAACATCGGATGCTATTTTCATTCTCAATTAAAGCATGATCAAATGCCTCCAAAACAATGGCTTTACACTACAAAAAAAAAAAAAAAAAAAAAAAAAAATTGCGGAGGTTGAAAGTTGTAATTTGTGAGGGTTTTAGCCTCCTCAAGCAATTAGTGGAGCTAAAACCCCCGTGAATTGCAACTTCCAATCTCCGCAAATCACCCTTTTTTTGTATTGTTTGTATTTAAAAATATTTCAAAGTTTCAGGATTTTTGGTCAACCAAATGCCATCTCTAATGGTGCTTGGTTTGAAACATATTTTTGTGAATTCTTTTTTGTTAGCGCGGAAATGATAAAAACACAACAATTAACGTGGTTCGGATTGATGTGATCCTAGTCCACGGAGAACTGCCGACACTTTTATTAATATCAAGGGAGAAAGTAAGTTACAAGATTGAATACTCTTAGGTTCTATATTCTGTCCTACTTAATAAATCCTAACTAGCATGTATTTATACTACTAGGTCTAATCTTTTCCTAGAAAGGATCTAAATTCCAATAACACTCGAAAACCAACAAAGAAAAAGTTTCCTTTTATTTCTTTCCGCTTTTGAGTAGGAATTGACTTGAATAGCTTCTCAACTTCTCAATCTCCGGCTTGAGATGAATTTCGAGCTTCCATATGAACGTTATTCAGTCCAATGTATCTAAGCCTACATGAGCTAACTCCGTGTAGGAAACAAGAGACACTAACCGAAACCTTGTACATACTAGTAGCTCTACCTTACCCTGTCGTTCTCCATCCTGACGCATCAGTGCAAACTCCTGCTAAATTCATACAATGACTGAACTTGACAAGAGGAACCCCCTTGGTCAACATATCCCCTGCGTTTTCCTTTGCGTCAACCTTCAAGACCTTAACTGTGCCTTGTTCACCAACATCACAAATAAAATGGAATCTAATATCAATGTGTTTGGTGCGATCATGAAATCCCTGATTTGTTATCAGGTGAATAGCACTCTGGCTATCACATTTTAGAAGTTTCATGTTGAACCCTACTCAATTCTAACACCAAACCTTTCAACCATATAGCCTCCTTTACTGCTTCTGCTGCTGCCATATATTCAGCTTCTGTTGTGGACAAAGCAGTTATAAACTAGAGAGTTGCCTTTCAACTTATGGCACTACCTACTAGAGTAAAGATATAGCCCGTTGTTGATCTCCATCTATCAAGATCACCTGCAAAATCAGAATCCACATAATCAAGGACTGAGAAGCCTTCATTTCTCATCCTACAAAAAGTTAGACCAACATTTGAAGAACCTTTAAGATATCTCAATATCCACTTAATTGCTTCCCAACGTGTCTTACCCAGATTAGACGTGAATCGATTTACCACACTCACTGCTTGAGCAATATCAGGCCGAGTGAAAACCATAGCATACATAATGCTACCAACTGCACTATAATAAGGAACTTTGACATGTACTCCACCTCTTTCTTTGATTGTGGTGCCATCAAAGAAGAAAGTTTGAAATGTTGTAATAACGGTAAAGTAACGGGTTTACATTTGTTCATGCCAAACCTCAGAACTACCTTCTCAATATACTTTTTATGTGAGAGATGTACCTCACCATTCTTCCTGTGAATCTCCATTCTAAGGATTTTCTTACACTACAAGAAAATGTCAAAATTGTGACAGACAAATCCGTTACAAATCCATCACAAATCATCGATTGTGACGGATTTGTGACGGAATTACGGACGTCCCAGAACCCTTGGTCATAAAATATTTGTGACGGATTTGAATTCCATCACAAATATTTGTCACGGAATTGTCACAACCCCGTCTGTTACAATATAGAGCCTTGTATTTGGCTTAAATTCCGTCACAAAATTGAGACCGATTTTTGACGGCTTCTTCCATCACAAAACAGTGACAGAATAATTTCCGTGGCAAATTTCTATAGCTAGCACAACAATTGTAACGGAATATTTCGATATAAATAAATTGTGATAGAATCTTTTGTCACAAATTGTTTGCCTTGCAGCTCTGTTGTGACATATTTAGTATAGATTGTGGCAAACTAAATCCGTCACAAATATAATTTAAACCTTTAGATTAAATAAATAATAATTAAACAATACTTTTGAATTTGACAATATTATTCAATATATATATAGTAGCTAAAAGCATAAAAAGTAACTAACCACCAAAATATAACAAACATAATATTAAATTTATAATATAAAAACCTAAAGTTAAAACACGCAAATACACAACTTCAATAAACAAAAGTCTACAAAATATTTTAAACTTACAAAGCATCCAACTAACAAAAGTTTGACAACGTTGAAAACAACACTTAGAATATCCAACTAACCAAAGTCTAAAATGTTAAACACTTAAGCATTTGGTGAGTCCCTGTTAGGGAGAGTAGGATTATTAGATGAGCGAGAAGATAACGCCATCTCATTCATCATGTGAGACCATCGATTCTCCATAGACTTAAACCGATCCGAGACATCCATCTCTACGCGTTGTTGCACTTCCGCCTCTACACGCTCCTGAAGAATCCTCTCTTGATTTTCTTTCATCCACAACATCTCTTCCTCAAGTAATTTGATGCGCTCTTCAGCAACACGATTAGTCACTATATTGCGTGAAGTGGCAGAATTACAATGTTGATACAAAGTCAAAGCTTGAGAGCCCAATCCATACACACATAATTTTCTCTCCATCCACAACATCCAAGTATATGCGATTTATATCGAGTTCTTGAACTTTTTGTGAATCATCTGATGATCTTATAGCAGCAGCACCCTAACCTTCATTTCATCCTGAAAATACCCAAATAATCAGCTACCAAACACCAAACTTTCCACAAATAAGTAAATATTACAAGAAAAATAACTACATCAGGAATATTTGAAATACAATGGTTTTTACTGGGAAGTTGAAGCATATTTTCTCTAATGATCCTAATCTATTGCGAAGTGATTTAGTGCAAGTGTGGTTTAACTGTAATACTACTATTGATCCTACTATAGGAAAGTGTGGTATCTCATGCTGCTTAGGTATGGCATAGTATACAGACCATGCAAGCAGAGCTATGGAAATTCAGAAATGGAGAAGGTCATCAGGGATACAGGTTTGTGTGGCAAAATGGTTATGCACCGTTGAAGTTTGGTTACTCATGTTGTATGCAGAAGACATAGGGGAAAACTTGATCTCAGCAGTTTTACAAGGCCTAGAACTGCTTTTACTATTATCAGGACTCATACATTTTGCTGGTATGATGTTGTGGTTTAGAATTGACATAAGCCCACACTTAGCTTGATCTATTTATTGGCTCATTCTCAGTGTGTGGTATTAGCACTAGTTGCTCAACCTACTGAGAGTTTGCCAATTTATGGAAAGGGTACAGGTTTTATGCAATGCTATGAAAAGAAGAAACATTTTCTGCAGGTCAAACAATTTGTATGCAGAATTTTCAAGTTTAGACATTGATTTATATGCATGCAACTAAACAGGTTTGCAACAATTAGAGGTGAAATGCAAGCATGGGACAAGATGATGTATTCTACAGGGATGGTGGATTAGCAAAACAAAGGTATACATACCCATAGAGAGATAAACAACCCATCTTTTGATAATCAGTATCTAATCAGTGACCAAAAAAGCATAAATTCACTTCTAATTTTGTGAGGCAATACTTCCACAAACAAAAATATACTATTTTGATGTAAAAACTCTAACAACAAGTACGGCTTCAAAATCCTCAAACACCAAAACCAAGAAACAAGAAAAGGAATTTCTTCAATCAAACACTTATTTAATGCTGCTGGCCAGGAGATAAATCACATTGAGAGACTATGGGGGGTCAAGAGATATTGAATCTAATGAATTCAAAGCCATTAGACAGTTAGTTCTTCACCAAAAGTTACAGTTAGTGTTAAATAATTTACATCTTCCAAATATTGGTCATGTATTGCACCAAAACAGATATGCCAAGCGTGCATTCAGTTTATAGAGTCCAACCGGAAAGGAAAATAATTTGATAAGATCCAAATATAATAAGAAAAGTCACAAGTTTCCTATTTAAATGAAAGCACTTTCAATGATTATATGTGTTAGCATGCAATAAAAGTTCCAACCATAGCACAAATGCAATGCCGATATTGAAATAGGGATTACCATTCACTATATTAATAAGAAAAATACTTGAAATTGCGTACTTTATTTTTATCTTTTCACTAGGAAGATGCTTGACTTTTGCTTAAATGTTGAAGAACCTGATCCAAAAAAAGACAATAAAACATAAGCTTAGTGAAGGTTGCCAGTGAATTTCCCTCTATAAAGTGCACCACTTTCAAAGAAAGTAAGGGAAAAAGGCAAATCTGAGATTTTACCTTCACAACCAATGATAGATAACTCATCTTTTAATAGAATCAACAACTCTGATATCTAAAAATTCAAGCCTCAGAAAATTACCTAAAGAATTTTCCTTTACACAAATTTGACAGCATTCGCTACTTAACAGATTTGAAAACTACGAATTTATAGAAACTTCACACAGAAAATGCCCACCTAACACAAATTTGACTTTTACTGGTAAAAGATGCAAGATAGAGAAAGGGCAGCCATCACTCGGTGTCTTCAAAACTCAAAAGAATGAATTAATAGGATAACTAATTTAAATACACATCGCAGGCACAAATAAGCAAGGCTGATTACTGCTCCCTTTTGTAGTTAACCAAGAAATGCAAGACTTCATAGGCATCTGAATTCGTCCCACAAGCTAAATTAATCATCTAAGCAAATATTTAACCTATAGATCTATGTTCATTGGACTGATTTTGGGTCTTAACTATTGTGTGATCGCCATTCTGTCACCATAAAAACCCAAAATCAGTCCAGTTAGAATAAACAAATAGATGCCAAGATGGCAACACACTACGCAGTATCTTCTACAGCTTCACATATGGGCTAAGAGAAGCATCAAGTGACTGGAAGTGAATGATAAAGAAGCACAAAATCAGCAAAGGAATTCCAAGCAGATGATTCATCACTTCCCATTCAACCCATCATCATTTCATACAGCAACAGATTTGAAATAAGCACTTTGAACAACCTCAAGCTAAAAACATAATAAATGTAATCATTTCATACGGCAACAGATTTTCGAAATGAGCAATTTGAACAACTCAAGGTAACATTATAAGTGGACAGGCAGCTCAAATCCAATAAGTGATGGAAGTCTCAAGACCCTTCTTTAAAAAAATACCAAGTTGGAATACATACTTCGAAAATTTTAAGCACATTAATGTTTCCAAGGGCAATAAAACCCAAGATAGAAGGGGATTTTGGTAATTCGGTATTCGATATTTCGATTTTTCATTTGGTTTTCGGGAATAAAATTAAAAAATACGGTATTTGTTTTGAGATAAAAATACTGTTGGGTAATTCGGTATCACCGAATACCGAATGCTCAGTATTTTCTAAATTTATGTCAGATTTTAAGAAAAGATTTCTAGTGCTAAGTTAATACTATTACAGAAAAAGATGAAGGTGCAAATATATCTTCTAGTTATGCAGCATCCATAAAGAAATGTTACGGAAATCATTGTTTTGAGTGCAAAAATTTACACTACATATTGAGCCTAACTTGATAAACTGTCCATCTTGTCAAAGATTGGAGGCTGCTGGCAATTTTCTTTGTTTCAAAACCACACGATTCCTCTATCCACATCCCCTATACGAAAGAGGCTACATAAAGTGTCTTCACTAGAGTTTTGCCTAACTAACAACAAAACCAAACATAATGGAAATTAGAATAGTGCATCCATACCACAATATTCACAAAGTCCCAGTCTTTTCCACACACACCTTATGGACATTAAAAAAAAACGCAAAAAAGGAGTTCAACAGAAGTTTAACAATAAAACAAATGAGAACTGAGAAGACTGTGTATAATGGAAACCAGTATAATGCATTCACACCAGAAAATATGAATAAAGTGCAACTCATTTTCTACTCACACCACATAAACATCAAAATAGTTGCAGTAAATGAGTTAAACATAAGTTGATAAACTAAGTACCAACAAAACTAAGAACAAACCCAACAAGCATTAGCAAAAGAACAAAAATGGTAGAAACCCAGATGAATAAAACACTAAAGAATGAACCAAAAATCTTAAAAATTACTTCAAACCCACTTTAGTAAAGGACCCAATTTAATAGTTTGATGAAGACCACAAAAAGAGTTCTAAAATAGTTTCATACAGAACTTTTTTAGCCTAAATCAGAGTTTTTTTTAACTTAGATTAAAGGACCTGACAACAAAACCCCAAAATTATCCACTTTAGAAAACTTATTCAAGAAGAATGGAGACAAATTGGAGCAAGAGATAAAGGACCCAAAAGTTATTCATTGTAGATGAAGTGAACAGAGAAAATACAAACCTCTGAGTGATAATGGTAACGGAATCGAAGTCTCGAAGTGTTGAAAATTCGTGATTGTTTCTTTGAAAGAGAAAATCACCATTGTTCTAGAATCGTCATTGTTGTTTTGAAGGAGAAAAATAAAAACCCTTTGGAAGAGAGTTCTGTGGAAGTGGGAGAAAAATAAAAGACTATCTAGAATAAAGGGGTTTGGGGTGGGAAAATTGAAAAATGTTAAAAAAATTGAGGGAAAGTTGAAAAGTTTTCCAAATTTTTCTAAAATTGTGAAAGAAAAGATGTCAAAAATTAATTGCGACCGAAAATAGTTTGTCACAAAGTTAAGGATTTATTGTTTTATTAGATTTTTACATTTTTGTGACGGAAAGAACAATCTATCACAAATTTAGTGATGGACTTGTTGTCACTTATTCTCATTTCTCTAACTTTGTGACGGAAATTTTTTAGTCACAAAAATTATATTAAATATTTGTTACAATTCTGTCAGAAATCCGTCACTATCAAAATGTTTGTAGAAAAAAAAAATTGTTTTAAAAATTTGGTCTAGGTGAGGTTAATTTGTCACAAATCCGTCAAAATTCCATGACAATTTGTGACAGACTCCTCCGTCTCAAAAGTTCTGTCACAATTTTGAAATTTTCTTGTAGTGTTAGCTTCACCTAAATCTTTTATGTCAAAGTCCTTACTTAGCAGTTTCTTCAAATTATTTATCTCTGTCATACTATTAGCAGCAATAAGCATATCATCAACATATAATAGTAAATAAATATTTGAATTACCAGATACCGTCATGTGATACACACAGCTATCAAATGCACTTCTCGAGAAATCTTTAGTAATCATGAATGCATCAAATATCTTGTACCACTGTCGTGGTGACTGTTTCAAACCATACAAAGATTTATTCAATTGACAAACCTGGTCTTCTTTTCCTTCAATAAGGAAACCCTCGGGCTGATTCATGAAGATCACCTCTTCAAGTTCACTATGTAAGAATGCGGTCTTGACTTCAAGCTGATGAAGATTTAAGTCATAATGGGCAACCAAAGCTAGTAACAAACGAATTGAGCTATGCTTCACAACTGGTGAGAAAATCTCATTGTAGTCGATTCCCTCCTTCTGACAAAAGCCCTTAGCAACCAATCTCGCTTTGTATCTAGCATCTTCTACACCCGGAATATCCTTTTTTCTGAAGACCTATTTGCAACCAACAGTTCTCTTCCCTTTTGGCAGACTCACCAAATCCCATGTCTGGTTCTTGTGCAGAGATTTCATCTCTTCGGTCATGGCTAAATGCCATTGATCAACTTCACCACACATAGTAGCTTCTGTATAGCTTGAGGGTTCCAGATCCTTTATTTTCTCCTAGGCAGTACCTAATGCATAGGCCACAAGATTAGCTTGCGAAGGCTGAAGATAATATTTTGGATTAGGCTTAGGAGTTCGTTTGTCCCTTCCAGTAGCTATACTGTATGGTTCACCTTCAAGTACTACTGTGTGAGCTTTTTCATTATCTTACTCCACCTGATTCACTTGATCCTCCTGTTCAGTGAGTTTCACATTTTCCTCCACCATTTCTGTTGTAAGAACTTTCTACCCTGCAAACTCAATAGAAGTCTTTCCAGGATCAAGCATAGAGGCCTCATCAAAAGTAACATCTCCACTAATTATAAACTTAAGAGGATCTAAACTCCATATTCTAGACCCTTTACCCCTTCAGCATATCCCATAAATAAATCTTTTTGAGCTCTAAGTTCAAGTTTTCCGTCACTTACATGATAATATGTGGGACATCCAAAGATTCTTAAGTACGAGTAATCAAACGGTTTAACTGAACATACCTCATTTGGAGTTTTGAAGTCAATCGCTGATGCTGGAGAACGATTAACAACATAACAAGCAGTATTTATTGCTTCCACTCAGAACTCCTTAGGCACCTTGGCATTAGAGAGCATACATCGTCCTTTATCAAGAAGAGTGTGGTTCATCCTTTCAGCTACTCCATTTGTTGTGGTGTATGCCTAACAGTTCTATGTCTCAATACACCATGAATCTTGCAGAAATTATCAAACCTTCATTGCAAAAATCCAAGCCATTACCTGTTCGAAGACACTTAATCTTTCCATCAAACTGATTTTCAATTAATGTTTTCCAGTTTTTGAAATTCTCAAAGACATCACTTTTAGCCTTTAAGAAGTATACCCAAACCTTGCGTGAAAAATCATCAATGAAAGTAAGAAGATACCTTTTTCCACCCTTGGATGGAACCTGAAATAAACCCCTTAAATCTGAATGAATGTAGTCAAGTAACCCTTTTGTTTTGTGCTTTCACGTGCTAAAGTTGACCCGTTTCTGCTTTCCAAGGACACAATGCTCATAAAAATCAAGTGTACTAATCTTCTCACCTTTCAAAAGGTTTAGGTTGTTCAAAATTACCAACCCCCTCTCGCTCATGTGACCTAATCTTATATGCCACATCTTAGCCTTGTCATCATCTGATAACTGTGAGGTTGCAGCGTTCGCAGTACCTAGAATGGTGCTGCCCATAGGTACATAAAGACCACTTTCCAGTTTGGCCTTTAACATGACTAGAGTAAGCCTGTCAATTGGGCTGAGTCAGCCCGGGACCAGCCCATCTAACCCGGCCCATAACCGGCCCGGCCCCCAACCTGGTAAGAGGGTGGTGGGCTGGGCTAGTGGAAAAAATTAGGGGGCTGGGCTGGACATTCCATTTAGCCCGGTAGCCCGGTCCACCAATTGTTACACCCCGTAGTTTCGTACGTTAAGATTTATAAGTGTTGGATGTTTTAGGTCTGGATACTGGAGTTACTTTCAAGGATATGCGAGAACATGTGCACCAATTCTTTTTTGGTTATGAGGGTTTAAGTTCATATAGTAAGCTATGGGAGGATTGGAGAGCAAGTAAATTAAATTAAGTTTTTGGAATTTTGGAGAAAAATATAAGGGGCAATTTTGGCCCAACTTTGAGGAAGAATATCTTTTAGTAAATGAGGAGTTTTGAAGCAAAGCAAAAGCCTAAATTGAAGTTCATGAAGTCTAGTTTCAATGCAACAAATCAGCCATTGATACAACGTCAGAGTAGAGAATTATGGACGTTACAAGTTAGGCGGGTAGAGCATGGGACTGCACTGCTACAATGCTACAGTGCCCACCGACTTTAATCCACTATATAAGGGCTAAAATCCATCTTTTTCTCCATAAGAAACTTCCCAAATACTCTAGAAATCTCAGCCAACATAAGAGAGCTTATATACACCACAAAGTAAGGATTTTACATAATTTTCAAGTGACGGAGTATTAATCGAGGTCCGAGTAACGTATAGTCGCGATTATAGTTTTGTTTTGTGTTGGAGTTGACTTGGATTCAAGTAAACATTGAAGATTTTGCTATTCTAGCAAAAGTAAGGTATGGATATCTTTTATTAATATTGATTTAGGAATATTTACGAGAATAAGATTTATAATTATTACGTTGGTATTGTTGGCGTATGGATTGAGGTTTGAAGAAAGTTTTGGGTGAAATTATGCATATTTATCTTGTAGAATCTTTATGATATTGTTGTTGATGTTAGTATGGTTGTTGTTATTACTGGTTGTTGGTATTGTGATTTCGGGCTAGGCATATATACAGGGGAGATGTTGCCCGAATTTCGGCAGATTCTAAATGGATTCGAATTAAAGGCTTAAGACGAACATGTGAGGATGAGTCTAATAATAGTGTGAATTGTTTTATATGTAGATTACGGGATTGCGAACAATCTTAAGTAAATTTCAAGACAGGAAGTAAGTTGGAAAGTCGAGAAATAAGCCTTCAGGTATGTTAAGGCTAGTCCCTTTCTTTCTAAAGGCATGATCCTTTTGTTATAAACCTTTGTGTCATACCCATAATATCTTTGGTTCCACAAATGCTAGAAGTTCACGAATCTCATGATCCTTATGATGTTTCCTAGAAACCCATGCATGAATTCCATAAAAATCCTCAATTCCAAGAATGTTAGAAATTCATGACTCTTAAAGTTTTTATGATGCTAAAGATGAATAATTTTTTTTATGATAACCATGACGATGATTATGAGGGATTTATTTATCAAAGCTCCAAGGCATACGAATTTCATGTTATTAGGAGATGATTTTATCATAGAGATTTCCAAGTACATGAGCTTTATATTATTATGAGATGATTGAGCTTACTTTACAATTTCTTAATTTCCTTCATTGTTGGTAATCTCACCTTATGACCCTTGTTCCTTCAAGGTGGGATAAACGATGATGATTGATCCATAATATAATCGGAGGCTATCGACCTTACGTCACTCTGATATAGTTGGGGCTTTTAATTGGGGCACTCATGCATGCTTTATATACATATGTATGTATTTTCTCACACCGAGCCGCGCTATAGTCGGCCGGGCATGGCACATAGATATGCACACCACTGCAGTGGGAATGTTATGATATCGCCCCGGATGCGGGAGGCCCGGACACGGGCTAATGATGATAACGCCGAGCCTTAATGGTCGGGCATGATACTATATATATAACAACGAGCCTTAATGGTCGGGCACGGTACTATATATATGTATAAAAATGTTTTTTTTTTAAAAAAAGTTAAGCATGTATGACATCCGCCTTAAGAGGCATCCAGACGTAGGGGTGGGCGTTCGGTTTTTCGGTTCGGTTTTATCAAACTTCGGTTTGGCTATTTCGGGTTCGGTTTTTTGAAGGTGGACACCGAACACCGAACCAAACTAGTTCGGTTCGGTTCTTTCGGTTTCAATTTTTTAAAGTTCGGTTCGGTTTGATTTTGGTTTTTTCAATTCGGTTTTTTTGATATAACATTAGAAGCGATTCCATTGACACTAATTCATATTCTCAAAAGCAATAAAACATTAAATTGATAAATTGAAATCAAAATCAAACAAACAGGATACACAAGAACAGAAAACTATAATCATGATATAGGATTACTAGATGTTATATACATACCGTAAGAATAATTAAGAAAAGACATAAAGGACATACATTAATCCTAAAGACACATCCTAGTTACCTTTCTTTGTTAAGGATATCTGATTTTCTCAATTGAAGTGGAAAATTAGGGATACAAATTCAAAAGAGGACTTATTACAATTGAGTTTTTTTTTTACTTTAAACTTAATGGGCCTGGACTATTTTAATATTTTTTTGGGTAATGTATTAAATTTCGGTGCGCGTTCGGTTTTTCGGTTCGGTTTTATCAAACTTCGGTTCGGCTATTTCGGTTTCGGTTTTTTTACGGTGGACACCAAACACCGAACCAAACTAGTTCGGTTCGGTTCAGTTTGTTGAAGTTTCGGTTCGGTTTTTCGGTTTTCGGTATTTATGCCCAGCCCTATCCAGACGTGTAGGTTATCTCTCTCTTATTTCATGTTACTTTTCATATCTGTATTATGTTGTTATTCATTCCTTACATACTCAGTACATTATTCGTACTGACGTCTCTTCTTGTGGACACTGTGTTCATGCCCGCAGGTTTAGGTAGTCAGGCGAGCAGCCCAGCACAGTAGGATATTGCTTCAGCTACAGTCAGTGTGCTCCACTTGGTTCGGAGCCGTAGTCTATTTTGGTATGATATTTTGATTTGTACATATGAGTATGACGAGGCCTTGTCCCGTCCTTCCTACAGTTTATATTTCCATAGAGGTCTGTAAACATTTGTACATAGTTAGCAAGTTATGTAGCCTTGCCGGCTCTATGATACTCGTGATGTTGTAGCGACCTTGTTGGTTTGCATATGCACATATATGTTGGATTACCGGATATTTTTATGTTGGGCCCTTTCTGCGTGTAGGTATTCTTTGAGTTATGTTATATGTTGTTCAAGGTAACTGTTAAGTCAGGTGGTTCCCAACCTATGGGTCGGAGCCCATCATGCCCCTCGTTGGGGTGTCACACCAACAGCCCGGGTTCTGGCCCACCGAGGGCCTGGCCCGGCCCACTTCGAATTAATATTTTAAAAAAAAAAATCATAAACAAGCATTTTTACATATATATGATAGATTTTGTAACTTTCACCATTTCTTCCTTTATCTCCTATTTGCTGTAAAAAATAAGTTAGTAACACAAAAAATTATGGCGGCAGAGAAAATATCTTTTGATGAACATGATTCGAGCAAATTAATATAATAACACTATTGAGCATCATGGATATTATTATAAAAATAATCAATTAGCATAATTAAAAGGAAGATAGTTATGTCAAAATGTTGTGTCATCAGTCATCCCTACTGATAGCTGAGTTTACAAAATCGTTTAAATGAAATAAAAGGATCAACTCACAAAGAAATTGGAAGATAGATTGTGATGAAGTACGAAAATATAGAACAACCAATGTCTAAGATCTTATTAGTTTCAAATATTTTATATATAACAATAATAATTAAATATTTTTTAGCGTATTTGAAATGTCTCCGCCGATGATGGAGAGGTGACAATCTGCAAATGACATTAGGACTTAGGATCAGATGAGATAATTAAATTAAGAACTTTGGTTTATTATCAAAACTCATGTGCATTGTTCCCATTTAGTTACTGTGTGATTTCATTTCAACTTTTTTTGGGGGGGGGGGGGGGGGGGTTAAAAAGATTAGCTTATTTATAGCAAAAAAAGTTTCCTAATTTATGTATATCTTGTATATGTTAATGGTATATTTGTGTATATCTTGAATATGTTGTTAGAATGAAGACTCCCAACGGCTATTTAAGTGCTAAAAATTATAAAAAGTTGAGAATGTGATACAAGACTACATAAGTAATTTAAAATAAAACTTCAAATTTAAATTGATAACATTGCAAATTCAAAACATACAAACTTGAGCGGTTAACTTATTACAAATGAAAAGTTCAAAACGCTAGCATCAATGGAGAAATTTAAAGAAGAGATAAACTTCAAAGTTCAATTTTGTGCCTCTTGTCCAAGTGCCTACGTAACAGACCGGTACCCCCAAAAGCTGGTTCAGACTTATGGAGATATATTTGACCACAATGTTGACATTTAACATGTTCCTCATCTACTCGCTCAAAATACAATCACACCGGACTAGAAATTGATCTTCGAACTAGAGGAGGAGGTGGGGGATTATCATTATCATTAAATTTAAATTTTGAAATTTGAACTTGGAAGTTGGAAGAGGGAGGGGAGAGAGAGAGAGATTTAGATGAGTAGGAAATTTAGGGAAAGAGGAGAGTAGGAAATTGTGAGATAATATGGAGAAGAATAAATGGTATTTATAGATTGACAATAGGGCCAAAGTATAATTTAAGGAACTTGATGGTTAAAATAAAGTTGACAACAACTAGATTTTAAAGTATCAAACTTAATAAATTTTAGTATTAGAATTTTTTTTAAAAAATAATTAAAATTCGGCCAGGCCCACTAACTAAAATCCGGCTCGGCCCACTTAGCTCACTATGTACCCTTACTCGGGTAAGGGGCTGGGCCGCACACCCCTTTCCCTCCTCCAACCCGCTCCCCAACCCAGCCCACTAACTATGGCCAAGCCCGGCTCGGCCCACTTGACAGGTTTAGACCAGAGAACCCTTGGTCAGCTTGCAGATTCCACCTTCACCCGCATGCTTATATCCGAGCTTTTCAAGAGTACCAAGAGAGATCAGATTCTTTTTCATATCAGGAACATGTCGAACATTAGACAATGTTCTTATGATGCCGTCATGACACCATACGGGCTGAACCAATGCCTGCTATTTCACATGCTACATCGTTACCCATAAGTACAGTCCCACTCGTCTGCTCATAGCTAGTAAACCAATCTTTTCTGAAGCACATGTGAAAGGTACAAGCTGAATCTAAAATCCACTTGTGTGTCTGAATGTCATCTGTTGAAGCAGTTAGCACATAATCTTCTCCAGATGTCTGAGCTACCTGAACCGTAGATGCACTGGCTATTGTTTTATCAATCTTCTTACTCAGGCAATCCCTCTCAAAATGACCCTTTTAATGACAACCCCAACATTCAGCATCCTTCCTGCTCACCCTTTTCCTAGACTTTGACCTAGTTACTGATTTGCCTCTCCTCTCTTTAGCTCGAGCGACCTCTAACCGTCAAACCCTCACCATGGTCCTCTTTCTCACAATTGTTGATATGGTTTCTTAATTCATCTGAATTCAATGCATGTCTTACCATCTGTAACGTGACCACCTCCTTACTGTACATCATTAATTAACTACGTCTTTGTACGCCGGTGATAATAAAAATAGTAGAGTGCATGCTAGTTCTTCATCTCCCACTTTAATATCAACATGAGTAAGATCCATAGCCAATTTATTAAAAGCATCAAGATGATCCTGTAAAGTTGTACCTGTCTTCATCTTGAAAGTGTGTAAACATTGCCTTAACAACATTCTAGTTGTTACTGATTTCTTCTGGTAGAGATCTTCAAGTTTCTTCTATAAACTCGTAGCTGTTTTCTCGGTACTGACTTCACATAACACGCTGTCTAATAAGGATAATTGAATTGCGCTAAATGCATCCATCTCAATCTTCTACTTCTCGACCTCTTTCGTATTTTTCGGATACGAGCCGTCCAAAGCATAGACTAATCCTTCTCTCCATAACAACGCTATGATCTTGATCTTCCAGATGTTGAAGTTATTACTTGCGCATCAAAATTCGCTACCTCAAACTTTATAGATGCCATAGTCTCCTCGTCTCCTAGATCTCACGACCTATAGGCTCTGATACCAATTGTTAGCGCGAAAACGATAAAAACATAATAATTAACATGGTCGGATCGATGTGATCCTAGTCCACGGAGATCGCCCGACACTTTTATTAATATCAAGGAAGAAAGTAAGTTGCAAGATTGAATACTCTTAAGTTCTATGTTCTGTTCTACTTAATGAATACTCTTTTGCATCAAAATCTTCCTCAAAGTGTCAATTTCTTCAAGTCAAACTTCGAATATTTGGATCTGAATTCAGACTTGATTAGTTCCCAACTTCAAACTTTTCAGTTTGAAGTTTTCAAACTTCAGCCCGAAGGTCGATTTAAAGTTGTGAAGTGGTCAAGCCTTTAGCAATTCCAACTTCAGACTTGAAAGACAATAGTTTAAAATTTTAGACCTGCAATTGTACCTTCAATTCTACAAGTTTGAATTTGATAATGTGGCACTAAACTTTAAAAACTTTGTAACTTCGTCCACTCTTTAAATAGGGTCCTAAAAACGGTTATTTGTGAACTTCCCCTTTGGGTAGTAGATAGAAACAAAGCCCATTTGCTCTTCAACCCCTACATCATTAGTTGATTTCAGGTGGGCAATTCGCTGGAATGCCCTTATTTTGGGGTGGTCTTTAATTTTTGTCCATTAAATTGGTGGTCTTTAATTTTTTGCCCTTAGTTAGAACCCTTTGGTTTCGGGTCCGAACCCCCGCTCAGTAAAAAATTTAAAAAGTTTTCGCAAGGTAGAGTTTGGATTTGCAAGACAGAGATTTGCCTGCAAAACTCTATCTCAGGCAGAATTTTGCTACCTTCAGGCAGAGTTTGGTCAGGTAGAGTTTTGAGGCAAACTCTACCTTTTGCCTTCAGGCATGCTAAAACTCTACCTTAAGCAGAGTTTTGCCTTATACATGAAGGCAAAACTCTGCTTTAAGGCCTAATTTTGGCCCGAACAGGCCTAACTTTGTTACAAAACTCTGCTTTGCGAAATTATCCTTCTTTTTTTTTTTTTTTTACTAAGCTGAATTTCGAACTCCAAGCATTATGATATTAGGTGAAAGGGCAAAAAATTAAAGACCACTAATTTGAGGGCCAAAAATTAAAGACCAGTGCATTTGAAGGACACTCCGCACAAAAAAATGATCTCAGGTCAGTTTGGATTGTGTGGGAAAGCTAACTAGTCGTAAAACATCATGGGCTGGACAGTGTGGTGGTTAACACATCACTTTTAGTCTGGACTTGAGTTCCAATAACACTTAGGTGTGTTTTTTTGGTCAATAATAATACCTGAATTAAAAAAAATTTAAAAACTAATACCTGAATGAAATTCAGTCACTCAATTAATTTTTCTATGTAGTCTTAATGGCACATTGTGGTAGTTAAACACAATTCATGTTTCATTGAATCTGATCATTTCGAATACCAGCATCGTGAAAGTCATATTGTTGAAGTGCATCATAAGGAGGTGTCGTGTGTGATGGAAAATTACGAGGCGATTCTTCAGTGGCGTGTAAACAAGGAGGTGATAGATAAATGTGAATTCGAAATTTGAAGTTTATGAGTTATGAATTTTAAACCTTTTGAAATTATTAAATTCTAAATTAATAATTTATTTATTATTAAATAAATTATTTAAGATAAATACAAAGTTGGATATCATGTGATTATAATTTCAAGTTTTTTCATGCCATATCTTGTATGCAATAAATACTATATTAAGATTTTGGCATAAAATTAATATCAACTTTAGGAGAATAATAATTCAGAATTTTATTTTGGAATTAGTATTTTGATCCTGATTACCAAACGACCTCTAAACATTATGTTCAAATTCTCACTCCATTTTAATTTGTTTGTCTTGCTTTCAGTTTTAATCCGTTTAGAAAAGAATACATCTTTCTCTTTTTGGCAACTCTTTAATTTCAATTTTTTCACATGAGTGTTTAAGAGCACATATTAAAGGACATTTTTAGTATATTCCACAAAATATACTACATTCAAAAGTCTAATTTAAATTCAGGATCAAGTCAAAACGAGACAAACAAATTAAAACGAGGGAGTATTATTTTCGTATATAAAAGCGGCAAGATTTTGTAAACTTTTTGAAACTGACTTCACTACCGAGAAAAAGAGGAAAGAAAAACGAAGGGGGGTTTTCAATGGAGGTCGTTGAACAAGTTTGTAATAAAAAATTAAAAAGTAGAAGTGAAAGTGGAAGCATTTCCATGAAAGACAAAGAAATGGAAATAGTATTGGTTATTTCAGATGATAATAATAACACCTGAAATAGCTAATGAAGTGAGTTGTAGGATTTCAACTCAAATAGCTAAAGAAAAGTTAAGCGAATATAGGCAAAAAATGACTACATTGGATGAAGAAGATATAAATAATAGTAGGAAAAAAGAGGTCGAAAGATGATGTGGAGAATGCATCAAATCAACGAAATAGAAAGAGGAAGGATGAGAATGTACGAAATTTTTGAACTTTTTGAGCACTACATTTGAAATAAATGATCATTTAGGGTGTGTTTCGGTATGACATAAAATGTTTTCCAAGAAAATATTTTTCCGGAAAATAAGTGATTTTCTTGCTTATTTTATTTGTGTTTAGTATGCAAGTCAGAAAATGTCATTTTAAGAGCATGTAGATGTATTCAAAGCAAAACACTATGAGGTTTTTGAATTCTGAGTGTAACTTCTAGTGATGGAGGAAGGGTAGGTGGAGTAGGCAGGGGAAAGACTGGGGTGGTGGTGGTAGGTGGAGGGGTAGGCCGGGGGGAGCGGGGTGGTAGATAGGTGGGCGTAGTGGTAAGGGGTGAGGTAGCTGGCGGGGGGTAGTAAACTAGAGGTGGGGTTTGGGCGTGCGGGTGAGTGGAGTTAGGGGTCGGTGGGGGGAGGGGGGAGGTGAGTGGATAGTACGGGGATGAGATTGGGGATGCGTTGGTGTGTTTTTATTGATCCAGAAAATGTTTTCCCTAAAATTTTTGAGAATTTTTGAGGAAAACATTCGGAGGAAAAAAAAAATTAAAAATTCAAGATGTTTAGTGCAACCAAACAAGGAAAAATAGAAAACATTTTTCGTCATACCAAACACACCCTTAGTTTATTCCTCTAGAATATGAGAGAGTACTAACACTAAATTGTCTCATAAAATGGCAGGGGAATGAGATTGAATCCGATATGTGTCATCAGTGCTAGAGGAATGACAAAGGAAGGGTTGTTCGGTGCACCAGCTGTAGAACAAAGCGATCCTGTGTTCCTTGCATGACCACATGGCACCAAAAAGTTTTAATTTTTCTTTTTTAGTCTTTTTTCGAAAAGAATGACACGTTTCTATATTTAATAAGTTATTAGTTTTAAAGTTTGCATTTTACCCTTAATGACACTCCTTTGTACGACTAGCATGACATGGCTAAGACTGAAAAGGATAGTTTTGGTTTGTTATACGCGCCTTTTGTTTAAAACCACATCACAAGATTCAGAAGTCTTCTTTACATTCTTAAACATGCTTAATCAAACTAAGACACATAAAATCGAAGGGAGTATATTGTTGGTTGTGTTCATTTATGTGAGTTAACTTTTGTGAGCTTTTAATTGTAAGTTGGACTTGCAAAGAAACATTACTCTGCTCCTTGTGGCTTTATTTGAGCAGTTTATCTCTTGATGAGATATTGCAATTATCACAACTGATAAGATGCAAAGCATGAAGACCATTTTAACGACTTGAAGCTTTATATGTATCCAATCTAGTTTGCTTTAATTTATATTATCAACCTCAACACCAATTCACGTCCGTGTAGTTTTCTATTCGGGTTTCTCATGACGAACTTTTCCCTTTATGATCAAAAATAGGTACCCTGGGATGGGTGAGGAAGCTTTTACCGAGCCTTGTCCTGTTTGTCGGCAAAAGTGTAATTGCAAAGCCTGCTTGCGTCTGGACGGGCCTATAAGGGTTGGTTTCTTTGCTGTTCCACTTTTATTAAGTTGTATTCCTATTTTGCAAGTCAACCGTATATGCTACGCTTTAATGGTTGCAGGCTTTGAAGAATTTAAAATATGAGGTTAACAAAGAAGAACAGGTTCAGTATTCAAAATTTATCTTGCAAAAGCTGTTGCCTTTCTTGAGAAAACTCAGTGCAAAGCAAGTGATGGAGATGGAGATTGAAGCTATCATTTAAGGTTACATTATCTTTTTTAAAGATTAGATGTCGTAAGGGTTATGCCATATTCTTTTCATTTTGGCAAGCCCTTAGTATGCATTTTAGATTCTGTTAGGTGATATATATGGCACAACTAGAAAAGATAACAAAATAGTCATTTCTCTTCCATATATTTGCAAAGGGTTGAGTTTAAAAGGATTTTTAATGTTAAATAGGGAATGTTTTAACATAATTGCTGCTTCCTAGATAAGGAAGAATAGCTTTGTGTCATAGGTTTCATGCATTATCATCTGGTTCTTATTGTAGCTAGAATTTCCCTTGTTTATTTGGGCAGGATCACCGGTGTCAAAGATAAATCTGCAGAAGGGGAAGTGTCATGAGAATGAGCGAATGTACTGGTAAACATGAAGAACATCTTCTTTCCATGTCAACCTTTTGGAATGATTTCTAAATAATCTAAATTGAGCAATGTTTTCTGCAGCAACAATTGCAAAACATCCATTGTTGATTATCACAGAAATTGTTCCAGCTGTTCGTATGATCTCTGCCTTTTTGTCGGGAGCTTAGAGATGGTCACCTTAAGGGAGTTGAAGAAGTCATCATTGAATTCACTAACAAAGGGAATGCTTATTTGCATGGTGATATGGCATCTGATTAGGTACCAAATACTAAAATAGAACTTCAAGAAAGACTAAGAATAATACTTCATCAAAAAAGAAAAGCCGGACACCAGAGAATTCTATTGGTCCAGCGGGTGAATGGAAATCCAATGCAGATGGTAGCATCTCTTGTCCAACAGAGAATTTTGGTGGATGTGGTAAGGGAATTTTAGAGCTGAAGTGCCTGTTGTCAAAGTCAAAATATCCGGTCTCTGAGTTATTGGCAAAGGCTGAAGATATTGCCAAAAGATGTGAATTGGAACATATGCCTGAAATATCTCAGGGGTCATGCTTATGTATACAATTAGTTGATGAAACTGATATGCAGAAAAGTAAATTGCGTAAAGCATTATCTCCTGACAATTCAGATGACAATTATTTGTACTGTCCAGCCGCTAAAGATCTTCAGCAGGAGGATCTGAAGCATTTCCAGTGTCATTGGCTGAAAGGTGAACCTGTGATTGTCGGTAATGTGCTTGAGACTGCGTCAGGGTTAAGCTGGGAGCCTATGGTTATGTGGCAAGCGTGTCGCCAGATAAAGAACATAAACCATCCCCTTCATCTGGATGTCAGTGCCATCAACTGCTTGGATTGGTGTGAGGTCAGTTTAATACTTCCCTACGATACATGAAGCAAAACTATCTACTCTTTTTGTGTGTGTGTGTGTGGGGGGGGGGGGGGGGGTAACCCTATGCATCTTGGTAATCCCTATCTCTATTTGCATCAATTTATGGTTTCCTTGCTCTTAAATTTAGCTAGACAACTAAATATCTTAGTAAAATTGTTTTCTAGTTATAAAACTATAGTGAAGAATCTCACCATCCGTGTTGTGTTAGCATCAGCTCTGGTTTTCGTGATGACAATATAGTTAGGTTGCAAACTGAAATACCAATCAATTTACAGTTTAGATCAAAATTTAATGCTTGATACAAAGTTTAATGTTATGACTGTACCTTAATACCATGGCTTTTAGTCAAAGGAATTTGATGATACTAATTTGTAGAGACAGGGTGGGGGATTTTCCAGCATCCATTTTGAATTGTCATCATATCGGCAGATGTATATGCTTGGTGCTTTCTTTTATGATGGATGATTCTTTTTTGCTTTTTGTGCCTTAGTACTATGTTTTTAGTCAAAGTAATTTGATGATACTTGTAGAGTCAGCGTGGGGGATTCTCAAGCATCCATTTTGAATTGTCATCATTTGGCAGATGTATATGCTTGGTGCTTTCTTTCATGATGGATAATTTTTTTTTGGCTTTTTTAAGCTAATGAAACACTATTGTGAACCAATGATTGTAACTACCGTTCTTGATAATGCATTGGGATTGAGCTGGCAACCTATGGTTCTGTGTAGAAGCGGATTCAGGATTTTAAGGTTGGGGGTTCAAAAAAAAAATTATAACAACAACATACCTAGTGTAGTCCCACAAGTAAATCAGAGCATTCTGGAAAAAAAGAAAAAAAAAAACGTGGGTTACTCTTTTGCTGGAAAAAGAAGAAGCAAATTTGAATTAAAAAAATGATTCCAACGGGAATGGATCCCGCATACATTTGGACAAAAATCCCCTTCAAGTGTCCCCTTCTTTGCCATTGAACCATCAATCATTTAGTTGTGGATTCCAAACTGAAAATACTTATACTTGACTATAATTTTCAATATAATAATAGGACCTACGTTAGCGGATGTGGGTTCCTGAGAACCCACACCCGCTACTGTAGATCCGCCCCTGGTTCTGTGGCGTGCTTGTCGATAAACAAAGAAGGTTTGTCCTGTCATTTATCTAGAACTGCGAAACACAAGCTAACGTTGTTGCACCTTATGCGATATCCTAATAACCGCATGATTAGGCAAGTCTACTGATTTCTCCGTTCTGGCCTCTGGATATGGATCTAGCCATAGTTTTGTAGTTCAAAGTCTTCATAAAACACAATTGTGGCCCTATTGTAGCTTAAAACGTTCAACTTCACGTGACCAGAAGTCATTATTGGGATCTTATTCATTTGTTCTATAACTGGTCTCTTTTTTGTTCTCTGGCAAGTGTTATTGGATTTAGTTCAAGAACTTATCTCATTGTTGTATTTGTCAGCCTTGTGACTTGTTCACTGCATTATGTGAGAGTTAAGCGGCCACGTATGCAGACACGTGATTTTTGACCCTCCCTGAGATGTTTTCCCTTCTAGTGTCTAAATATTTTTTTTAATTTTAATCTTGAAGTGTCGATTTAATTTTATTTTTATTTAGTAAGTTTATTTACGAAAAATAAGAAGAGGGACAAAAATATTTACTATTTCTAGAGTACAAGTTTTGTGTTTTAATGAAAGAAAAATAACAAAAAATAGATTTCTTTTAATCTAGTTTATTTAGTTAATTAGCTTTTAAATTTTTCCTTAGTGTAATGATTTTTCTTATTTTTTTAATTTAAAAGTAGTTTATTAATATTTTATCTTGGTGTTTTTATTTAATCAAAAGAAAAAGAAAATCAAACCAATGACAGACAGCCTATCACATGGCAAAATTCCACTCTATCCATATCCATGGCATATCCCATTTTTGAGAAAAAGAATATCCAAGGACATTTTAAAAAAGTTAAGCTAAAAGTGGCATACAAGCTTACACCTAATTTCCTAACATAGACAATCATCTACGCTACACCAAAAGAAATCAGCCGCAGCTAGCAAAGGAGAAAACAAAAACTTAGCAGCTATGCTCTAATAGACTTAGAGGAACCCAAAAAAAAAAAAAAAAAAACAGTTGTAGCCTTCTCTTATTGACAATTTCCATACCTAGCTCCTTCGTCCTTTTTTTTTTCATTGAAGCTAGCATTATCCTTTCATGATATTTCACCATGTAAAAGTGAATCACCTCACCATTTTGTTGCTAGTTTTAGTTACTCACCCCACCTTGAAACAACACCAAAAACCAGCCACCAAACACCACCATGAACAGCAAACATAAACTCACCCAAAACCCCCAGAACCCAGCTTTGAAAGGTTTGTTTGCCTGGGTTTCTTCTATTTTTGCGACACATATTGAGTTTTGTGCTTGAGGTACAGGTCAAGGTTTCCGATTGTCGGCGGTATCTCGTCGATGTCAAAGCTCGTCGAAGATCTTTGAATTCCTCTGTTTTCATAATACGCAACAGAGTTGTAACAAAATTTCAGTAATAAAGGTCCAATGTTTCCCATTCGACTATTATTTCATCAAATGTTTGCTTGCTTATCCTATGTTATTTTCCTTTTGTTTAATCTTGTGATTCCTGTTAATCAAATTGTAATCTGGTTATATAAACTAACGAACAGTGTGTTTATTTCGAGCCCACAGAAAACTGTGTTTCCTTAAAGAATTTAATCCCCTCACAGTTGCCAAAGGTTTGGATTAATTCTTCCCAGGATAGAATGCAATTCTATTCTGCAATACCGGCAATGGAAATTGCAGAATTTCAGCGAACTCAACGAATGGTAGTAATCACACGACACTTACTGATTTTTGGTTTTGAAAAGAATGCAGTATGAGGGGAAAGGAAATTGCGTTTTTCAGAGAACAAAAGTGTTTTCAGTTTTTCAGTTTTCAGTGTGTAAAGAAATGAGGCGAAGCCTCTGAAAATTTATAGCCTGTTATTGTGATCTGAACAGGTATGAAAGTGCCTGTTCGGTGAAGGAGATGACCGTTGGTCATCGTTATGTCCGTTGAAAAAAAAATCCGTTGGGAAAAAATAATTCCGCGAATTTAATGAATTAAGTTAATTTCGCGGGAATTAATTAATATCCGGATTAGAAATATGAAGTAACGAAAATGGAAATAAAATAAATTTGGTCCAAAAAGATTATCAATCAATCAGATCATTTGACCAAATTCAAATCCAAATCCAAATCCAAATCCGAAGCCGAAGCCGAGCCGAGCGACGATGACGACGCGAGGGGTGGTCCTCTTCTCAACCCTTTTTGAGCTAGAGAATGTGTTGCTTAATATAAGCACACACATAACACTTTCAACCACCAATGTGGGAGAAGTGTTCACTTGAAAGGTTGTTTTTCAAACTTTCATTTCCCTCCACTTTTGTTTCCCTCAATTTTCCAATTCATACTTCACCTTTAAAGTCCCTCATTTAATGCATTTGTGGACTTTAAACTTAACAATCCCCCACATGAATGGAGAATGGATATATATGCAACATGCCTAAAAACACTTGTGTGATTACAGGTAAGGATTAACCGCATCTGGGTAAGTAGGTTTCCCTTTGAACTTTCCATAGTGAACATACATCGGATATACTCGATCAATCGGTAGATTTGATATCTTTTAACCGTCGATCTTTAATGTATATCTAGACAACATATGTCACACACTTAACCATTCTTGGTTCTCATTGTTGTGTTCGTTTCAGCCTTGAACGCCGCCTGGTTTCATAAGTGTGTAGAGAACTGGCCTTACTCTAATTCTCCTTGAAGCGACTTCCACTTCACGCTCACATAGGTGATTCCTAAACATGTCATCCTGTAGATACACAATTTGATATACTTCGTATCAAACTTAGAAACCATTAAAAAGCCTTTGCGCTTTATCCTTGTTCCTGAACATTGTCTTATCATGAGAATGGATTGAGTTTGACGACAATGTTGAACTGTCATTCATAACTTTGTTTGATCTCCTTGAACCTAGATCTTGGGATTTCCAGTCAGCTAGGTGGATTTACCATTATTATGACTTGTTCTTGGCCATAATCCCATTCCCTTTGATGATTTATCAACCGCCTCTCTAGTTAGGCCTTTTGTAAGTGGATCTGACACATTATCCTTTGACTTTACATAGTCAATTGTGATAATTCCATTAGAGAGTAATTGTCTAACGGTATTATGTCTTCGTCGTATATGACGAGATTTTCCGTTATACATGACGCTTCCAGCCCTTCCTATTGCAGCTTGACTATCACAATGTATGCATATAGGTGCCATTGGTTTAGGCCAAAACGGAATGTCTTCCAAGAAATTCCGTAGCCATTCAGCTTTCTCACCAGCTTTATCCAAAGCTATAAATTCTGACTCCATTGTAGATCGAGCGATACATGTCTGCTTGGATGATTTCCAAGAAACTGCTCCTCCTCCAATGGTGAAAACATATCCACTTGTGGATTTGACTTCAGATGATCCGGTGATCCAATTTGCATCACTATATCCTTCAATTACCGCAGGATATTTATTATAGTGCAAAGCATAGTCTTGGGTGTATTGTAAATACCCCAAAACTCTTTTCATTGCCATCCAATGAGTTTGGTCAGGATTACTTGTGTAACGACTCAATTTACTTATTGCACAAGCTATATCTGGTCGTGTACAGTTCATAATGTACATTAAACTTCCCAACACTCGAGCATAGTCTAACTGAGACTTGCTTTGACCTTGGTTCTTTGTAAGAGCAAGGTTCACGTCAATCAGAATCTTTGCAACGTTAAATCCAGATACTTAAATTTTTCAAGTACCGTCTTAACATAGTGAGTTTGGGACAATGCTAGACCTTGAGGAGTTCTATGGATCTTAATTCCTAGAATTAAATCAGCAACTCCTAAGTCTTTCATATCAAACTTGCTAGCAAGCATACGCTTAGTAGCATTTATGTCGGCAATGTCTTTGCTCATTATCAACATATCATCAACATACAGGAAAACAATGACTAAGTGATTTGGAACGTTCTTAATGAAACACATTTATCACATTCATTAATTTTAAATCCATTTGCCAACATTGTTTGGTCAAATTTTGCATGCCATTGTTTAGGTGCTTGTTTAAGTCCATAAAGTGACTTAACAAGTCGACACACCTTCTTCTCTTTTCCGGGAGTTATGAACCCTTCGGGTTGATCCATATATATTTCTTCCTCTAACTCTCCATTCAATAATGTTGTTTTCACGTCCATTTGATGGATATGGAGTCCATACACCGCATCCAACGCTATCAACACCCGAATGGATGTTATCCTTGTTACCGGTGAGTATGTATCAAAATAATCAAGACCTTCTCGTTGTCTGAATCCTTTGACAATGAGTCTTGCCTTATATTTATCAATAGTGCCATCATCTTTCATTTTCTTCTTGAAAATCCATTTGGAGCCTAAAGGTTTGTTTCCCGGAGGAAGATCAACCAATTCCCAAGTATGATTGTTTAATATGGATTCTATTTCACTATTGATTGCCTCTTTCCAATATTGTGCTTCGGAGGAAGACATTACTTCTTTGAAAGTTTGAGGCTCATTCTCTACTAAGAATGTCAAAAAGTCTAGACCAAAGGAAGTCAATGTTCTTTGACGTTTGCTACGTCTTGGATTCTCTTCGTTAGGCATATTTTCCTTTGTTTCTTCCCGGGGTCGTTTAGGTCTTTCACTAGACGACTCACATTCTATTTTATACGGATAAATATTTTAAAAAAATTCAGCATTATCAGATTCCATAACCGTATTAACATGAATGTCGGGATTTTCTGATTTATGAACCAGAATACGATATGCTTTACTATTGGTGGCGTATCCTATAAAGACACAATCAATGGTTTTTGTTCCAATTTTTACCCTTTTGGGTTTAGGAATTTGTACCTTGGCTAAACACCCCCACATTTTGAAATATTTTAAGCTAGGCATTCTACCTTTCCATTTTTCATATGGAATGGACTTTGTTTTGCTATGGGGCACTCAGTTGAGTATTCGGCTTGCTGTAAGGATAGCTTCGCTCCACAAGTTTTGCGGTAAACCAGAACTTATTAATAAGGCATTCATCATTTCCTTCAACGTTCGATTCTTTCTTTCGGCAATTCCATTGAATTGTGGGGTGTATGGGGCAGTAGTTTGATGAATAATTCCATATTCTAAGCATATTTCTTCAAAGGGAGATTCATACTCTCCACCCCTATCACTTCTAATCATTTTGATTCTCTTGTTCAGTTGTGTTTCGACTTCATTTTTGTATTGTTTAAATGCATTAATAGCTTCACCTTTGCTATTAAGTAAATATACATAGCAATATCGAGTGCTATCGTCAATAAAAGTTATAAAGTACTTTTTCCCACTGTGTGATGGTGATGTCGGTATGAATTAAGTCTAAAGGATTGGAATTCCTTTCAATAGACTTATAAGGATGCTTAGCATGCTAGGATTCGACACATACTTGACATTTGGACTTATTGCATTCAAACTTAGGAAGTATTTCTAAGTTAATCATTTTTCGCAATGTTTTATAATTAACATGTCCCAAACGTGCATGCCATAAACTATTTGACTCAAGTAAATAAGATGAAGGAGAAATTTCATTCATATCAACTGAGATTACATTGAGTTTCAAAAGGCCCTCTGTGAGGTAGCCCTTTCCAACATACATATCGTTTTTACTAACAACAACCTTATCAGAAACAAAAACACATTTAAATCCGTTCTTGACTAGTAGTGAAGTTGAGACTAAGTTCTTCCGCATTTCTGGAACATGAAGGACATTCTTAAGCGTCACAATCTTTCCAGACGTCATCTTCAAGGCAATGTTGCCTATTCCCTCGATTGTGGCAGTAGCAGAATTGGCCATGAATATCGTCTCATTGGGGCCAACTGCATCATAAGAAAAAAAGAATTCCTTGTTAGAACACACGTGGCGAGTAGCACCCGAGTCTATCCACCATTCTCGCGGGTTACCTACCAAGTTTCATTCGAACAACATGGCACATAGATTATACACTTCATTATTCATTTCAGCCATATTGGCTTGACCTTTCTTCTTCTTCTTATCCTTTTTCGAAGCACGACAGTCTGAAGCCATGTGTCTAATTTTGCCGCAATTGTAACAACTTCCTTTGAATTTCTTCTTGCTTGGAACATTCTTCCCTCCAGAAGCCCGCTTCCTTTTCTTTGAACTTGTAGGGGCAGTTTCAATGATGTTTGCCCCCATTATTGCTTGTTTGCCATTGGCCTTCTTCTCAGCAGATCTGTTGTCTTCCTCAATTCTAAGACGGACGATTAGATCTTCTAATGTCATTTCCTTACGTTTGTGCTTTAAGTAGTTTTTAAAATACTTCCACAAATGCGGCAATTTTTCAATAAAGGCCGCAACCTGGAAAGCTCTATTGACTACCATTCCTTCCGCAAGCAGATCATGTGTAATCACTTGAAGTTCCTGGACTTGCGACATGACAGGTTTATTATCTACCATTTTAAAGTCCAAGAAATTCGCAGCAACAAACTTTTTCAACCCAGCATCCTCGATCTTATATTTCTTGTCCAAAGCATTCCATAATTCCTTAGTCGTCTTACAGCCGCTATAGACATTATAAAGACCATCATCCAACCCATTGAGAATATAGTTTTTACATAGAAAATCAGAATGATTCCATGCCTCCGTTACGATGAAACGTTCGTTGTCCGGAGTCTCTTCTGGTGGAACAGGAACTTCCTCACTAATAATTTTTTGCAGACTGAGGGTTGTTAAATAGAAGAACATTTTCTGTTACCAGCGTTTAAAGTTTATGCCAGAAAACTTTCCGGGCTTCTCTGCCGCAACTATCACAGGAACAGTTGTGGTGCGACTGGAAGAGGCAACAGTCTTTGCACCAGAACCAGTAGCGTTCTCGACAATGATATCAACCATTTTTCTGTTTGACAACAAAACAGAACCAGAATCAATAAATAGAATGCACAAAGTAATAACGTCGATGAAGTTTTTATATTCTTCTAATCGAACACACAAAGTAATAATCTCGATGAAGTTTTTATATCTTCGAATCGAGTAGATTATTGGAGTAGAAAATTCGAGGATTTTAGTCTCCAACCAGAACAGAATATTAGATGAAACAGAAGTATAATTAATTAAATTCTTTAAGTTTGTGATTCCTGTTAATCAAATTGTAATATGGTTACATAAACTAACGAACAATGTGTTTATTTCGAGCCCACAGAAAACTGTGTTTCCTTAAAGAATTTAATCCCCTTACAGTTGCCAAAGGTTTGGATTAATTCTTCCCAGGATAGAACGAAATTCTATTCTGCAATACCGGCAATGAAAATTGCAGAATTTCAGCGAGCTCAACGAATGGTAGTAATCACTTGACACTTACTGATTTTTGGTTTTGAAAAGAATGCAGTGTGAGGGGAAAGGAAATTGCGTTTTTCAGAAAACAAAAATGTTTTTAGTTTTTCAGTTTTCAGTGTGTAAAGAAATGAGGCGAAGCCTCTGAAAATTTATAGTCTGTTATTTTGATCTGAATAGGTATGAAAGTGCCTGTTTGGTGAAGGAGATGACCGTTGGTCATCGTCATGTCCGTTGAAAAAAAAAATCCGTTGGGAAAAAATAATTCCGTTGGGAAAAAATAATTCCGCGAATTTAATGAATTAAGTTAATTTCGCGTGAATTAATTAATATACGGATTAGAAATATTAAGTAACGAAAATATAAATAAAATAAATTTGGTGCAAAAAGATTATCAATCAATCACCGAATCCGAAGCCAAGCCGAGCGACGACGACAGCGCGAGGGGTGGTCCTCTTCTCAACCCTTTATGAGCTAGAAAATGTGTTGCTTAATATAAGCACACACATAACACTTTCAACCACCAATGTGGGAGAAGTGTTCACTTGAAAGGTTGTTTTTCAAACTTTCATTTCCCTCCATTTCCCAATTCATACTTCACCTTTAAAGTCTCTCACCTAATGCATTTGTGGACTTTAAACTTAACACATCTTGCCACAGTTAAGTGATAAACTGTTGTTTAAGTACTGAGGTTTAGGCTCATAAATAAACTAACTGTGTTTTTTTCCAATTAAGTTGGGGTGAATATAGTATTATTTAGTATTTAGCTTTATGTTTCTTATCTGCATGTCCATAATAGTTGTTGATTAGGAGTTTTGGATTAAGGAAATGACTTTGGGTTTAAAGGGAGGTTGATATTGTTTTCTCATGAATTTACTGTACTGGATCTATGAGAAGAAATAAAAGAGTTTTCCAGATTGCCGTTGAAGTTGGACGAAGGGAATATTTTTATTAAGTCATGGTTAAAACAAATTCCTTTTCTCTAAATATTGATGATTATATTTTTTTTTATTTTTAATAAAAGGGAACAGTGGTGCATGTTTGGATGTGTTTAGTTTTTACAGCAAGTTAGTATTCTTGTAAAGTTTTAGTTGTAGAAATCTTAAGAATATCTTTGGTACTAGCTTTAATTAGTTAGTAGATTTTGTTACTTAATACCATATTTACAGTTCACCATTTATTTGTATCTCTTTAACTCAATTGAATGTTGTCTTACGTACGCGAAGAGAAGCAACTTGATTTTCTTGTTTTGAAATATGAGCAAAGAGGCATATTCTGTAAATACTTTCGGCCTAGACCATATTAAGGCCTAACTAATTAAATACTAGTGTGAGATGAGCAAGATGAGACGCGAATTATTTCAAATCTCGTTATCAAGTGTAAAAGAAAAGAGCGGAAAAAACAATTGTAAGGGAGCGAGATGGGTTGCGAATTTATTCAAAGCTTGTTATCAAAGAGTGAAAAATGACTAAAATGATAAAGAAAAGCGTCTCAGATTTAAGAGATGAATAATTGCTTCTAATGGTAAATTCTTTAGGCGTGTCTAATAATAATTGTGTTGACCATGTGGATAGACCCGTTTCTTGGTTAAATGCATATAATCAAAGAAAAGTCATGTGGGTCATTCCGTTCCTTGACACTCTAATAATAGTTGTGTTGACCATGTGAACAAACCCGTTCCTTGGTTTAATGCATATAGTCAAAGAAAAGTCATGTGGGTCATCCCGTTCCTTGGCACTCTAATAATAATTGTGTTGACCATGTGGACAAACCCGTTCCTTGGTTTAATGCATATAATAAAAAAAAAGTCATGTGGGTCATCCCGTTCCTTGACACTCTAATAATAATTGTGTTGACCATGTGGACAGACCCGTTCCTTGATTAAATGTATATGATTAAAGAAAAGTCATGTGGGTCATCCCGCTCCTTGACCCCCTCTAATAATAATTGTGTTGACCATATGGACAGACCACTTCCTTGGTTAAATGCATATGATTAAAGGAAAGTCATGTGGGTCATCTCGCTCCTTGACACTCTAATATTATATAATTAAAGAAAGACCTTGTGTGCATACACTCTCCTAAACTTAAACAATTAAAACACGTTTTATCCAAGAATTAATTATAAGCAAGTATAAATCGATAAAAGCGACCGTGCTAGAACCACGGGACTCGGGGAATGAATGCCTAATACCTTCTCCCGATCTACAGAATTCCTTACCCGGTGTTTTATTTTCGCAAACCAATAATAAAAGAGTCATTTCCTTTTGATTAGGGATTCAATAAGGTGACTTGGAAGACCAAAACCCAATTCCAAGTGGCGACTCTGTAAATAAATAATCCCTATTCAAAACCGTCACTTCAAATGGAAAAACCTTAAACAATAAAAATCCGTGCGCGTTCATCATGCGGGGCCCAAAAAAGGGGTGTGACAAAGTCAATGAACTATTGCAAAATGGGTTGAAAATACTTTAATCCCAAAAGAAAAAAATGTTTGTCAAAAACTAGAACTATCTGCAACTGAATTTACAAGTAACCTCATAGTGCGTTCTGGTTACTTTTCTGGATGCATTTGAGGGTTAAAGGAAACGCGTTAACTAGCATGGTTACTTATTGCACAAATTAATGTTATATATCATCACCATTTGTACTCGAGGTGTAGTCTGGCGGTCAATTAAGTAGGTGAAAACCTTGGAGATCAGGGTTCAACTCACAGTACTAGAGACAAAAGTACTAGGTGATTTCTCCCCTTTTATCTAAACCTTGCTGGACAGAGTCACCAGGTGCTTGCGCTGGTGGAAGGTAGTAGGTACTCAGTAGAATAGTCGAGGTGTGCGTTAGCTAGACGAACAACACCGCTATTAAAAAAAAAATTATGTCATAAACCATCACCACTCTGACAAATGATCCACATTACTTCGCACAGTACTTAACTCCTGTTTCTTTCCATTAAGTCTTTTTTAGGTCAAGTGCAGTGTCTCATTTACAAATTCTAAGTAATATGTAAGTAAAAAACGTGTAAAAAGTTGTATTTTGTGTTATTTAACGATTGGGATCACTGAGACGTTAATTTCAAGCACGATGAGTTAAAATTGGGTGTCAACAGCCGTCCCTTTTCGACCGGAGATGATGTAGAAGTCTTCAGGCGAAAAGGTTGACTTGTAGCCAATTTTGGCTCAACAAAGAATTGTATTGACAAATTAAGGCCGAACGCTAATTCCTAAGTTGCCTATATAGGATTACAGGGGTATCATGGCATGTGAGTTATAAAGCTGATATGAAATGAGGTGAAAAAATTGGTTACCACCTGTTCAACTTGCTCAACATTGTGTGGACCGCATGGTCAGAGGATGTCATCTATTTATCGCATCTATTCTGATGCTAACTCCAGTGTTAGCAGAGCCTTGTTAAACTAGATCCACCGATTGCTAACTGTTATTCTAATGCAAATTCCAGCATTAGCGGAGTCTTAGTAAAATAGAGTCACTAGTTGTTGTCTTTGACTTTGATACAAACTCTGGTGTTAGTAGAGTGTTAATGTAAATAAAAAATATGTGCACTTCGACAAACTGTTGCGAAAAGTAAACATCTTTGCTTCAGTGTGGATGTAATGTTGTTGTAGGAAGAAACTCCTTTTCTTTGGCGGAAATGTAGTGCTGATGTAGAAAAGAACGCCTATGCTTCAGTGGAAATGCAGTGCTGGTGCGGAGGTAACGCCTTTGCTTCAGCGGGAAGGCAGTGTTGTTGCAGGAGATAACGCCTTTGCTTCGGCGGGAGTGCAGTGCTGGTGCGGAGATAACACCTTTGCTTCGGCAAAAATGCAGCGCTGGTGCAGAAGATAACGCCTTTGCTTGGCAGAAAATGCAGTGCTAGTGCGGACGTAACGCCTTTGCGAATGCAAAAATGCAGTGCTGGTGAAAAAATAATGCCTTTGCTTCGGCAAAATGCAGTGCTGGTGCGGAAGATAACGCCTTTGCTTCAGCAAAAATTGCAGTGCTGGTGTAGAAGATAATGGGCTTCTTCAAAAATTACAGTGCTGGTGCAGAAGATAGCGCCTTTGCTTCGGCAGAAATTGCAGTGCTGGTGCAGAAGATAACGTCTTTTCTTCGGCGGAGAATGCAGTGCTGGTGCATCGGATAACGCCATTGCTTCGGCGGAGAATGCAAGTGCAGAACATAACGCCTTTTCCTCAGCAAAACTTACAGTGCAAGAAGATAATGCCTTTGCTTCGGCGAAGAATGCAGGTGCAGAACATAACGCCTTTGCCTCAGCAAAAATTACAGTGCAAGAAGATAATGCCTTTGCTTCGGCGTAAATGCAGTGCTGGTGCAAAAAGTCACGCCTTTGCTTCGGCGGAGAATGCAGGTGTAGAAGATAATGCCTTTTCTTCGGCGTAAATGCAGTGCTGGTGTGAAAAATAACGGCTTTGCTTCGGCGGAGAATGCAAGTGCAGAAGATAATGCCTTTGCTTCAGCGTAAATGCAGTGCTGGTGCGAAAAGTAACGTCTTTGCTTCGGCGGAGAATGCTGGTGCAGAAGATAATGCCTTTGCTTCCGCGTAAATGCAGTGCTGGTGTGAAAAGTAACGCCTTTGCTTCAACGGAGAATGCAGTGTTATTGCATAGGATAACGTCTTTTCTTCGGCGGAGAATGCAGGTGCGGAAGATAATGCCTTTGCTTCGGCGTAAATGCAGTACTAGTGCGAAAAGTAACGCCTTTGCTTCGGCGGAGAATGCAGGTGTAAAAGACAACGCCTTTGCTTCGGCGTAAATGCAGTATCAATCCAGAGAGTAAATCCTTTGGACTATGAAGCAAAAGGTAAGGTCCTTGGGCCATGAAATGGTGTCTTTAGGCGATAAAGATGATGCCCTCGGTGTCCTGTTGTAGGGTTGGATGAGCCAATGCAGTGTCTTATTGTGGGGCTAGACGAGCCCAACGCAATGTCCTCTGTGGGGCTGGACGAGCCCATGCTTTTCCTCGAAATGCGCCATTGGTGGAATTTTTGAGGTCCCCTAAAACATTTTGTCCCAGTTTAGAAAACAGAAAAATTCTCGTACTTTCCGGGAAATGTGATGTCTCTTCTTGCTGAATTTTGAGGTTTACTCAAAAATGCTGCCCCGGTTTCATGCTTCAACGGAGAAAAATGAGGATTTTTTTGTGGTGAGACCAGATGTTCATACCCTGTAGAGTTAGTAACAACACAACAACATTTGAACTGTATTTCCTATGCAAAGAATTAAGAAAAATAGCAAAATCATGAATGCAAAAATCTAGCAAAAGTGAAAAATATTTTGGTATTTTTTTTTAATAATAAGAATGATTGATAAAATATGCCTGGACTTCAATTGGTACCAACAATTAATATTGTGCATAAGAATCACCATCATTTACTGTCCAACAAACCAAGATCGACTTATTGGTAATTCCTATAGCTTCAAGTGATACCTCAAACATACCTAAGGATCGACAAGATTGGTTTATGTTGTTTCAAACAAAGATTTTGAATTATACCTATCCTCATGTTTCTAGTGCCCTTACCACAAAGAAAATCCTAATTTGCATACATTCGAAGTATTTGATTTTAGGACATTTTGAGAAGCACACTCACACTCAGAAGGATGTTCAATGCATGTGATTGAGATACCATATGCTTGGCCTTTATGTAAGTATTCACTAATGTGAGAAAACCTGGAATAGGATCATGTAGGGCTTGTTGCTTGCTTGTAACGTAGGCTTGGGGTGGGGGGGGGGGGGTAGGATTCTTATTTGGATAAAAAGTGACTAATCCTCCCTTGAGCTTTGCACTGTGTCTGTGCTTTTGACATTTGTTGCGCTTCGATGCTTGACCTTCTCTGATTCGGTGTCCTTTATTTTGCATGTGCTTTGACTTCTTTGAATCTTTATTTATTGGAGCCTTTTTCCTTTTTTTTTTTTTTTGGAGTTTTCCCTTTTCTTATGAAGTTTCTCCTTTTTGTTAGTGTGTTTCTTGAAGTTTTGCTGGTTTATTTCTCCTTGTCTTTGCCTTTGCGGGGGCTTTTTGGCTCCTTTTTTCCCCCCTTTTACAAGTCGTCCTGTATGTATTTGACTTTTTGAACTTTGCATCTTTTGCTTTTTACATTGATAATTTACGCTTGAATTTTCATCTGCACATTTTTAGTGTGCTCAAGGAAGTCGGGCCAATAAAGGGTTAGTGCGTATAAGCACTCAGAAAGGTATAGGCTGAGATGTGATTGTTCAAACAAAAGGCTTCAGGCTCAAAGAGGGAATGCTAGGGATGATGTCATTTGGTAGGCTTGAAAGGAGCAATCGGATCAAAGAAGGCCTATGATCCTTTCCCAAACCAAGTGTAACTCAGGATTTCGCCTCAACAAACACAACGCAATGCAATTGAATTTTCAATCTAAAGCTCACCCCACAATGCACATGAAACAATGAGGTTGGTTTCGTTCTTATCTTTAGATGCATGCAAGAGAACTTTTCAAGTGTCACTAAGGTCGAGTAAGAAGTACCAAAAGAATTTATGGTTTACCATGAAGTCAGTTCTCTCTATCATACCAGTTCAAACACTTATCTCTTTCTTATGCACACTCCTAACTATGATGGTACCAACCAAGTCAAGGCTTTTATTATCATTTTTTTTTGCATGTATTTGAATTTTTTTTAAAGGAATATACAATTTTTTTATTTTTTAAAAATAAGTGATACCGAACCCAAAAAGGGCTGCCTACGTATCCCATCAGAATGAGAATCAAGTGTGCGTAGTTTGTGAAGATATGGTATAAAATGCGTGATTAAAAAAAATTATCTATTAAAGAAATTTAAATCCAAGAAAATCAAAGATATTTACTGAAATGAAAATATGTACAAAAAGTAATGCAATAATACAGAAAACTCGCAAGATATATTCTGAATTGAATAAAAATGCAAAAATTAATGCAATGATATAGATAAACTCAGAGTGGACGTCTTAAAATTTAGAATCTGTCGACATCTCCAAAAGCATATTTCTGCAAACATTATGACAATCATGTTAAAGCGATAAAGTAATGAGTGAGAGAAAGTGAAAGAATAAAAAAGTGAGGATGTATAGCCAAAAGATGCTTCCAATTATTTTCGAGGACTGTATGGGATCTCCCGACTATTTTCAGGACCAGGTATTGATCTCCCCATTGCCTTTGGTGACCTATTGTTGTTCCTCCCGCAGAGGAAATTATTTAGTTTTGGGAGGGGGTATTGGTTCGGGCAGACTCGGGACTCGAAGCTTTTTGTCCTTTATTTTGTTTAAGTTTTGAGCTTTTTGCCTGCTATCCCTCGAAAAAGTCCCTGCAAAAGAAAAGCACTTACTTGTATTGAACCATTAAATTTTGGAAAAAAAAAAAAAAAACTCAAACTCACATACCATAGTTCTGTGGCCTACGACATTTAGGAGGTGTGAAGGAAGACTTATGTCCCGGATTTCAAGACTAAAGATGGATGGAAGTTTTAGAAAGGCTGGCATTGCTATTAATGGGAGCTAGACTTGAGAGATAATTAATTGATGCATTTGAAGACATTTGAAAGGTTGAGGGTGTCATTGAACTACACCAAAAGAAACTGCCCCAATTTTAAATTTGTGGGAATTTATTTTGAAATAGTGGAAAACCACACCCTTATGTAGGGTTGCCTACGTGTTTTGTCAGGACAAGAATTAGGCCAAAACGTAGTTCGAGAGGATGGCTAGAATTAAAAGGGAATATATGATGTATGTATAATCATGATTGCTTGGGACATGCTATGGCTTTGACAAAATGATACTTTTAGGTGGGTGTATGGAGATTGATAATTTTGAGCAAGAAATAAAAAATAGCATAGTGCATGGATGACTCCTGAAGGATGAGAATTTGTGAAAGTATGAGAAATAATAAAAGAGTATGTTATTGTTGTAAACACCTAATTTTTGACCGAACATAAGTTTTTACACCCTTTTAGCTTTTAAATATTTCTTTTAGATGTAGATTAGATATTTTGATTTTTATGTCAATTTTAGTTAGCTTTAAAAATTGAAAACTTTAAAAATAGAGTCACATTTCAGAATAAATCTCGTTTTCATTTTTATTTTTAAGAGAAAAGAAATTTGCAAAAAAAAAAAAATCCAGCAACCTAAACTACCCCATCACCCTCACGTCCCCATCCTAAATTAACTACCCAAGACCCCTTCCCCAACTCCCACTCTCTCAATCCCTTTTTTTTATGCAACCAAACACACACACACACTCCCACTCTCACACGATTTCTCACCAATACACATGCACACAACCATCTACACATACGGACACCTATATAAATGCATATCCACGCACAGAAACAGATAGAGATACAACCACAAAACCAGAAAAAAAGCAGAGGAGAAGAAAAAAAGAAAACGTAGGAAGAAAAAAAGAAAAAGAAGAACAAGAGAGAGTAGAAAAAAAAAATACACAGAAACGTAAAAGAGCAAACACACACACAAAAAAAAAAGTTTTTCTTAAAATTCGAGTTTGAGGTTTCCGTTGGTGGTTTCGAGTTCGTGTACTTGAAGTTAGTCGTTATTAACTAGGAAATCGGTAGAATATTGTAGCTTCATATTATTATTTTTCAGCGAGATATTTACGCAAAGGTAACAACCGAATCTTTCTAGTAGTTATTTGGTGTTTTTTTTTTTCTCAATATATAATACAATCCGTTCTGGCTCCATTTAAAATTTGTTGACGCTTTTGTTGAAGATCATGCATGTCTATTGAAGGTTTTGGTGATATTATGAACATGATGGATGAGTTTTAGTGGTATTTCTTCTTTCTTTCTATTTGCTGAATGTTAAAATGTTTAGTGATTAATATTTCGTTGGATTTATCTGCATATGTTTGTTTGTTTTGCCATTTTAATAATGAGTATAAACTGATATAAATCTTTTAATCATTACTATTTAAATGTTTCAAAAGTGAGTTGAGAACTCTAACTGCTAGTACACTTTTAGTTATGAAATTAAGAAGGAGAAGTTTATGTTTGATAAGTTATATGATATAGACAACTGAAACAGTTAAATGGAGGTTTGATTTTTATTACTAATGTGTTAAAGGAAACGAATAATTTATGTATTTTAAGTGCTTTGTTGCGGTGCTCCGTTTCAATACTTAAAAAGTTAAAATCTAAATTTATTTGTCTTTAATCATTATTATCATAACATGGAAATGCCCTTCATAGTTTGGGTTTTTGGATCTCTATCGTTGAAATAATTTGCATGAGTATGAATATTTTATTTAATGCTCAAATATTGAATCTTTGTAGGTCGAGTTCAGTTCTTGCATATTTTCTTTAAAAATTTATTTTACTCGTCTCTTTATCTCAAATTATTAGGGAGCACTCTTAGGTTGATAACATTTGTTTAAATGAGCAAATATTAGTCTAAGCATAACCGTGCTTAAATTATTAATGATATGTTCGGTTACAGTCTTATCAAAGAGTGAAAAGGGGACAAAATAATTGTTTTGGATTAATTACACCTTTTGACCTAAGATTTTAAATAAAGATAATCACCATTGTTTAAATAAGGTGAGTAGGTTAAAAATTCTAGGTGCGATACACAAGTTAAGGTCGCGTTTACGCGTCTAGCTGGTGTAAGTCGAGGCTGAGGTCGCAACTATGCATCTTAGTCAAGACTAGTAAAAGGTCAATAATATTTAAGCGAATCATAGGCATAGCTAAATAAACACATTTTCTTCAAGATTAATTTAAGCCGAATATTAGTTGATAAAGCGACCGTGCTAGAACCACGGGACTCGAGCGGTGCCTCACACCCTCCCCTCGGTCAACAGAATTCCTTACCCGGACTTTTATTTTCGCAGACCAATAAAAAGAGAGTCATTTCCTTTTGATTAGGGATTCATAAGGTGACTTGGAACACCAAAACTCAATTCCAAGTGGCGACTCTGTAACAAATAAAATAATCCCTCTTCAAAACGTCACTTTAATTGGAAAAACCCTTTTAAAATAAATTTAAATAAACTAATTTATTTATTTATGAAAAAAAAGGGGTGTGACAATTGTCACGATCCGACTAGGGGCCATGACGGGTACCCGGAGCTGACTACCGAGCACCTATCATTAGGCTAATCATCATACTCAACCTGAACATATAAAATCTCTAAAGCAACCCGTATCTATATACATAAGCCCTCACGGCTACAAAAATGATATACAAAAGTATGATGACATCATCATGGGACACAATTTACCCACACATACGTATCTACGAGCCTCTATTAAAGTACTAGACATAAGGACGGGACAGGACCCCGTCGTACCCAAAATATATACACAAAAGAATATGAACATAAGTAGCACCTCCGGAATAATGAAGTGCTCCTGTGAATCTGCTGATAAGCTCCTACGGATCCGCACTGTCTCCCTGTCTACCTGTGGGCATGAACATAGCGTCCAAAAAGAAAGGACGTCAGTACGAACATTGTATCGAGTATGTAAGGCATGAATAGTAATAGCATAATAAAGAAACAATGAAACATGAGCTGAAGATATGACCTGCTTAACCTTTAAAGGACAACACATGTATGCATATCATGTATACCATCATCGTTAACCCACATCCGGGTAACCATCATAATGCCGCCCACTAGTGGTGTCATGTCCGGCCCTCTAGGCACGGTGTAATCATAAGCATCCCGCATTAGCGGTAACATGTCCGGCCATCTAGGCACGGTGAAATCATATGCAGCTCGCCTTTGCGGTAAGGCACGGTGTAATCTCATCATCATATACATCTCATAAAGCATGCGTAAGAACTTAAGACAAACTATAACTCTATCGGGGTGACGTAAGGTCGAGAACCCCCGCTTTCATTATGGAGTAGTCATAATCATCCTGCCTCATCTTGAAGGAACTAGCATTATAAGGTGAGTGTAACAACAATAAATATCATCAAGGAATCATTAACTTCATAATAATATCATATCATAGGCTTTGGAATCTTTAGACATAGACTCATCATCATTATTATTCATATTCGTAACATAGCATAAGCCTTAGAATCTTTATAAACTTTGACTCGTATTTTCCGGAATGTAAGAAGGTCATGGAGAATAAGGATAGTCATGTCATAAGAATCATGCCTTAGAAAAGAATGGACTAGCTTTACATACCTTTACGTTTCGCTAACTTTATCACTTGAACGCTCCCCTCCAACATTCACGTTTCTACATTCAAGGGAGTTCGTACTAAAATTAGATAATCGATAACATAGGTATGCTTGAACTAAAGTTGGGCAGCATCTCCTTTGTTTCTACAACCTTCTCCATATCATATAACAACTCCCAAACATCAATAATAACATTCATAATCTCATAATCAACAATCTTCATCAACCATACATTATTCAATTCCCCCAATTCTATTTCAATGTCATCCATAACCATGGTCATAATACAACATTACATTCATCCTCCTATAATGTTTCTCCCATGTTATTAATATCATTTATAACAAGATTATACTCATAACATCTCAAGAATTATGATTCATGTCAACTACTATTCAAGAATACCATATTTTCACACTTGAGCTCCATGTTCCACTTTCTTCCATAATCTAAGTCTTTCAACCATTCGATATGCTAAATAACATGTAATGATTATGAAACTCACCTTTGATTGTGTAGGATAAAGTTTTGGATGAAAATGCTTCACTTGAAGAAAAACCCTAGCTTCAATCCAAAGAGATTTCTTGACTCTAGCAACCCCTAAGAGCTTCCTTGCACTTGATTTCCTTGAATTAATGATATTGCTCCTTGATTTCCCTTGGATTCTTGAATATGAAATGTGTGGAATGTTCTAGAGCCTTGGAGAGAAGTGGAGAAGTGTGAAAAATGACAATAATGAAGTGGGAACATCATTTTATGCTTGAAAATAACTCAGCCCGACGGGACTTTTACGGACACTTATATGGTCCGTATAACATTATACGGTCTGTATAAGTGACCGTACATCACCATCAGAGAAAACAACATTTCTGTTAGGTGTTATACGGACCCTTATACGGACCGTATAAATGGCCGTATAACCCCACCTTTATGAAATTATTTCCGTCATTCGTTTGATCTCCAATCCTTATGGAACCTCCTTAACACTTGTTTAACACTTCATTAGCAATCTAAGGAGCATTATAACTTTTCCTCAAGACGTCATTAAATCAACATTAGCTCGATACTTTGCAAACCCTTTCAAACACGACTTATACTTTACCTTCTTCAACGAACTTTCTTCGCTTACCTCAAACGTCTTTGGAATCTTAATTAGAACGCTTTAGTACTACTTCTTACTTATAGAAACATCGTATATTTCTCACCCTGCATTAGTCTATCTACCATGCGACGACATGAAATTTTCTGAGGTGTAACAGTTATTGATGTTGCAAGAATGAAAAACAAAAAAAACAAAGGTAAGATGGTGAAGTTCTAGCGATGACATGATTATGATTGGTGGTCCTAAAATCTAAATACGAATTTCAGTATTTTACAAAATTCAGGGTTCAACACAAGTCAACCAAAATAATTAGATAAAGTGACTAAGGTAGTGGAAAGCAAATAGCAACAATATTTATTTAATAGAGAAAATAAAAACTATGTAACAAATGAAGAGTATTTGGAAAATGAAAAGAATGTTCGAAATAAAGGATAAAATTCAACCTAGCTAAAAACAACTGCAAAACAGAATGTACAGTAAGCTAGAAATTCTAAGAGTTGTTTTATCTAGACAAAAGGTTCTCGAGCGGACTACTCGAGTGAGAAGGCCACACGGTCACACGAAAAAATTCGGACACCCCGCACATATGCCAGCTCTAATAAAATTTGGGATTCTAAAAGAAATTTGCGGGTACCCAAAACACACCTCGCGTACGCGTGTGATAGTGCGAGTTTTCCAAATTTGGAAGAAGTATGAACAGATTGACAATTCATATAAACCGGTAACACATATAAATACTAATATGAAAGCACAAAAAGATAGCAATTAAAGAGAAATAGTAAAAGGAAGATGCATAATTTACAATAAAGTGAAAAATAAAAATAAAAATGGTAAATAAAACTTGTTAGTCAAAAAAGGACAATGATAAAGTGTATGAAAAAAAATAGTAGATATGTACTTAAACAAATAAAGGAACAAGGAGAAGGATGTGCATGACTATTAAAATAATTACAGGCAAGTAAAAAAATAAACAAATACTCAAATAAATACAAAATCCCTCAAATAACATATTGAGTCCATTGTGGTTAGAACCTCCCCAACAGAGTCGCCATGTTGTTGCACACTATTTTTACCAAGGCTAAATAAAGTACAACTTATGAAGCTCTAAAAGGATTAATTATGTACATAGTCGCCACCTAGCATTTAAGGTATATTAGGGTACCTATAAATTATTAATGTATGCAGCTTAAAACTGATCTGTGAAGATAAGTGATATTCTAGGTAAGGGTTCAAATTATTCCGAAGGGAAGATGTTAGGCATCCTTCAAAATCCACAAAATGTGATTCCCGACTGGACCTGATTTAGTTACATGAGGGATGTACTAAAAAAATGGTTATTATATACAAAGAATTATAAAATAATCGAATAATAAATGTGAACGTCATGTAGTAAAATGTGAATATATGTGCATGTATGAAAATGTATATATATAATATGACAAATAATTAAAGTATAAAATTATTGTATTTGTGAACAAATATATATAAGAATAATCTTTGAGTTTTTTTAAAAGAATTTTAGAATTCTAGAAAAAAATAAAACTTATGATTAATAAATGATATAGGAGAAAGCTCGTAAAAATGACTTAAAGAATGAAAGTTGATCTATAAAGATTAAATAGCTAATGAAAGGATTTAATTGACAAATAAATAAAGCATAGAAAAGGACGGGGAATAAAAATGTATAATTAAGTGACTAATCAGTATTAGCTAAAAGAATCAATTGGTAACTGATTGACGAACCAACTTAGCATAAAAGGGTTTTATTAAAAATATATGACTGAGTATAATGCCCTTTTGTTGCCAAAAGGCATAACAGGTTTAAAGGGTATTTACAAATATTCAAGAAAATTAACTTAAAAGCATGACTTTAGTAAACAAAAGTAAAATATGCAGTGCCGAGAATATTAACAAATATGAGTACAATATTATAAATACGATGTGATACAAATAAGATAATACGAGTAAATGTTTTGCTTTGAAATAAAATAATAACGGCCTACGTTAATTTGCCTAAAACCCGTTGTAAACTTTAAATCACATAAGCAAAGCTTAAATATATAAATACCACCTCCCGACACCCCAAAAGTATAATTTTTCAATATGTTTTATACTTTGTACAATTTTAATTTTTCAATAAGTTTTATAATTTGTACAATTTTAAGAACGCATAAGTACATACAAACGGAGAATCAAAGAATATCTTTGAGTTTCTTTCGAACGTATTCTTCGGAAAGTAACTCCGGATACCTACATAAGACTTAGTAAAATTATTAGTAGTGGATAAATATTAATCGAAATGATAATAAATATACATTGCGATCTAAAATATAAACCTGTCTTATGTGCATGAGAGACCTCGAAAATTGACGGAAATTTCTTCATCGGCCAAAATATATTATTTGTTTTTCTAACTCACAAAAGAAAAGCAATTAGTAGAAAATTGATGAACAAACACCCAAAATGAAATAAAACAGTACATCAACCTAGCATAGTTCACCGAAGATTGAGGTTTGTTTCCTTCAGTTAGGTAGTGGTGTGAGAGCTCCTTGAGCAAAATAAATGGGGTTGGAAGTGCTGAGCAAATAAAAAGAAGAAATAGTTTCTCCCAGAATCAAAGAGATGAGAGGAGTTTGTGAGTATGAGAAAGGGAGAAAAGTGAGAAAGTCTTTTTTTTTTTCTAAAGAAAGAGGCACGAAAGAGTTTTAAAAAGAAAGATCAGCAAAGGAGTCCGCAACTTTTTTAATAAAAAAAAGTGTCAAAAGGCACCAAAATATCCAACTAAAAAAAAAAAGTAACCAAACTACGTAATAGGACCAAATTGCAAATTTACAGTTAAGTTCTATTGCGCACTAAATTAGTGCGCAATAGAGATTTTTTTTTTTTTTTTTTTTTTTTTTTTTTTTTTTTACAATTTTAAAGTTCTCAAATTCACATTTTTTTAATACTTTGACCAAAGATTAGTCATATTTCAAAACTCCGAAATATTAATATTTTATATAGAACTTGATATCTTTTTTTGCGGACAACAATGTCAGCACATTACATCAAGTATACCTAAATGTTTGGATCGTCGTTTTAGGGGTTGTAAAGTGCCCCGAAGTAAGTTTTGTTTGTTTGAATATTGTTATCTTTAGTTTAAGTGTTTTATTTTATAAGGTTTTGATTTAACTGTCTTATTATTTAGTTAAGGCATTACTTCATTTCGAATATATAAATAAAAATATTATATTAAAAAATAATTTATTTAATACGAGAGGTTCAAAATAATTCAAAAATAAAATAACAAAATAATATCCCTTATCATGTCCCTCCACCAAGGTTCGATCCCTAGTAGTTGAGGTAAAAAAGTAGTCAAATAGGTAGACCACCAAGCCAAGTAGGCATTTAACTAATATATAGACACTTTTTATGTTTAATAGTGTTCACTAATGTTGTTTATCTTCTTTTATCAAATTGAATTTTCTACATTGAAATTGACATTCAAAACATCATCACCACGGGATTTCCATCTTGAAATCTACTTTTTATCATCGCATTTTTACCAAGGAAGAATGAAAATTGTGCACCAATTTAGGGGAAAATTCAAATTGAATGAGATAATGGGCCTTTTTTTGGAAAATAGGCCTGGCCAAACCGCCTTGAGGCAGCTTGACCTGCTAGATCTCGGAAAAATACCCTGTAGACGACGAAATTTTATTAAAAGTAAATTCACAAGAAATTCGAATTATATTAAATCCAAGATATATTCGTCCGAACAAATATTATGGGCTAATATAATTGGATTAATTGCTTAAGTCCAATTGATATGGATTTAATTGAAAGACCAATTCAATTGGGCTAGCTAGTCTATCTTGTCGGACTTCACATGATGAGCCCACTCTATTAGCCCAAGGTCCATGCCACGTGTCAAATGACGTGGCGTGCCAAGTCAAGTCAAGGACCAGTAAAATCATGCCACGTGCATAAGTGACGCAGCATGTCAAGTCAATAGAAGAACCAATCAAATGTCGCCAAGTGTTCAAATGACATAGTTCAACCAATCATATACAAACCCTAGCTCTCCCCTGCAACTATAAATAGGGGTCTTCACAAAGCCAAAGGGGGAGGAAGAAAAAAATACATAGAGAAACTCTCAGCCGCAAGTCTTCCGCATACTAAGAAGTCTTCGCTCCAAGTGGTGAGCCGCAAGTTTCCATACCTCTACGTTTGTGATTAAAGCTCGGCTCCGCATTCGTAGTGAAATATCAACAACAAGTGATTCGTCCATTCAAGAATAAGGAAAAGCCCTTGATTGACGGCCGTATCGTGAGGAGAAGAATCAGATGATTACATCTTTTTATTTAAGATTTCATAAAGATTGTAACCCCCGCGCAAATTCTTGAAATCAAATATTATTCTTTGTCGCTATTTTTCTTGTCTTGATTATTATTTTCAGGAACTAAAGATTAGTCGTTACAAATTTGGCACACCCAGTGGGACCATCTTTACCTCTCATCTCTTCTCTCCAATAGTCGAACTTCAAAAACACTAAGATGGCTTCCAAGAAGGTCAACTCGAAATCCGCATCCGCAAAAACTACCGGATCCAAATTCTCTGTTGCTGTTGAAAACATCCTAGATGTTACTGAGGGGAGCGCCGGACCTGTCACAAGGAACCAAGCCAAATTGCTATGGCAACGAGTTCCGCAAGCACAGCCTGAATTTGCTGTCGTCTTTGGTTCGTCTTCCGCAAACACCACAGAAGAAGGGGAGAATGTCACCAAAATGGTGGAGAGGGTTCTAGCCCAACTTAGTTTATCTAAGCCCAAGAAATCCATCAGGCAAGCTGACGGTGACGTCTTGAGCACTGGATCTACTCCGCATAACATGTCTGCATCCTATGTTCGCAAAAATCTGTGTTATTCTTCTTCATCTATGATGGTGATGCATGCGATGATGACCAATGCTTCAACTGTTGAAGAACAACTCGCGAGCTTGACAAAGGCAATTGGAGACTTGACCAAATATGTGCAATATCAAGATAATCGAATTGTGAATTTGACAGATAGGTTTGATAGTGTGATGGAGGGGGATTCAAGTCATGCCCCTGGAAAACGTCCGCAAGCACAAGAAAGGATTGAATCTCCCGCAAAACAAGTGGAACATGCTTCAGAAATCCAAGTTTCCTCTGAAGGGATGATCCCAATCAATCAAATAAAGGAGTTCATCATGGGGACCATCAAGGATAAATATGATGTTTCCGCAAAATCATCCCTTACATATGCGAAGCCGTACACTGCAAGGATTGATAGCTTGAAGATGCCTGCTGGTTATCAACCCCCAAAATTTCAGCAGTTTGATGGCAAGGGAAATCCGAAGCAACATGTGGCACACTTCATTGAAACATGCAACAACGCTGGAACATATGGTGATTACCTTGCCAAAAAGTTTGTTCGTTCCCTTAAAGGTTATGCTTTTGATTGGTACACAGACCTTGAGTCTGGTTCCATTGATAGTTGGGAGCAAATGGAGCAGGAGTTTCTCAACCGCTTCTATAGCACAAGACGCACCGTAAGCATGGTGGAACTTACAAACACTCGCCAGCGAAAGGAAGAACCAGTTATTGACTTCATCAATCGATGGAGGCATGCAAGTCTAAACTGTAAAGATAGACTCAGCGAAGCTTCGGGAATAGAGATGTGCATTCAAGGTATGCACTGGGGTCTCACCTATATCTTGCAAGGCATAAAGCCTAAGACTTTTGAAGAATTGGCCACTCGTGCTCATGACATGGAGTTAAGCATGGCGTCAGTCGGAAGTGAAGCGCCGCCGGTCTACGAATCCCGCAAAGGTAAAGACAAGTAAGAAGTAAAAAAAGTGGGGAGATATTTTTCCAAGACCGAAAACAAAGAATCCATGAACGTTAATGTTGCACCTGTGAAGTTCACCACTAAAGTAAGAAAGAAGCAGAGTGTGAAGTTAACTTCTTTGGAGGATAGAGCTAACAGAAAACCAACTTTGAAGGAGATGCAAGAGAAGGAGTATCCATTCCTTGATTCAGACGTTTCTGCAATCTTTGATGAACTTCTTGGGCTGAAACTTTTTGAGTTACCCAAGATGAAGCGGCCGAATGAAGTAGGGAGAACTGATGAACCGAATTATTGCAAGTACCACCGATTGATCAGCCACCCTATAGAGAAATGCTTTGTTTTCAAGGATAAAGTTATGGAGCTAGCCCGCGAAGGAAAGATTTCACTTGAAGATGAGAAAGAAAGTGCAAACCAAGTTGGTGTCACAATTAGATCACTCGATCCAGTCATGACCTGCAACTTTGTTGAAGGATATGGAGAGAAAGACATCCCGAACATATGTCTGGCAGGAATGATTAAGTTTGGAGACTTCGAACTAGTTAATGTGAATGAAATGTTTTCTCTTCTTACACCGAGCGATATTGTGTCAGTAGAAGGAGGACCGTCTGAAGAAGATGAAGACCAAAGTGGTCATCTTGATGATGGGGGTTGGACTCTCGTAACTCGTCGCAAGCACCGTAAAACAGGTTCGCGAAAGGATTCAGTGAAACGACAAACTAAGGGAAAGAAGGTGAGTAAACCTGAAACAAAAATCCATCTAAGCACCCAAAGAAGGAGAAAATAGGAGGGCGCTACTACCAAGAACCACGTCGTCCAATAACATTAGGAGAATACTTGCCGAGTTGGTTTCACACCAAATTCGTCATTGATGATGTAAAAGCTTCATGTTGTACCGTTGATGAGAAGGAAGCGAAAAACGTGACCTCGTCATGTCCAACATCAGAGGACTCTGCAAAGTCATCTCCTGAAGTCATAGATGCGTGCATGGACAAAATCACATTCACCGATGATGACCTTCTACTCGGCGACATACCTCATAATCGCCCTTTATTAATGATTGGGTTTGCACGTGAGCAAAAGGTGAACAGAATCCTAATCGATGGTGGATCTGGAGTTAACATCCTTCCTATTCACACAATGAAGGAGCTTGGAATCGCAATGGAGGATCTTTCTGCAAGTCGTTTGATGATCCAAGGATTAAACCAAGGGGGACAAAGAGCCATAGGAGCTGTCAAAATAGACCTCACCATCGGCGAGTTGCAATCCAGCGCGTGGTTGCATGTGATCGATGCAAGGACTTCGTATAACATCTTGCTCGGTAGGCCTTGGGTACATGAGAACAAGGTGATCCCCTCTACCTACCACCAGTGTTTGAAGTATCATGAAGACGGAGTTGAAAAGAAGATTATGGCCGATGATAATCCCTTCACTGAAGCTGAAGCACACTTCGCCGATGCCAAGTTCTACTTAAAGAAATGTGCCGCAAAAGTTGATGAAGTTGCGATAAAAGAAAATGCTGAGTTTATGAACCAAAATGCAAAGGTGGCTACTTGTAAGGAGAAGGCTGCTGTTAAGGAAGATCAAAGGTCCTTCGATGTCAATAAGTTGCCCAACACAAATGGCGCTTCTTCGAGTAAGAAAGTGACTTATGTTCTTCGTTATGCTCCAAAGGCCAAAAAGGACGAGGGAAACATGTTGGGAGGACTAACCCTTCCTATCAAGCAGATCGACACCATAATGACATCTACGAAATTACTCAGAAAATTTGTGGCTAGCAGCTCGCTACAAAATGAAGCACTCCCTACGAGGCGTACAGGTGAAGGTTTCGATCCAAATGCTTACAAACTACTCGCAAAGGCTGGATACAATCCTAGCGAACCATCAAAATTAGGGAAGCTTCCGATGGAACCTGCGGCGAGGCAAAAACGTGAAGGTTTGGGGTATAAACAACCCCCACCAGTTCGCATCTCCATAAGAAGGGCAAGTAATAACTACATCACTGCAGAAGAGGAACCTCTTGCTTCTAACAAAAGGTCGTCTGTCTTCGACCGACTGGGAAAGTAGACCGCAAGAGTTTCTGTATTTGAGAGGTTAGGACCAATGAAGAATGGAAGCAAGATTCGGAGAAACCACAAGTGTATGAAATCATCAGTTTTTCCCAAATCTCAAAATATCTCCAAAGATTTCCGAAGTCTGATCCCTTCTAGGATGAGGCGGCAAACGGGTCTTGTGGTCTCATGTGGAGAAGTGCTAAAAGCAAAGTCGCATGTTGTGGTCTACACCAAGGAGCGGGATGAAGATAAAGAAAGTGTTGGCTCTTCATATCACGTTGCTGTACAAGATGAAAGGGATACTTTATCTCCAATAAGGGTTGGTGAAGAGTTGGAGGATGTTTATTGGTGTTACCATATATCTGTCGATGATGGCGAACCTCAAGAAGATGAAGACGTTAAGGATGCTCCGCCCGAATTTGAAGAAGGGGTAAAAACGACAGTCGACGCATTGAAAGAAATCAACCTTGGCACTGATGAAGATCCAAGGCCTACTTATGTAAATTCTTTACTTGCAGTCGATGAAGAGAGTGCTTATGTTGAATTACTTAAAGAGTATAAGGATGTATTTTCCTGGAGTTACAAAGAGATGCCTGGCTTAGACCCTAAAGTTGTGGTCCATCATCTCGCTGTCAAGAATGGCACACGTCCTATCAAACAAGCACAGCGACGTTTCAGGCCCGAATTGGTTCCCTTGATCGAAAATGAAGTTAACAAGCTTATTGAGGCTGGTTTCATTCGCGAAGTTAAGTTCCCCACATGGATTTCGAGCATTGTCCCTGTGAGAAAGAAGAATGGACAAATTCGAGTATGTGTTGACTTTAGGGATCTCAACAATGCATGCCCTAAGGATGAATTTCCACTTCCCATTGCTGAGCTTACGATTGATGCCACTACTGGATACGAGGCGATGTCCTTCATGGACGGCTCATCTGGTTATAACCAGATCCGCATGTCACCTAAGGATGAAGAGCTTACCGCATTCCGCACTCCTAAAGGTATTTATTGCTACAAAGTAATTCCTTTTGGCTTGAAGAATGCTGGAGCAACATACCAAAGAGCTATGCAAAATATCTTCGACAACATGCTTCACAAAAACGTCGAATGTTATGTTGACGATCTGGTGGTAAAATCAAGAAAAAGGAGTGATCACTTGCAAGACCTGAGAATGGTGTTTGACCTACTACGAAGGCACCAACTCAAAATGAATCCTTTGAAGTGTGCATTTGGGGTTACCTCCGGAAAATTCCTTGGCTTTGTCGTTCAACATCGGGGGATAGAAATTGATCAAGCCAAAGTAGATTCAATCGTGAAGATGGCGGAGCCAAGAAACATCCATGAGTTGAAAAGTCTGCAAGGGAAGCTGGCGTATCTTAGGAGATTCATCTCAAATCTAGCAGGGAAATGTCAGCCGTTCAGTCATCTCATGAAGAAAGGTGCTCCTTTCGAATGGGACCAAGCTTGTGACAACGCCTTTGAGAGCATAAAAAATTACTTGACCAAACCTCCAGTTCTAGCGGCTCCTGTGCCTGGAAAGCCATTGATACTATACATATCGGCACAAGAAAGTTCAGTTGGAGCACTCTTAGCCCAAGAGAATAGCAAAGGGAAAGAAAATGCCCTTTACTACTTGAGTAGGATGATGACGCCAAATGAGTTGAAGTATTCGCCGATTGAAAAGTTGTGTCTGGCCTTAGTCTTCTCGATTCAGAAGATGAAACACTACTTTCAAGCCCATGTAGTTCGTCTTATTTCCAAAGCAAACCCCATCAAATTTGTGATGTTGAAACCTGTCCTTAGCGACCGACTAGCAAGGTGGTATCTCCAATTTCAACAATTTGAGATTGTGTACGTTCCTCAAAAAGCTGTGAAAGGGAAAGCATTGGCGGATTTTCTAGCAGACCATCCGATACCCGATGACTGGGAATTAACTGATGAACTACCCGATGAGGATGCGATGGTCATTGAGATTCAACGGCCTTGGAAGATGTATTTTGATGGTGCTGCACATCGCGAAGTAGCTGGCGCTGGTGTGATATTTGTCACTTCTCAGGGGGAGGTCTTACCGTATTCCTTCACTTTAACACAATGTTGCTCTAACAATGTTGCAGAATATCAGGCACTCATACTTGGGCTTGAAATGGCTGTTGATATGAAGCAGTTACAATTACAAGTCTTTGGAGATTCTGAATTGGTAATCAATCAATTGTTGGGTACCTACGAGGTCAAAAAGCCAGAATTGCGTCCCTATCATCACTATGCACAAAAATTAATTGGGTGGCTCGGCAACGTAACTCTCCAACACGTGCCAAGAAAGGAAAATAAGAAAGCTGATGCTTTGGCTACTTTGGCTTCAACATTGAATTTGCCTGACCAAGCGCAAATCACTATCTGCCAGAAATGGATAGTACCACCGGAGGACGATGGGGATGAAGAAAGCAAACTCGAGCTTCTTGTGGCCGTTACTGAAGCTGAGAAAGTCGATTGGCGACAAACCATGATCGATTACTTGTGTTATAGCATTCTTCCAGAAGATCCAAAAAGAAAGACCGAAATTCTTCGTCGTGCCCCTCGCTTCCTTTACTACAAAGATACTTTGTACCGTAGATCATTCGAGGGAGTTCTCTTGTGTTGTCTGGGGGAAGAAGAAGCGACTCAAGCTATGCAAGAAGCCCACTCTGGAGTTTGTGGATCACATCAATCTAGGCCAAAACTGCACTTTCATATAAAAAGGATGGGGTATTATTGGCCAACAATGGTGAAAGATTGTTTGGACTATACGCGAAGTTGCAAAGCATGCCAATTTTATGCAAATTTTATACACCAACCTCCTGAGGTGTTACATCCAACTGTTGCATCTTGGCCATTTGACGCTTGGGGGATAGACGTGGTTGGACCGCTACCGAAATCTTCTGGTGGCCACTTGTACATCTTAGCTGCAACGGATTACTTTTCAAAATGGGCTGAGGCTGTCGCCCTCAAAGAAGTAAAAAAGGAGAATGTGGCAAACTTCATTCGAGTAAACATCATCTATCGTTTTGGCATTCCTAGTTATATCATAATAGATAATGGCAAGCCGTTCTCCAACAAGTTGATGACTAAGATTTGCGAGCTTTTTGGCTTCAAGCAACGAAACTCGTCTATGTATTATGCTGCTGCAAATGGACTAGCTGAAGCATTTAACAAGACCTTGTGCAACTTGTTAAAGAAGGTCGTCTCCAAGTCTAAAAGATATTGGCATGATAGAATGGAAGAAGCTCTTTGGGTATACCGAACGACTCATCGCACACCAACTCAAGCAACTCCTTATTCTCTTGTTTACGGAGCTGAAGCGGTCCTTCCACTTGAACGCCAAATACCTTCATTGCGGCTCGCTATCCAAGAAGGGCTCACTGAAGAGGAAAATGCTCGTCTACGCCTTGAAGAGTTAGAGGCCCTTGATGAGAAAAGGCTAGAAGCTCAGCAAAGCCTTGAATGTTATCAAGCTCGTCTTTCCCGTGCTTTCAATAAAAAGGTTCGCCTGAGGTCCTTCCAAGTTGGTGATCAAGTCCTGGCGGTAAGAAGACCTATTATCATATCTCATAAATCTGGACGAAAGTTCACTTCAAAGTGGGATGGGCCATATGTTGTCCAAGAAGCCTATACAAGTGGTGCTTACAAGCTTATAGATGCAGATGGCTTGCGGATCGGTCCCATCAACGGGAAATTCTTGAAGATGTACTATCCTTGAAGCAAGATGATACTCCTTGCCCGCATGAGTTTAAACTGTGTGCGGCCCCAAAAAAAAAAAAAGTCCGCTAGGTTGAAAACCTCGAAAGAGGCGGCCTAGGCAAAATTTAGGACAAACAAAAAATGTCCGCTAGGTTGAAAACCTCGAAAGGGGCGGCCTAGGCAAAAGTTAGGACAAAAAAAAAAATCGGAATTACGAAATGACTTGATCCTCTTCACCGAGGTACGTAGGCGCTTAGAGTTTCATTCTAAGTTCAGTCACACCAAAAAAAATCCTTCTTTCTTGTTCGGAACTACGAAATGACTTGATCCTCTTCACCGACGTACGTAGGCGCTTAGAGTTTCATTCTAAGTTCAGTCGCACAAAAACAAAATCCTTCTTTCTTGTTCGGAACTACGAAATGACTTGATCCTCTTCACCGAGGTACGTAGGCGCTTAGAGTTTCATTCTAAGTTCAGTCACACAAAAACAAATCCTTCTTTCTTGTTCGGAACTACGAAATGACTTGATCCTCTTCACCGAGGTACGTAGGCGCTTAGAGTTTCATTCTAAGTTCAGTCGCACCAAAAACAAAATCCTTCTTTCTTGTTCGAAACTACGAAATGACTTGATCCTCTTCACCGAGGTACGTAGGCGCTTAGAGTTTCATTCTAAGTTCAGTCGCACAAAAAAAAAATCCTTCTTTCTTGTTCGGAACTACGCAACGATTTGATCCTCTTTACCGAGCGAGGAGACAAACATAACTGGAAAGAAGAAGACAATTCACAGCAAGTGAGAACATTTTATAGGTTCATGCTTGAAAGAATTTGATACATCAATGATTGAAAGAAATGAAAATATCTATACAACATCCCATACAAAGTATCTAAGCTATTCATGATGGCAGTTGAAGCCGAAGATGATTGCAGTTTGTTTTAAACGCTTCTGTCAAGTCGACACTATTTCTTCAAAGAATGATGCCACTAAAATATCTGATGGATGCTTCAAGTAGTCGCTCGCCAAAGCTAGAATGTCGCTCCTATGACGAGTTGAGATTTCTTTTACCACAAATGCGCAAAGCTGAAGAGTCGAACAAGATAGATTCTAGCTGAACTTGGAGAATTATCTGTACGGATGTAGAAAGCATTTGGCCGTATTTTTTTTATAAATATTGTAGATCAATGAGTCCTCTTTCCATATAAATTGTAATCTCGTTATTTCGGCACTCGTACCCCGAGTTATGAATTTTCTCCCACCGAAGCGCAAAGCTGAAAATAGAACAAGGCAGCATCGGAGTCGAAATTTGGAGAATTATCTGTACAAATATAAAAGGAATCTGGCCGTGATTTTTATAGATATTGTAGATAAATGAGTCCTCTTTCCATAGAAATTGAAATCTCGTCATTTCGGCACTCGTAACCCGAGTTATGAATTTTCTCCCACCGAAGCGCAAAGCTGAAAAATAGAACAAGGCAGCATCGGAGTTGAAATTTGGAGAATTATCTGTACAAATATAAAAGGAATTTGGCCGTGATTTTTATATATATTGTAGATCAATGCGTCCTCTTTCCATATAAATTGGAATCTTGTGATTCCAACGCTCGTACTCCGAGTTATGAATTTTCTCCCGCTGAAGCGCGAAGCTGAAAAGTCGAACAAGGCAGAATTCGAGCTAAATTTCGAGAGAGAAAAAAATCACAAGATTCTTCAGTTATCGTCAAAAAAAGGTGGAGAGAAAATTGATCCAAATCACAAGACGAAATGATTCATGTTGAAATAAAGGCGACTACTTTTATTGCTTCAAGAAGGAAATGTCACTACATCATAATAAGCAATTAAAAAGTAAAAATCCTAAGCAAGAATCTAAGTCACGGAAAAGGCTTGAAGCATAGGATTTGTTGACGACTCGTCTCAACTGCCTCTTCAAGCTTGGATAGTCTCTCTGCTTCTTCATCAGATAACACATGATTAGCTTCAATAGTATGAATCTCGCCCTCTGTAATGGTGATTTTCTCTTGATTTTTGGACAACTCCTCTCGGTGTTTGTCAAGCAATGCAATAAGCTTCTCCTTCCTAGAGTTCAAGGCTGCTAAGTCTTTCTCCACATTCGCAAGATTTTCTTGAAGCTCCTTCATGGACCCATCTAGCTTTCCATGTTCTTGTTTAGCATCATCAAGGCGTCGTTGTGCATCTGAAAGTGATTCTTGGTGTAATTCTTTAGTCATCTTCGACGATTTCAAAGAGTCATACTCTGCATACGCCTTGAAGAAGTTCTCGACAAGACCCTCCAAAGCAGAAACATCGATAATATTGATTTTCCTAAGTTCCTCAAGAGTCGAAGCAATACTTGCCTCCAACACCACAAAGCTGTCTAAGGAACCTAAAGAAAATTGTGTAATCCATCCGCACAATGCACCCCATATCTCAGAGACGAAGGTTGATTTGAAGCGGAAAATAGTCCCTTGTGGATCAAAGATCGACGCGCTAGGTTGCAATGGCTGTGAGGAAGGTCTGAAGGGCTTCGGATGTGTAATCTGATCAATGACAACTTCAGCCGCGTTCATTGCGTCTAGTTTCTGGAAACCCAACTACAAAAAAAAAAAAAAAAAAAATTAGATTTAAAAACAAAAAGTGTAAATGCAGAAAATATGGAGAGAAGAAATATTACTTATTCTGCTACTTCTTCCAAGCCCATCATCGAGTTTGGATCCCCATCCAGATGGATATCAGATCCAAATGCTAATAGCGTCCAAATCAGCAAATTCATTATGGTGATCGTCGGACTCCTTCGATTTCCTTTCTAAACGATTCCAATGTCGATCTCCACTTGTATTACTCTCCGTCGAACTAGAGGATGCGATGGTATTTCCAACATCGATAGGAAGATAGGAAGGGCGAGACTTCTTGTTGCAAGGTGGTGCGAGACTTGATGTTTCTTTGGCGCCCTTGTCCAATGAACTCGAAGGCTCCCTTCTTTTGGAGGTATTGTTGGTCACCTTAGGAGCCGTAGAACTTGTCTTGGAGACTAGTCGGACGCGTTTAACTCCTTTGTCCATAGGGATTTCAACATCCTTCAAGGTTTTAGATTTAGAAGAAGTTTCATGAGCTTGCGGAGTATCATTAAGTTGCACCTCAAACTTAGAAGAAGGTTGCGATTTTTCTTTCATTCGAGTCGGACCTCTTTTGGACAACATAGGTGTATGATATTGCTTTGATTTCTGTGAAATAATTCGAGGACTCATTTCTGATGGATTTGTCCGATTGGCTAGCCACCATTCCATGTACTCACGAGTCATTAAAGGCGAACTACCTTCTGATGGGCGCACCGGAATTATGACTTTTGAAGAGGTTCCAAGGCGAATTGAAGAATTCCAAAGTTGTGCTAGTGTTAGCAATGTGCCATCGTATGGACGCTCCATGAGGTATCCAGGGATGTCTTGACAAAAACCAAATTGTCTGCTAAACCTATAAGGGCTATAGGACTCCACGATGAGATCCGCATCATGCCTAAGTGTAACATAGCTCGAACGAAGGCTTATGATAGTATCGTTCCATGAATCTGAGAGATCGCCAGTATCAGTGAAGTATAATTCCCTACCTTCTAGCAACGCCAAATGATGGAGGTGGCGGGCATCATCTTGTTGAAATAACTTTCGGGCATCAGAAAAATTGAAGTATTTGGCCATCTTCTCGCCAGAAATCTTGCATAAAGGTATACTCCGATGTGAGTGATTGGCACGATGATGGGTCTTAAAATATTCTCCTAGCCAGCCATATACATAGTGTATGGGGAAAATTATATTCCCCTACTTCAAGTCTGGACAAGTAGAGATCTCTCTCAAGACACGATATATGCTCGCAAGGACTGAGACTGCCAAAGAGAATTTCTCTCCATGAGCCATCAAGCTCGCTACTTTAAGGACGCTACCACGCACATAGTCAATTTTCTTATGGGGGAGAACAAACTTGCAGAGCCAACATGTTAGGAAAGCCGACAAATTCGTCTCATCTCTAAGTGAATCTTCCACTCCTAGCTCGACGAAGGGGGCATGCTCCTCATCGGTTCGTGGTAAGTAATTCATGTCAATATACCCAGAAGGATTGTGATTCAATCTTGTCTTCATTGCACGACCCTTCGACGCCTTTTGCGGATGCTCCGCATACCTGCTTGGTCCTCTAAACCAAAATTTCACCCAATCATGAATGGACACCTCATGACGGTCACCTTCGGCAAGTTTGTAAAAGGCTGAAAACAAGTATAGGCAGCTCTTGGGGAGCCATGGTTTCCCCTGATTGTCCATTTGCGTCAATTCTTTCGCCGAAGGAACAACTTCATCATAAAAAGATCCGTGAATGGGAAGTCCTGCAATTGTTCGTAAGTCCCAAAGCGAGATAGACATCTCCCCGACGAAAGTGGAAAGCCTATTGGTAGACGGACGCCAAAGCTCACAAAAAGCATGCAGTACTTTGTCATCATAATCATATGTGAACAAAGAAGCGTAGATGGCATCGTAAACTTTGACACGCTCCAAGACTTCCTTATAGCGAGGAAGCACATCTTCCACCCACTCCCAGTAGCCGGGTGTGTAGCAAACTTTGCCGAAACCAGAAGGAGGGACACTCCAGTTGTTGAAACATCCATGGGGATGAGAAGATTCGGTGGGCGCGACTTCTCGATGAATTGCGGACTACAACAGAGGGATGTCCATAACAGTGGCTTTGCCTGAGAAGTTGCTCATGACGTCTTTGGTCTATTTTTTAGACCATTCAGCAAGATGAAGCGTAGAAAGCTCTCCGTCAAGCGAGAAGGCACCGATCACTGGAGGTTGAACCTCCAAGGCAAGGACTTTGGCGTTCGGATTTCGTTTGTCGCTCACTATCTCTAGATGAGGATGCGGCGTATCGCGATCACAAAAGTGAATCATCTTTGTTCAAATTTAAAGCCGTACAGATGCGCCCAATGACCTGCAAAAGAAATTAAAAAAAAGGGACAGGTAAGTTTCGTAGAACATGTCCAAAGCCAAGAGAGCAAAACCAGATTTTGTGTCTGATTAAAAGAAATATACCTGAGCCAATATAGAACAATTTGATTGTGGTTTTCGTATATGACGTAGCTCTATGAGTCTTATTTCCGACGCCGCAAACCGTTCGTGATTGCGATGTTCCTATGTCAAGATATAAGATTTTTCGTCAGGACGCACAAAACTACTGAACCAGTGAACCAGAACTGAAAGTCTGATTCTCGATCAATATCTGAGTAAATATATAAGCAATTTGGTCATGGTTTCCGCGTATGACGTAGGTCTACGAGTCTAGTTTCCGAAACATCAAGCGGATCATGATTTCAACGTTCCTACATCGAGATATGGATTTTCTACCACAGACATGCAAAGCTGTGAATAAAGTGACGAAAATTCATATTGAAGAAGAGAATTACCTGAAAGAGATGCGTTCGAACCAACTCGATGATTCTGAAAATTGAGTTCAAACCACCATGATAATGCAGATGCGCCCAAAGACCTGCGAAAAAAAAGGGGACGGGTAAGTTTCGTAGAACATGTCCAAAGCCAAGAAAGCAAAATCAGATTCTGTGGCTGATTAAAACAAATATACCTGAGCCAATATAGAAGCAATTTGATTGTGGTTTTCGTATATGACGTAGCTCTATGAGTCGTCTTTCCGACGCCACAAACCATTCGTGATTGCGATGTTCCTAAGTCAAGATATAAGATTTTTCGTCAGGACGCGCGAGACTAATAAACCAGTGAACCAGAACTGAAGGTCTGATTCTCGATCAATATCTGAGTAAATATATAAGCGATTTGGTCATGGTTTCCACGTATGACGTAGCTCTACGAGTCTAGTTTCCGAAACATCAAGCGGATCATGATTTCGACGTTCCTACATCGGGATATGGATTTTCTACCACAGATATGTAGAGCTGCGAAGAAAGTGACGAAAATTCATGTTGAGGGAAAATTACCTGATAGAGCGATGGGTTCGAACCAAGTTGACAATGCTACAAATTGATGCCCAGCCACCATGAGAAGGCAGGATATTTATAGATGTCAAACACAAAGAAATCCTTGTACTAGTTGGAACCGAATTATGGAAAGTTTAAGTTTATAAATGGAAAGTTTGAACTTATGGAAATTTCATATGTTCTCCTAAGAAAATAACAAAAAATACCATGCAAATATGGAAAGTATCGAAAATATGGGAAGCATGAAAATATGGACGTATTGGCTGCTTGAAAATGGGGCTGTTTGAAAAGGAATCATAACTTGAGCTAGTTATGAAAATATAGACGTGTTGGCTGCTTGAAAAATGGGTTGTCATAACTTGAGCACCTAAACTAGCAAAAGTAAAAAAAAAAAAAAAAAAAAAAAGGAAGCTACAGGGATTTATCTTAATACAGATTTTGCCCGTTGTGTAGTTTATGACCCAAAACAAAATTATGATACTTCTTAAGTCTTGATAACATTTGCTGATAAGGAACTTGATTTCCTCGGCTATCAAATGGCAAGGAGTACCATACGATATTTCCCATCAACTGGAAACGCCTCGAAGTGCGAAATGAGTTAGCAAATGATCAAAAGTCGAGTGGACCTCTTGCAAATTAGAGAATGCCACCACCTAAAAACTCCGACGATCAAATTGCGGTGCCATTAAAGAACTTGACCGAGTTATTGTCAAGTCTCAAATATTTTGCAAAAAAACAAATCAACTACATGGAGTAAAAAAAAAATGTTTGCCGCACGAATGCTTCAAGTGTCGTCTCTAAAAGACCTGACAAGTCATGCACCTCAACAAGCCTTGAAGCAGGGGGCATTTGTAGACGACGAAATTTTATTAAAAGTAAATTCACAAGAAATTCGAATTATATTAAATCCAAGATATATTCATCCGAACAAATATTATGGGCTAATATAATTGGATTAATTGCTTAAGTCCAATTGGTATGGATTTAATTGAAAGACTAATTCAATTGGGCTAGCTAGTCTATCTTGTCGGACTTCACATGATGAGCCCACTCTATTAGCCCAAGGTCCATGCCACGTGTCAAATGACGTGGCGTGCCAAGTCAAGTCAAGGACCAGTAAAATCATGCCACGTGCATAAGTGACGCAGCATGTCAAGTCAATAGAAGAACCAATCAAATGTCGCCAAGTGTTCAAATGACATAGTTCAACCAATCATATACAAACCCTAGCTCTCCCCTGCAACTATAAATAGGGGTCTTCACAAAGCCAAAGGGGGAGGAAGAAAAAAATACATAGAGAAACTCTCAGCCGCAAGTCTTCCGCATACTAAGAAGTCTTCGCTCCAAGTGGTGAGCCGCAAGTTTCCATACCTCTACGTTTGTGATTAAAGCTCGGCTCCGCATTCGTAGTGAAATATCAACAACAAGTGATTCGTCCATTCAAGAATAAGGAAAAGCCCTTGATTGACGGCCGTATCGTGAGGAGAAGAATCAGATGATTACATCTTTTTATTTAAGATTTCATAAAGATTGTAACCCCCGCGCAAATTCTTGAAATCAAATATTATTCTTTGTCGCTATTTTTCTTGTCTTGATTATTATTTTCAGGAACTAAAGATTAGTCGTTACATACCCAAAATAAAATAAAAAATCGCGTAAAATGGACAACCGAGCGCAAAGTTATGACTGTTTAAAATTTCATCAATTTACAACTAATTTTTCTCCCTCTACTCCTTAAAATGAAATTGCCTTGACTAAAAAAAATAAGTTAAAACTTAATAAATTAAAAAACTTATAAAGTATAACACTTAAACCTAAAGATAACAAGTCACCAAACAAAACTTACTTCGGGGAACTTTACAACCCCTAAAACGATGAACCAAACGTTTAAGCCTACATTATTGTTCGCAGAAAAAAATATCAGTTAAAACATTGATATTCCGGAAATGCCGTGGTAATGAAGTTTTGAATGTCAATTTCAATGTTGGAAATTCAATTTGAGAAAACAAGATAAATAGCATTAGTGAACACTATAAAACATAAAAAGTGTCTACATATTGCTTAAACCTAAAGATAACAAGATTCAAACAAACAAAATTTACTTCGGGGCACTTTACAACCCCTAAAACGGCGATTCAAACATTTAGGTATACTTGATGCAATGAGCCGACATTGTTGTCCGCAAAAAAAGATATCAAGTTCTATATAAAATATTGATATTTCGAAGTTTTGAAACATTACTAATCTTTGGTCAAAGTATAAAAAAAAATGTGAATTTGAGAACTTTAAAATTGTACAAAAAAAAAACCTCTATTGCACACTAATTTAGTGCGCAATAGAACTTAACTGTAAATTTACAGTTTGGTCCTATTGCGCACTAATTTAGTGCGCAAAAGGTAGTTTGGTTACTTTTTTTTTAGTAGGATATTTTGATGCCTTTTGATACTTTTTGGGTTAAAAAAGTTGCAGACTCTCAGCAAAGTCTTCAAAGTTACATAAGAGGGCAAAAAGTTAGGAGCAAAAGTCTTCAAAGTTAGAAAAAGAGTGTTAGAGAAGTTTGAAAAGGAATGTGTGATTTGATATCACACATAATTTAACGAAAAATGTAGGAATTAACTGTGTTTGCGATAAACTCTCCGATTTTATAGGATGTATTAAATTATAATTAAACACATATAAGAAATGTAAGTTTGATATGCAATTAAAATATGTAAATAAATATTGTTATTTACAAAATACATCGTGTTGTAAAGAAATTAAAAAAAAATCTAATTATTTACTGAAATAAAATTGCAGTGTTGCGCAGTGTATGTGCAGATGACTGTGAAAAAGTAAAGATTATCAAAATTAATTTAAATGAAAATAAATTGATAAAAATTCTAATATTTCCATAAATATGGATAATTATCAATAAATTGTGTTAAAATTAAAAACAAAACGTGTAAAAAGTTGTATTTTGTGCCATTTAACGATTGGGATCATTGAGACGTTAATTTCAAGCACGATGAGGCAAAATTGGGTGTCAACAATTGCCTCCAGAAAGATACATTAAATTTAAATTTAAGTCCCCAAAGAAAATATAAATCAAAATAAAGAAAACAAAAAAATTAGAAGGGGTCAAACTTCTTGATATTTGTCTTTATGCTAAACAGGATAGGTTGAATTCGTAATTCAGTGAGATGCTTTTTATAAATGAGGCCGTGGGAAATTCTTTTCTTCCAACCTTGTTGTGATATAGGGAGTCATTCTTGCTTTCTCTCTCTTGGAAAGCTACTAGTTAACAAAGGGGATTGGGATTCGTCTCGCCCTAGAACACCAAACAGGAATTAAATTTTGGGCCTTCATCTTTCCGTCAAACCAGAACGAGAGCCAATCGGGTTAATATCCTTATTTCAAAGTGCTATAACATTCTCAAGTTAGTCGATCGGTTTCAAGTCAAATAAGGAAAACTAATAGATTCCACCTCTAGAAAACGTCCGATCAAACTAGTTTATAATTTTTTTTTGGCTTATCTATATAATTGATAAGCATAAAAATGCTTATAAGCGAAAGTCAATCATAAGTTGGCCTCCCATAGGCCCCAACTTATGGTTTTAGGGCTTATAAGCACTTTTAGTTTGACCAAACCTTTTACTATATTATTTTATCCTAATATCTTTTGTAAAATGTTCTTTCTAAAACATAAATTTTCAATTTTCTCTATTATATTTCCCGTCATTCGCCCTTTTTCTATTTTTGTAAAAACACTTTTAAATTTGTATTTTTTCGAAATAGCTTTGAGGACACTTTCATATCTCTAATAGAAAAAAGTGTTTATCAACATCTTTTTGCCAAATACATTAACTACTTATTATCAATTTTAATATTTTTATCCAAACATGTAACTACTTGGTTATAAGATCAGCTTCAACACCTAAAAACGCTTTTCAGGACATGATACTTATCAACTACATCTAATCAGCTAACCCAAATGAACTGTAAATGCAGTTATAGAAATATAATAACCTAAAGATAATGACAGTTGAAAAAAATAAGGGTTTCTAGTTGGTAAGAAATGAAGCACAAGTAATCCAATGCTTCCTTCCTCTTCCTGAATCATCACGCTAGAAAAAGTTGGCAATGCAACTCTCAATTTTCTTTTTCACTGTTTTAGGATCAATCACAAAAATGGTGGAAACAGTGATGGCTTGTAAAACTGCTTTAATAAGAACACCTAGAACTCTTGTAAGACAATTATTTTCCTTTGCCATCCTTGTAACCTCTCAGTGATCTTGGTCACCTTTTTTCTTCTCCCAAGTAGATTGGACATTCAAGATATTTAAAAGAGTTAATAGACAAAAACACACCTAAACTATAACTATTTCGCGAGTTTCATACATCAATTACCCATTATTGTCTTTATCTACCTAAACTATCACTCTATTTGTATTAACACACCTCGATGCTTAGTTGGCCAAATATTTGTTCCCAATCGACAATAGGCGTGTGGAGACCTACTCAACAAAAGGTGTGTTTTAATACAAAGAGAGTGAAAGTTTTGGCAGCTAAATGGAACAATGGATAGTCGAGGTATGAAACTAACGAAAAGATGATAGTTTAAGTGTTTTTTTTTATCTTTTTTAACCATTAACTCTATTTAAAAGGGAAGTTGCTGTTGTTATAGCCAACTATTTGGTTTAATTCCTCGATTGTATCAGCATAAGTGTTTGGAGCCGCCAAATAGCTAGAGAGTTGCCATTACCTGAGGAAAAAAGAATATTATCATCAGCATAGCATAACGATAATTGGGCATATTTTATGAACCAAAGTAATGAATAAAATCCTTTTTTGAGTTAAATTATTCATCATTATTGAAAGTAATTGACTGGAAAAAACAAAAGGAGAAGGTGAAAATTGCCAAATTTGCAAGACTTGGTTGGTTGTTGGTCTAGTCCTCAGGGCCCACATGACTTGGAAAATTTCTCTAAAACGAGTAGCTTTAATGCATGATAATTCCATATGAGGAAATTAAGGCAAGTTAGGTAACCAAGTAAACTGAAGATGTATTAATATTGAGACACTAGCGCAAAGGTAACACTACTTCTCACCACAATTCTAGAGAATATGAAAGCAAGACTTGGATGACTTGCACAAGTCTTTGGCTTATTAGAGGAATTTTTGCCACCATATTTACAATTCTGATTGAAACGTGCAAGACTTGGTTGATTTGGTGATATATATTAGTATTGATATGACAGAATGAATGAAGAAAAGTATTTTTTTTTCCTTTTTTCCTTAAAAGAGATTAGAATGAAAAATCTCCTAAAAATATAATTTAAAAATCCTGAAGACCAAAAGGGAGATCTCATTGCTATTTATAGTCTCAAAAACACAGGTTACTAGCCATACCATCTTCCTACTAATTTCTGCACTTATGGAGAAAGCCTTCACATTTTTTCTCTTAACCCTGGTGTTGCTTCACTATGTTATGGCTAGTTCAGCCATGACTCACACGAACATTACCACTGATCAATTAGCTCTTCTTTCCCTAAAAGCCCAAATCATTTCGGACCCATTTCACTTCTTGGATGAAAGCTGGTCTTCAGCCATTTCTGTTTGCCATTGGGCTGGAGTCACTTGTGGCTCTCGCCACCAAAGAGTGAAGTCCTTGAATCTTTCCAACATGGCTCTTATAGGCAAAATTCCACTTGATTTTGGAAACCTCTCATTTCTTGTTTCTCTAGACTTGGTAAACAACAGTTTTCATGGCAATTTGCCTCAAGAAATGGCACGCTTGCGTCGGCTTAAGTTTCTTGATTTAAGTTTCAACAACTTCAGAGGGGAGGTTCCTTCCTGGTTTGGGTTTTTACACCAACTTCAAGTTCTAAATCTTGGAAATAACAGTTTCACTGGTTCCATCCCTTCTTCATTTTCTAATATTTCCACACTTGAAACTTTGATCCTGAGATTCAATTCCATAGAGGGTCAAATCCCAATAGTGATTGGAAGTCTTATAAACCTTAGAAAATTAAACTTGAGGGGTAACAAGCTCATAGGCTCTATTCCTCTGTCACTCTTGAATGCCTCAAGGTTGGAGGCTTTAGATATATCTTTTAATTCACTTCAAGGAAACATTCCAGAAGGAATTGGCAATCTACACAACCTGAACTGGTTGTCCATACAATATAATCAGCTTACAGGTTCTATACCATTCAAAGTTTTCAATATTTCTAGAATCGAACACATTGCATTTTCAAGAAATAGCTTATCAGGAAATCTTCCCAATGGTTTATGCAATGGTCTCCCAATACTCAAAGGCCTTTATCTATCTGCAAACAAGCTTCATGGTCATATGCCTACAAGCTTGTCAAATTGTTCAGAACTTCAAATATTGTCTTTATCACTAAATGAGTTTGATGGACCAATACATAGTGAAATTGGAAGATTGAGTAACTTGCAGGTATTGTATCTCGAATCTAACCATTTCACAGGTATGATCTTGTATTATCTTATGTATGCTTGTAGTATTGTTCCAAGTTATTTCCACAAAAAAAAAAAATTATTGCACATGAATTGCAGGGATAATTCCACAAGAAATTGGAAATCTTGTTAATTTGGTGCAGTTGGACGTGGACAACAACCAATTTACCGGCTCTGTCCCGATCTCCATATATAATATCTCCTCACTACAAATTTTATTTCTATGGGGCAACAATCTCAGTGGATTCTTACCACGAGCGATTGGCAACTTAACCAAGCTACAGGCTCTAGAACTTAATGAAAATATCTTTACCAGTACGTATTAAAAGTGATAGTAAAAAAATACAACTTAGACTATATTGAAGTAATTAGGTAAATTCACTAGTATTCCTTCTTTGTTCATGTGTTTGACAGGTGAAATACCCAAAGAGATAAGAAATCTGGTGGAGTTGGAGATACTTAATCTTGGGTTTAATAGTTTTAGTGGTTCACTAGCAATGGATTGGGGAATTGCTGCGATTCTTCCTGAATAGCCTGGATTCTCCCGTCGAGAGTCACTTTGAAAGTATTACCCTTCAACATATCAGGGCTGAGAATATTTGCTCTTACACTCAATAATCTATCAGGAACTCTACCATCAAACATATGTTCCTTCTTACCCAACATTGAAGTGCTTAATTTGGTTGGCTTGACCAATCTTGCTGGGACTATACCTCATTCTATCTCCAATTGTTCAAAACTTACTATTCTAGAGCTTTCATACAACAAACTCACAGGCTTGATTCCCAATTCTCTGGGATATTTGACTCGTCTACAGGTCCTAGACTTTGCGAGAAACAATTTAACGAGTGACTTGTCATTAAGCTTCCTGACTTCCTTAACCAATTGCAGAAATTTAAAATATCTTTTTCTAGATTTGAACCCTCTAAATGGCATGCTTCCGGTCTCTACAGGGAACCTCTCCACATCTCTTATCAGGCTTCACATCTTCAGATGCAAAATCAAAGGGCTAATTCCAAATGAAGTTGGGAACTTAAGCAACTTATTAGTCCTGGATCTTTCTGGAAACAACTTGGTTGGATCGATTCCCACATCAATTGGCAACTTGAGAAACCTTCAGCGTTTCAACTTGAATAACAACAAACTTGCAGGATTTATTGGTGATGATCTTTGTAAGTTGCAGGGTTTGGGTGATATTTACTTGGGTCAAAATCAACTTTCTGGATCTCTTCCTTATTGTTTAGGGAATGTTACTTCCCTTAGGACAATATATCTGGGTTCCAATAAATTGAGTTCCAATATACCAACAAGCTTAGGGAATCTAAAAGATCTCGTGGTTCTTGACTTATCGTCAAACAACATGGGTGGTTCTTTACCTCCAGAAATTGGAAATTTAAACGTTGCAACACTGATAGATCTGTCAATGAATCAATTCTCAAATGAAATTCCAAAAGAAACGGGAGGATTGCAAAATCTGGTGCAACTTTCATTGAGACACAACAAGTTGCAAGGATCTATACCTGACTCAATGAGCAACATGGTAGGTTTGGAATTCCTAGACCTTTCTCATAATAATATATCGGGAATCATTCCCAAATCTTTGGAGAAACTTCATTATCTCAAGTATTTCAACGTTTCTGTCAACAAATTGTATGGTGAAATACCCTCATGGGGTCCTTTCAAGAACCTCTCCAGTCAGTTTTTCATCTTAAATGAAGCATTATGTGGTTCTACAAGATTTAAGGTCCCGCCATGCCCCACTTCATCAAAGCATAAACCAAATGGGAAAAAAATGCTAGTTCTATTTCTTATACTAGGAATTGCACTTGTCTTCATTCCTATTACCTTTGTGTTTGTATGGATAAGGTATGTAAGAGGTAAAAGAGCTCCTCAACAAGCTGATTCATTGTCCATCACAACAATAGGAAGAATTTCATACTATGAACTGCTCCAAGCAACTGATGCGCTTAGTGAGACTAATCTGATTGGTTCTGGAAGTTTCGGATCTGTCTACAAAGGAATTATTAGAAGTGGGGCTCATATTGCAGTTAAAGTGTTCAATCTGCAATTGGAAGCGGCATTCAAGAGTTTTGATACAGAATGTGAAGTTTTGCGCAGCCTTCGCCATAGGAATCTCGTAAAAGTCATCACTAGTTGTTCCAACCTTGATTTTAAGGCTTTAGTGCTCGAGTATATGCCTAATGGGAGTCTAGAGAAGTGTTTGTATTCGCACAACTACTTCTTAGACATCATGCAGAGACTAAGCATAATGATCGATGTTGCATGTGCATTGGAATATCTCCACCATGGGTGCTCGATGCCTGTGATTCACTGTGATCTGAAGCCTAGTAATGTCTTGCTGGATGAGAATATGGTTGCCCACCTAAGCGACTTTGGTATTTCAAAACTGCTTGGTGAAGCTGAAAGTGATTTATACACTAAAACTTTAGCAACATTGGGTTATATTGCACCAGGTATGTCTTTTGTTTTTTCTTTGAACACTGATTTTCCCTTCTTCTATTTTTCCACTAAGAAATTATGTTACATTTTTTAATTAACTATTTGGATGTAGAGTATGGATTGGACGGATTGGTTTCAATAAAATCTGATGTATATAGTTACGGAATCATGTTGATGGAAATATTTACAAGGAGAAAGCCTAATGATGAAATTTTTGAGGGAGATTTTAGTTTGAAGCAATGGGTGAGTAATTCACTCCCAGAGGCAGTAATGGATGTTGTAGATGTCAACTTGTTAACATCAATGGATAATCGTTTAGAGAAGGAGCTAGATGTTATGGCATCAATCATGAGAGTGGCACTGGATTGCTGTGTTGAATCTCCTGCAAGAAGGACAAATGTGAAAGACGTTGTTGGGATGCTACATAAGATCAAGATTCAACTTCTTTCATGTTAAGCATACTCCTCGAAACTTTTGTTCCAAATCCTTTGTTTGTCGCAAATGTTTACTAAATTTTTGGATTTATGTAAAGATTGCCTTTTTTGTTTTTGCATTTGGTTGGACAAGATTTTGTTTTCACTTTAGAAATCCTAATTGTAATGAATAGTAATATTTCCTCTTTAAATCAATGTCACAAATTGGTGGATATCACAATTAAGAGAGGAAAATAATTCTTTCTATTTCATGCTTTTTGGGTGTCTTCTAAACATGGTAGCACATTCTAGCTGTACAGTTTGGCACGACTCCTCTAGACAAGTCCAGAGTTGTATTGTTTTTTTTTTTTTTTTGTATTTTAAATAAATTAAGCGTATGCATAAGGGGCAATATACAACTAGCAGGCACAAAATTTCCATAATAACCTTACAACTTTATGCACGAGTATTATTCGTTGGACCAACTTCTTCCATTATTTTTTAGCATATCTAAAAAAAAATTGTGAGAATAGAAACATTACAGGGCATCAATTATAGGCATTTTGGAGGAACTATTTTTATATTTAGAGAGTTCCATCAGCAAATAAATCTAAGACCGAGTGTTTTCTTATGATGTCTCAAAGTAGACTAAGCACCTATTTTTTTTTTAATTGAGAAAAGCAAATAACAAACTTTTGTTTCCAACCTCTGTTTACTTAAATCAACTACACATGGTATCACACTTTCATGCTATTTGAAAACCCGCAGAAAAAAATGTAATTGCGATAGAACAAAAGAACTCCATTCTAAACCAACAATCAGAATTATGCATTTCATGGACATTAAAAAATAATCTCCCTGAATAACTCTTGCACACACTTTAGCGTTTAATAGATATTGAACACCTGAGACTAAGAGAAAACACATACATTTTGTAGATATTGATTGAGGCAAAACGTCGAACAATTGGTGGGCAATAATTCAAATGCGTTCATTATCAGTAGCAAAATTTCAAACCTTTCTACCATCTACTAATCACTTTATCAGTGTTGATACTCCATTTCGCCCCGTGCACTCTAAAAAATAAATGAAAAAGAACTCAAGAAAACACGACACTTAGGAGTAGTTCACAAATGGATCAACAGAACTTCAGTAATTGATGATATCCTTGAAAGGCATATAGTGTGTATTGAAATGGCAACATAAAGGATAGATTTCATACTTGAGTGAGTACTTTCACTTCCTTAAAGGTTCTCTTAGTGGAATCAAATCCGTCGAAGGAGAACTCTCCAATTATTTCTTCACACGACAGAGAACTACTCGATGCTTTGGTAAGTTCGAATGTTGCAAAGTTAAACTCTCTGGATCATATTAACACGAATAAACAGCTACAAGTCATAGGAAGTAAATCCAAACAATTGGTTGAAATTGTATATTCTCTCCAATTAGATTTTCTAACCTACAAGCTAGGACATCTACGAGGAAGAGGAGGAAGACGACTTGGCTCAGTGTTTTGCCAATGTAGCCAAAGAAGCTGACGTCTCTCCTAGGAAAAATCAAGAAAAAGCATTCTCATTTGTCATATCATCACATAGTGTGCTATAAACTCTGTGATATCATAGAGTACTTCCTTTTTAGCCCTTATTTTGTGCATGCTTGTTAATTAATCAAGGTTTGTTACTCATTAGATTGGTAAGGTAAGGCATAGCCCCATTGCTTGTACTTCTCTCTTTTGAGAATTTTATTTTTATTAATAAAAAAATGCTAGACATTCTATCTAGTGTATAAATTCTCTTAAAAAGAATATATAGAACCAACTAAAAAAAATAATAAAATTGTAATCCAACACTCATAACTTAAACATCCTTGCTCTACCTCTGGGTATGATAGTTGTATTTTGAAGCTTTGGTTTCTAGATTAATCATTTTGTACGGCACGGCTAACTAAGAGGGAGGAGTTTGCCCTTCTATTACGAGTTCAGCAGAATCGAGTAATTTGGAACACACCCTGTATTTGCATTAAAAATCTATTAAAGTGTACAAATTATTAACGTAGAAACCAATAATTCTGAACCACTGCTAACTAAGAGTAGAGTGGTGACTATAGACACACGTGTCTGTAAACATTGCATATGGTGTCTCAGTTTTATGTCATTGAACACCTATAGAGAAAAATGTAATTGCGACAGAACAAGAGAACTAACTCTCCAACTTAAACCAATAATCATAATCATGCATTATACGAACATTTAAAAAAACAATCTCCGTGAATCACTCGTGCACAAACTTTAGAGTTAACAACCGTCGAATACTTGAGACTTAGTAGAAAAACACAAACAATTTCTAGAAATTCATTAAGGGAAAATGTCGAACACTTTGTGGGCAATAATTCATGTGCTCAGCTGCATAATGAGTCCAAATTCTTAGGTTCACGGTAAGAAAAGCAAGTGGGTTTCAGTAATTGAATCCTTGAAAGCCATGCGGTGTATTGAAAACATAAAGGATAGATTTCATAGTGGAACCATACCTGAGTGAGTGCTTGCAATTGACTACAGAAACAACGAAGGAAAAATAACAAAAGTTTTACACCTAAGAGTGACCCCACTGGACACGGCTTCTTAAACTTCCTAGGACACTTAAACCTAATGCTCTAATACCAAGCTTTATCACGCCCCGAATTATGGCCTGGGCACAACACTGTCACGATCCAGCCCCGTGGGCCGTGACTAGTGCCCTACTTGGGCACCCAAACGGACATACAAACTAAATCATCATAACAAAGCTTAATACGGATTCCATATTCATCATTTCTAAACAGAGTTGAGAACGAATATTATCTTGCGCGATTGCGCGTACAAAACATCATATCAGAATCAAAAGAGGCGGCGGAATATACATCGCCGAACATATGCACATATATCAAAAAGCCGGCAAGGCTGTCAAATATATCAAAAGCCGACAAGGCTATCAAATGGCACAACGGCCCAAAACACATATACAAATGCACGCCGACAACGCTGCCATAACGAATAGGGACATATACACACATCTATACAGAAGTAGGCACACACCCACAATTACGTCTACAGACCTCTAAACAGACCAAACAGAACATATGGCGGGACAGGGCCTCGCCGTACCCCTGAACAAACATATACATACATAGCGAACAAAATATATATACCAAAAGTGTATGCTCTGAAATGAGAAGAACACTCCAAACAGTAGGAGAGGATATCCTAAACTGGGGGATCACCGAACTGTGCGTCTGTACCTGCGGGCATGAAACGCAGCCCCCGAAGAAAGGGGGTCAGTACGAAATATGTACTGAGTATGCAAAGCAGAATATACAGAAAACAAACCTGAGACATAAACGAAACAGAAGTGTCGAACATAAGTGCAAATCCAATCATATCAAAATGTTTAGTTTCAAATATGTAAGTCATGCATAGGGTACAGAGGAATATGGTCGCCCGCCCGTCGATGGCGCCATAACACAGCATAACACCAGAAAGATTTCAAATCTCCGTATCCCCGTCACATATCACATCACCACATAACGCCATACACAGCATAACACCAAATATAAGTGGAACCCGACCCTCTTTTGCGAGTAGCTCGGTGAACCATAAACATAGCATAACTCCGGAGTATATCAAAATGCGCACGACAACAGAACTGGCCCGGGACTCGGCGAAAGGAATAACAGAATGCACGAATAGAGACGTGAGTAGTCATATGCATACAATCATTATCATAAATTCAAACATAAGTAAAATGATCATATTTGAAAATCGAAATAATAATCTTAACAAATTCTTTCAAAAGTTTTCAAATTTCATAAAGGAAAGTCGCGGGACCTACGGGTGGGTATTTACCCGAGTCGGGCCCGCCTATGGAAAACATACATATCATATGTCATATAGACTTCTACAAAAATATTAGAATAATCTGAGCATATTTGTGCAAGATATGGCATTCCAAAAATTACGAACTTCTTTAAAGTGAATCCCTTTTTTTATGCAAAATTCGGAAGGCGGTTATTTCAAAGACATAAGGGTTCATATTTCATCAAATCATACATAAGAGTGCCAAAGAATATATGTAAAGATCATAGCGAACTCGGATTTCGAATTTAGGATTTCCTTAAGGCTAGTAGTCTAGCCTATTCATAACTAAAGCATGCCAAACGAAAGAAGGGTGCTTTACATACCTCGTACGCACTCCAAGCTAGCCAATCTAAAGCTAATCCAAATCTACGCCTCGGGCTCCCCAAGGTCTACAAATACGCCAACGAATACCAACCATTAGCTAAGGGCACTTAAGCCATCCATTCCAAACTAATCATTAAATTCTACAGAAAATTCGGCAGCATTTCCCCTGTAAATAGGCCATCTCGAGAATTTATCTCGCTAAAAATCAACAACAACAACCACAATAATCAACCTAGCAACATCAATAATAAATTCGGAAGGCAAAATAACATTAATAGCTCTCTTTTTCATCATTCGACAACTTTCCAATTATTCAATTCAATGGCTTACTTTCAAGCCACAATATCGTTCGTACTTTCGATTATTTACCCAAATCCATACTAACAACATTCAAGAACATTATAAACAATTCACAAAATTTTTCCAACAAGCCAATAATTTTTCTCCAAGTGGCTGAAAACAGCCCCCCCTTAGCCGAGAGCAGCCCCCTATTTTCTTTCCTCATTTTCAAGTCATGTTTTGTATCACAATCCACAATATATCGATGTCATTTTCACAAATATACGACTTACATCAAACGCATAATAAGGCCCAAATCAGCCCGCAAAATCTCAACATCATTCTTGAGTCATTAAATGCTCAATTCCAACTAGAATTCATAACGACGACAACCAAAACGCTAAGCGATATTAATGCGATCTTTGCCAAACATTTGGGACCATGCACGGCCACACCCACATATATACATATAGATGGTTCTAATTTATTTCTTCGCTCTACGACAATCAAACATGCTACAAGGAATTTAATTCATCAATTTTGTCACAACACCCATTTACATAACCACACCCATACACACGGCTAGAATACCTATCACACACCCCACTTCCAACATACAATATTTCATGATTTCCATCCATATTAACATACCACAACATGAATAAAATGTTCACAACACATAAACAAGAGCAAAACATACCTTTCTTCTTCAATACCACAATGGCTAGGGTTTTGCAATTGGACACAATGAATGGTTAGATGATCTCAACAATGCCTCCACGCTACTTAGGGACCTCAATATAGTGGGTTTGTATCAAGGAAATATTTTTTAGAGAGGCTAAAAATGGAGTTGGTTTTCCTCCACTTTGGCCGAGAACCATGGAGTGGTTGCTCCTCACTTCTTGCTTTATTTTTGCTAAGTAGAGAATGAGGAGAGATGACTTGAAAGTCATCTTTTAGTCCCACAAAAATATCTCCAAGTGTCTTGGCCCACACAATGTGTTGGACCAATTAAAATTGGCCACACAATGTGTGGGGACCATTCAACATACACGACCCACCATGGCATTTGCACAACAATTTTAATTCCAATTTTATGAATTGTGGTCCCAATTTTCCCTAAGTGTTCAATGCCATCAATTTCATATATAACTTATGTCTTAAAATAAAATCAAATGGTCAAAAGTCCCGACTTCAAATCCCGGAATAGTCTTGGCCTTAAATTATCATAGTTAATATGGGTTGTCCCAATGTATAAAAATATGGGACGTAACAAACACGACACTCGATGCCTGACTGCATGAAACCGAGCGAACCAACTGGCTGGCTGAATCAACATGTGACATCAAAACATACTAAATAGAAATAATACTAACACATGCTGATCTACTAAGAATTTGTCTGAAGTATCATAAATGCGAAAATAATGAATAAGCCCGAAAGTCTGAATAAGTGGCCGACAAGGCTAACACAAAAGCTTGCTAAACATCTGACTGACTGCAACTATAATCTATGCAGCCTCTAAGAATAATAAAGTCTGACTGTTTACTGGGACAAGGCCCCCGGCATACCTGACTGACTAGAAATACTAAAAAGATTATAAAGTGTGATAACGCCCCGAGGGAACTGGGGCTCACCAAATAGCTGGTATGATAATCCTAGCACTCTGAATCGTCCACCTACAAATCATTAACTGCAGCATGAAATGCAGGCCCCCGGGCAATAAAAGGGGACGTCCGTACATTTGAATTTCCCTTGTATGTAAAGCAACTGAATAAAATAACTATAAATGGGATGCTCGGGGAAAGGGGCAACCCAATAATAATAACAGGTAATACATGCTGAGATGGAAACTACAACTCTACTGAAACTATAAACTGAAATAGCAAGGGAGTAGAGTTATGAATACTCCCTGTTCTGTATCTGGAGCATTTGTTTATCTGTATTTATATATGTGAGGCCTCGACCCAAAATAAATGCACAACTATGGCCTCGGCCAAGTAGTGCGCAGTCGATAGCCTTGGCCAAGTATATTGTATACATAAGACTGTGCCCTTTGGCAGTCACATATGTTCAATTATTCATTAATTATTATTAAAGACTGAGACCACTACAATGAATAATAATGAACTAAGACACATATTCTAGAACTGACTGTGGGGACGGAAGTCTTGGCTGTTTCTAAGCGTACTAAATTTCTAGACAAGTCTTTTTAGATTACGTTCTGGGTCCACAACGTTCGGAATGAAAGTCATGAACAAATAATGAAACTGTAGAACAATGATGCTGCAGATATTCATGGAAACTAAAGTACAACTGTAATTCTGAGGCAACTACAATGATCAATAAACTGTTTCGTAGGGAGAATTACCAACATTCTAAAAAATAGTGAGTTAGCCTCACGTACCTTAATTCTGGCCTCGGAGCGTAATACAACGTTCGTCAACCCTTTCAACTTTAATCTATAGCAATACAAGTCAAAAGGATTCCATATTAGCAATAATATTCATGATTTGGTCATCTAAGCATTTTATCAAACACTTGGTAGGCATAAAGTGTCATGACCCAGCCCCGTGGGCCGCGACTGATGTCCTACATGGACACCCAAACAGACATACATACCGAATCGTCATATTACAGCTTGACTCAGACTTCATATTCATCATTTTAAACAGAGCTGAAAAACAAATAATATCTTAAGCGGTCGCGTGTACACAATATCATATCAAAGCCAAAAGGGGCGGCGGAATACACATCGCCGAACATATGCATATATACAAACATACAGGCCATTTTGGCCGTATCCAAATCTGATAGGTTGGCGGAATATACCTCGCCAGATACATACACGTATACAGACGAATGGGCCGTTTTGGCCATAATAGTAAATGGGACCGCACTAAGACGCAGATCATAGACAAACGAAAACACACATGACCCATGACCCACATATATGACTATAGGCCTCTACAAATCATAACAGAATCATATGGCGGGACAGGGCCCCGCCGTACCCCAAATAGTCAGATATACAGAAGCATATACATCATAAAAGATATGTACCAACATATGGGCTCCGGATCAAAATGAGCACTCTGTAATAGCAGAATATGTGACCTACACTGGCGGATAGCGAACCACTGTACCTGCGGGCATGAAACGCAGCCCCCGAAGAAAGGGGGTCAGTACGAAAGATGTACTGAGTATGTAAAGAATAAAGTACAGAAACTCAAACCACAACTGAAGTGAAAGGTACAGAGAGAAAATACCGAATCAGTACATCAAAGTCTGGGCTTAAAGCATATGCATATATATCATGCAAATAAAAATCATGCATAAGGCTCTGGAACGTGGTCAGCACTCCGACGCTGGTGCCACACACAGCATACTCCAGAAGGTTTCAAATATCCGTACAAACCCGAAACGTAATACATCATCACAACATATCACATCATCAAATCGTATCATAAGCCATATCACATCATAACTCCATAAACGGAACCCGGCCCTATGTCGAGGTCTCGGGAACCGTAACACATCATACTGCCGAATTTGTCATAGTGCGCACGATCACAAAACCGGCCCGGGAACCAGCGAACGATATCATAGTAGGCACGAGCAGAGTAGTGCGGAAACCATATGCATATACACAATTAAATTTCAAGACTCGACAAATAAATACATATACATATATTTTTGAGATCAGAAAGCTCAAAGTAAGTATCGAGTCTGTCGGAATTAGTATACAAAGATGTAAGCCTTTAAATTTACAAAATTTCGAAGATATACTTCATAAGCCATTTTCTTAAAATTTGGTATCATTCACATTAAGGAGCTTTCAAATAACTTATGGAGCAAATCAAACGAAGCCTTAAATTCATAGGCGAAAGTCCCCTTTTTATTTTATACAAAAATGGATCAAGTAAGACATACGAAGGAAATCTCGGGACTAGTGGGCCCATCTCGGGTCAAATCGAGGTGGCGTACGTAATTGACGAACATTAGACTCTATGAAGTCACCCAAGGGGATTCGGTTACGTTCATGACAATTATAGATATTTGAACATTTCTTTCCAACAAACCAAGGGTTCTAATTCAATTTTACTGAATGAAATAGTACCAAAAGTAAACTCGGATTTCTATGAACTGAATAATCCCCGAGGTTCAAATCAAAGCCTAGTACATCTAGGACATGCCAAGAGAAGGAAAGGGATAGCTTTACATACCTTACTTGTGTCTTATGCTCGTCCAAACTCAACTCCCATTTCGTCCAAAATCTACAATTGGTCATAGTTGCCAAATATGAGTTTCAAGCTTTTAAGAATTCTAATTTAATCCGTATTTGTCTATCGAAATTTCGGCAGCATTTTCCCTATAAATTCAACATCCCCGAGAATCATCTCGGTCCAAAACATCAACAACAACAAAACAACAATACCAACAACATCAACAATCATCACAAAATACGTTATAACATAAATAGTCTTCTTTTCCACATAGTTCAACAACTTCCATTCCAACTTCAATTTTTCAAACTAATATCAACATTTCCATATTCATTAACTAACTTAAGACCATATAAATACGATTCGAAACCATTTCACATTATTCCACAAAATGTAAAAAAGTTCCGCCAAAACCATAATTCGTCCAAAACCTTCAATCTTCGGCATAAATATTTATAACACATTTTCATCTTCTAATTTCATTAACCTTAATCATGATTCGCACCTTAAAATTTTTATTTTCATCATTATATAAATTTCCCATAAATCCACAAATCTTCCTACAACAACTCAACAACCAATTCTCATACAAATTTTGAGCTAGTATTCTTCCATTTACACCACAATGCTACTACAACACAATTAACATCATAAATAAAATTGGTTCATTCATCTACACACATACACCCATACGGCCACATGCACACCCACTTTGCAAACTTCCATATTTCTATAAATTCTACCCATTTCTACATACTACAACAAAAACAAGCCTTCATAACATAATTAAAAGGGATTAATTCTTACATTTTCCTCCTAACTTCTTCACTTGACCAAGGTGTTAAATCGATGAAACAAGCTGTCTATCTTCCGAAACAATTATACCACGTTGTAGAGGGTCCTTGAATTAGTAGGAATATCACAAGAAAATAATTTTAGGAGAAAGATTTCAAGGGGAAAATTTTTCTATGCCATGGCCGTATGGCCTTAATTTTTTTGCTCTTCTTTCGTTGTTTTTCTCCTTCTCTTGTTTTCTCTTGAAGCTTCTAATAATGAGGCTAATTTAATCACATGGAAATTAAATAAATTCCATGGGTTTGGGCCATGTATGGCCGGCCACCCCATGCAAATTGGGCCCAAATTTTCTTTTTTTTTATCCCAATGACTTGTGGATCACATTTTGTAATTCCCGAAACTAATTTTCGAAATTCCAATTTTGCCCTTGGCTTTCCTCCGCACTTCCACATCAATATTTTTCATGAATATCACACATATGTTAAATAAAATAAAAACATAGCCTTATTTCCTACAAGGCAAGATTATTCCAAATTTTCCAAATGCGCAAAAACGCGGGATATAACATTCTCCCCCCTTTAAAACATTCATCCTCTAATGTTAAATTAGTCTTATAGGGTCTGTCAAACATTTCGGGGGAGTTTCTTTTTATGAGTAGTACACATAATTCACTTACCAATTAATATAACAAATTTAGAAATTTAGATTACCGGTAGGTGTAGAGAACAGGTGAGGGTACTTTTTCTTCATTTCATCCTCTGCTTCCCAGGTCATTTCTTCTCTATTGTTGTTTCGCCATAAGACCTTAACAGAGGGTATATCTTTGGTACGTATCCTCCTCACCTAACGATCCAGAATAGCTACAGGTTGCTCTTCATAAGATAGGTCCTCCGTCACCTGAATATTATCCACCGAAAATACTCTGGAAGGATCACCGACACATTACGGAGCATGGATACAGGGAATACCGGATGTAGTGCCTCCAGATCAGATGGTAAGTCTAACTCATAGGCGACCTCACTTATCTTCCGAATAATATGATACGACCCGATATACCGCAGACTAGGCTTACCTTTTTTACCGAATCTCATTACACCCTTCATAGGCGACACTCTAAAAAATACCCAGTCGCTATTCTAGACCTCTAACGGTCGACGTCGTTTACCTGTATGTAATTTCTGTCGACTCTGGGCAGTCAATAACCATTCCCGAGTGAGTTTTTCCTTATCAATTGCTTCCTGAGTCACATCTTGCCCAATTAATTTAGTTTCACCCACATCAAACCAACCAATCAGGGATCTGCACTTTCTACTATATAAGGCTTCATACGGTGTCACCTGGATGCTGGCGTGATAACTATTATTATTGTAAGAAAATTCAATTAGTGGCAAATGATCATCCCAGTTACCTCCGAAGTCAATAACGCAGGCCCGCAACATACCTTCCAGTGTCTGAATAATGCGCTCGGCCTGTCCGTCGGACTGAGGATGAAATGTTGTGCTAAGACTCACCTGAGTCCCCAATCCTTTCCTGGAATGATCTCCAGAAATTCGCTGTAAACTGGACACCTCTGTCAGTTATAATAGATACAGGAACCCCGTGAAGTCTTATCATCTCTTTAATATATAGTCTGGCATAATCCTCAGCCAAATAAGTAGTCCGGACCAGAAGAAAATGGGTTGATTTCGTTAATCTATCAACAATGATTCAAATAGAATCATACCTGCATGGAGTGCGCGGTAATCCTCTAATGAAGTCCATATTAATCATTTCCCATTTCCAAGCTGGAATTTCCATTTTCTGTAGTAATCTGCCGGGCTTTTGATGCTCTATCTTGACTTACTGACAATTTGGGCATTGGCCAGCGACTCTGCAGTGTCCCTTTTCATACCATCCCATCAGTACAAACATTTAAGCTCATGGTACATTTTTGTTGATTCAGGATAAACAGAATACCGAACATTATGTGCTTTGCCCATAATTGACCGTCGCAGCCCTGCAACGTCAGGCACACATAATCTGCCTCTGTCTAACAATACCCCATCAGGTGATACCTTAAACTGGGTCATTTCCTTATCAAGGGTTGTATCTCTGTACCATACCAGAATAGAATCCTCGAACTAACGTTGTTTTACCTCTTCAATAATCGACGATTCAACAACTTCTCGGACAAAATCCCAATATTTCCAGAATCGACCAAACGGACTCCAAGGCTAGCTAATTGATGAATTTCACGAACCAATTCCTTCTTTCTGGATGCACACCGGTCAAACCGCCCATAGGTTTGCGACTAAGTGTGTCAGCCACAACGTTAGCTTTTCTAGGGTGGTACAGAATATCGACGTCATAATCTTTCAATAATTCAAACCATCTTCTCTACCGCAAATTCAGCTCCTTTTTGCTTAAAATATACTGGGGCTCTTATGGTCCGTACAAATATCAACGTGGACCCCATATAAGTAATGCCGCCACATTTTCAAAGCATGAATCACCGCGGCTAATTCCAGATTATGTGTGGGATAATTTCTCTCATGCGATTTGAACTGCCGGGGAGTACAAGTTATAATTCGACCGTACTGCATCAATACATAACCCGCTCCAATACTAAAAGCATTAGAATAACCAACCTACCCGTCTGGCCTCCCGGGAAGGGCCAGAACTAGAGCTGTAATTAATAAACTCTGTTCACAAATACCGATTCACTAGAATTTCACTGTCTTCTGAGTTAGCTCCGTTAATGGCGCCGTAATAGAAGTAAAGTTCTCCACAAATCTTCTGTAATATCCGGCCAATCCCAGAAAACTGCGTACCTCAGTCGATGTCGAAGGCCTAGGCCAATTCTTTATCGCTTTGACCTTCTATGTGTCAATTATTTCCATTTATACTTACTTTACTTTCATCCACTCCCCCCCCCCCCCCCTTTTTGGGGTTGTACTTATACCGTATCCATGCCTTTTCTTTATAATCTATAACTTGGTTATCTTCGTACGAGACCTTAACAAAATCACGAAGCGATGAGAACTCTCGATCATATAGTACAAAATCTTATCTGATAGTTGGCACTCAAATAATGTAATTAATGTAACAATTTATCTTTTAGTAACCGTATCCTTCCTTCATACCCGTTCCTTATCTGTCGTTCTAGTTTCTCGATAGTTGAATTACTTGATATTCACATGATTCCTCATTCCATGCCATAGGTTTTTCTTTTGCCCTGCAGTATTACCTTTTAGTTCGTTTTCGCAAATAATTCCGTGCTTTGCCCGTCGACTCTTTTAGAAGCTCTGCTTAATTACGTTCCTTACTGTTCACTTTTCTGACTTTTTGATCTCCTTATCTTCCACTCAATTACACTCTTTTCTTTCCAAAATATCGTTGTATTAGAATCTTCCAATCTCAACCGGTAGCAAAATGAATATCAGCTTATTTCGTAACATCTGTACCATACCTTTCGCTTTGTCTCACAAATTCTGTTCAGTTAATGTCTCCTATATATTACAACACTGGCTATTAGGGTTCACCTATCGATCGGCATAATCATAAATGGGGGTCCTATACATACACATATATTACTGCCATTACTTTTACAAGACATCTTCAATCACTTGTTCAAACTTACTCTAATTCCAGAGCTGCGTTTTTCTTTCTCCCTTTTCACCAATCTAACCCGTCTCAGCTCACGCGGCCTCTATAAAGCTTCTAACCACTCCACATACTCTAATTCCCTTTTAGGTTACCCCAAATTTCCTATTTATCTCTTATATCTATATTTGTGAAAATTTTAGTACATTTCCCACGGGGTCACCCATCCCAAAATTGCTCTAGCCCTGACACGCTTAACCGTAACTTTAATGCATTTAGATGCGTTAAGGCCGGTATAATTGCATAAATAGCCCCGCACAGACTTTATCACGTAATTTAGGACAAGTCGGGGTCTTAACAACTTTCAAAACTTTCTCGTAACGGGTCCCACCCTGATCTAGAGAGAATTCTTTTACTTTTTTTCTGATTATATAATTACCGTGTCGCTCCTTTCTAGATCCTTAATATTTACCTTCATCTATATATATATAATCCTGGACAGCCCACGAGTTTAAATTTTCATTCCACAAATTCCATCTCCAATTAATCTATAAGAATTTATAAAATGTTACTGTAAGGCATTCTCCAACCATTAGCAAAAGAAAACTAGAGTCCGACAAGCATCGCGGAACCTTTTAGTACTTAATTCACATAATTACCTCCATATTTATATTTTTCTTTTTGAGTCGTGAGTGAACCATTTAATTCCCAACTGCCTGTCATACATTTTGTATTCTCCCAATAAAATGAAACTTAATCGTTGGATATTTTTGCCCCTCAACATAGGCTTTTCTAAGGCAAAATGTGGTTGGAACATATTCTGGTTCGTTTAAATGAATTGCGAATTTGCTGCTCACATATGCTTCCTCGAAATAAAATTTCCCAAATAAGGATAATGCTTCTTACGAATGACATGGAGGGTATCTCTTAAACTTTAATCCAACATAATAAATTTACCCTATCGGTATCGACTTTCAAGACATATTAAGAGCTTATATCTTATTCTCCTTTTTTATATTTCTGGAAAATTTTGGGCAGATGTTTCTCTGTATTTCTTACTATCCCAAAACCTGCACACAGGAAATACCAACAATGCCTCACAGGGCCAACATAAATACGCATATATCATATCGTATCATAGCCACACAGGGCTAACAATTTCAAGTAAAAGTATAAAAATGTCGAGTCTTGCCTCACATGTCCAACTCAAACTGCACCTGATACACTTTCCTGTTTACTTTCCCTTTCAATTTTCAACTTTATGTTTCAATCGTACTTCAAATACCTTACCCGGAATACATCTTTCATACCATTGCTTACCTGTGTACTGTGTAGCTTCCTATACCATCAGTCGCTGTCTTCTGTCGATGTCATTCTTCAGCTGAAATCGAGGGTTAGTAAAAGGAATTCATTTCCTACGGCTGGCTCTATCGCACGGTATAAGATCCAAAGAAAGGTAACACCCTAAATGTCCTGTAGCCTCCTGTTTATAGATGTGGTGCACAACACACCGATAAACAAGACTCTACGAGACACGGCCTGTAGACATTCCGAGGACAAACCGCTCTGATACCACTTTTGTCACGACCCAGCCCCGTCGGCCGCGACTGATGTCCTACATGGACACCTAAACAGACATACATACCGAATCGTCATATTACAGCTTGACTCAGACTTCATATTCATCATTTTAAACAGAGCTGAAAAACAAATAATATCTTAAGCGGTCGCGTGTACACAATATCATATCAAAGCCAAAAGGGGCAGCGGAATACACATCGCCGAACATATGCATATATACAAACATACAGGCCATTTTGGCCGTATCCAAATCTGATAGGTTGGCGGAATATACCTCGCCAGATACATACACGTATACAGACGAATGGGCCGTTTTGGCCATAATAGTAAACGGGACCGCACTAAGACGCAGATCATAGACAAACGAACACACACATGACCCATGACCCACATATATGACTACATGCCTCTACAAATCATAACAGAATCATATGGCGGGACAGGGCCCCGCCGTACCCCAAATATTCAAATATACAGAAGCATATACATCATAAAAGATATGTACCAACATATGGGCTCCGGATCAAAATGAGCACTCTGTAATAGCAGAATATGTGACCTACACTGGCGGATCACGAACCACTGTACCTGCGGGCATGAAACGCAGCCCCCGAAGAAAGGGGGTCAGTACGAAAGATGTACTGAGTATGTAAAGCATAAAGTACAGAAACTCAAACCACAACTGAAGTGAAAGGTACAGAGAGAAAATACCGAATCAGTACATCAAATTCTGTGCTGAAAGCATATGTATACATATCATGCAAATAAAAATCATTCATAAGGCTCAGGAACGTGGTCACCACTCCGACGCTGGTGCCACACACAACATACTCCAGAAGGTTTCAAATATCCGTACAAACCCCGAACATAACATATCATCACAACATATCACATCATCAAATCGTATCATAAGCCATATCACAGCATAACTCCATAAACGGTACCCGTCCCTATGGCGAGGTCTCGGGAACCGTAACACATCATACTGCCGAATTTGTCATAGTGCTCACGATCACAAAACCGGCCCAGGAACCGGCGAACGATATCATAGTAGGCACGAGCAGAGTAGTGCGGAAACCATATGCATATACACAATTAAATTTGAAGACTCGACAAATAAATACATATACATATATTTTTGAGATCAGAAAGCTCAAAGTAAGTATCGAGTCTGTCGGAATTAGTATACAAAGATGTAAGCCTTTAAATTTACAAACTTTCGAAGATATACTTCATAAGCCATTTTCTGAAAATTTGGTATCATTCACATTAAGGAGCTTTCAAATAACTTATGGAGAAAATCAAACGAAGCCTTAAATTCATAAGCGAAAGTCCCCTTTTTATTTTATACAAAAATGGATCAAGTAAGACATACGAAGGAAATCTCGGGACTAGTGGGCCCCCCTCGGGTCAAATCGAGGTGGCGTACGTAATTTACGAACATTAGAATCTATGAAGTCACCCAAGGGGATTCAGTTACGTTCATGACAATTATAGATATTTGAACATTTCTTTCCAACAAACCAAGGGTTCTAATTCAATTTTACTGAATGAAATAGTACCAAAAGTAAACTCGGATTTCTATGAACGGAATAATCCCCAAGGTTCAAATCCAAGCCTAGTACATCTAGGACATGCCAAGAGAAGGAAAGGGATAGCTTTACATACCTTACTTGCGTCTTACGCTCGTCCAAACTCAACTCCCGTTTCGTCCAAAATCTTCAATTGGTCATAGTTGCCAAATATGAGTTTCAAGCTTCTAAGAATTCTAATTTAATCCGTATTTGTCTACCGAAATTTCGGCAGCATTTCCCCTATAAATTCAACATCGCCGAGAATCATCTCGGCCCAAAACATCAACAACAACAACACAACAATACCAACAACATCAACAATCATCACAAAATACGTTATAACATAAATAGTCTTCTTTTCCACATAGTTCAACAACTTCCATTCCAACTTCACAATTTCAAACTAATATCAACATTTCCATATTCATTAACTAACTTAAGACTATATAAATACGATTCGGAACCATTTCACATTATTCCACAAAATGTAAAAAAGTTCCGCCAAAATCATAATTCGTCCAAAACCTTCAATCTTCGGCATAAATATTTATAACACATTTTCATCTTCTAATTTCATTAACCTTAATCATGATTCACACCTTAAAATTTTTATTTTCATCATTATATAAAATTCCCATAAATCCACAAATCTTCCTACAACAACTCAACAACCAATTCTCATACAAATTTTGAGCTAGTATTCTTCCATTTACACCACAATGCCACTACAACACAATTAACATCATAAATAAAATTGGTTCATTCATCTACACACATACACCCATACGGCCACATGCACACATGCACACCCACTTTGCAAACTTCCATATTTCTATAAATTCTACCCATTTCTACATACTACAACAAAAACAAGCCTTCATAACATAATTAAAATGGATTAATTCTTACCTTTTCCTCCTAACTTCTTCACTTGACCAAGGTGTTAAATCGATGAAACAAGCTGTTTATCTTCCGAAACAATTATACCACGTTGTAGAGGGTCCTTGAATTAGTAGGAATATCACAAGAAAATAATTTTAGGAGAAAGATTTCAAGGGGAAATTTTTTCTATGCCATGGACGAATGGCCTTAATTTTTTTGCTCTTCTTTCGTTGTTTTTCTCCTTCTCTTGTTTTCTCTTAAAGCTTCTAATAATGAGGCTAATTTAATCACCTGGAAATTAAATAAATTCCATGGGTTTGGGCCATGTATGGCCGGCCACCCCATGCAAATTGGGCCCAAATTTTCTCTTTTGTTTTTTAGCCCAATGACTTGTGGATCACATTTTGTAATTCCAGAAATTAATTTCCGAAATTCCAATTTTGCCCTTGACTTTCCTCCGCACTTCCGCATCAATATTTTTCATGAATATCACACATATGTTAAATAAAATAAAAACATAGTCTTATTTCCTACAAGGCAAGATTATTCCAAATTTTCCAAATGCGCAAAAACGCGGGATATAACATAAAGTTCCACAACCTTCTTAATGGTGTTTCCTTCCCCCATACCCATTCTATTACTTCTAGGTGATTCTACAATCTCAAATAGGTGTAATAAACATCATTCTTCATCACCCATATGATTACAACAATCTCAAGTCAACAAATCCAAAACCCAAGCATAGTTTGTGTAATTCTCTTTACTAAACCCATTTACTATTCTCCCAACAACTTATCAATTCACTATTATGAATGATTAGAGAGTAGAAGCATTACATTTTTGAAGTTCAATCCTCTTGAATTCGAGTTTTAGGGTTTCCACGCCCAATAATAATGTACCACTCACAACTCTATCAATTAGAAAGGTGTACTCATGTTAGAAAGGGATTAGGGACTTGAATTCAACCTAGAATCATGATAAAACTTATCTTGGAGGTTTGTTGAGGCTTGGAACTTGATCCCTCTGACTTTAGGGTGATATTTCATGACTAGGGGTGTTAGAGAAATAAACCCCAAGCTTAAATATAACTTAAAACAGGAAAACGCGACTTTTGACTCGAAACCCGACCTTTTATGCGATGGGCCCGCGGCTCACATGCAGCGGGTGACACCTACATGTCAGTGGTCAAAAAGGGTGTTTTTGTACGATCTGCCCAAGATGCGGGGCCACAATATATTGTTGGAAAGATATTTCAAAGGAACACAACTTTCATTTTTAAAGTTTTCTCAAATTCTCAACAGATTTTCACGAAATTGGACTGGAAGGCTGACTATCAAAAATTTAGCCGATTCTATAGAATTTTAAGCGTCTTACTATTAGTCATCTTGAGACGATTATATCTCTTTGCTCCGATCTCTGCTTGGCCTGATCCTTATATCGTTAGAAACACATTTTTACGTAATATAACTTTCATTGGGTACTTTCCTGAATTCCCAACTAATCAAGGAGTTTTGGCTGCCCGAAGTAGGCCTATCAACCGTTTTCGCAAAAAGTTCAAACCTTCAAGTTTTCCACTAAAACTCTAATGATACAATTCTAACCTTAGTTTTAAGATACGGGGTGTAACATTTACCTTGGTGTCATGTGATTTTCTAGCTTCTATATCTCTCCATACTTCAGCCTCCCAACTAATCAAGGAGTTTTGGCTGCCCGAAGTAGGCCTATCAACCGTTTTCGCAAAAAGTTCAAACCTTCAAGTTTTCCACTAAAACTCTAATGATACAAGTCTAACCTTAGTTTTAAGATACGGGGTGTAACATTTACCTTGGTGTCATGTGATTTTCTAGCTTCTATATCTCTCCATACTTCACCCTTCTTCCTAGCTGCATACGTTGCTCCAGCTGAAACTACATAATCATTTGCTACAGCCAACTTATCCATTCCCTACATATCACGCCCCGAACCATGGCCTCGGCGTAACACAGCACTCGATGCCTGACTACATGTGACCGAGCGAACCACATGGCTTGCTGAATCATCATGAAGCATACATGAGCGGAAATATAACGTGAAGTGCATGATGAGCTTTTATAAAACATGATAAGTCATAGTGTTAAACATAAGAACTTAGTTAAATCATAAATGCGGACAATATCATACATGAGCTAAACCAGCTAACCAACTCGGGAAGCCTAACATGACATTTGTCTTGTCTATGAAACCTCTAACATGAGTCTGAAACACGTAACATACTTGCTGGGACAAGGCTCCCAGCATACCTTTAGATGCAAAACTAAATAAAGAAAGACAATGCCTAAACCCCGAATGAGATGGGGCTCACCAATAAGCTGGTAAGTGCATATCCTAATGAGCAGAGGCGTCGTACTGTAAATCCATACCTGTATCGTGAAATGCAGGTCCCCAAGCAATAAAAGGGGACGTTAGCACATTGAATGTACTGATATGTAAATTAACTGAAAGAAATAACATGGGACATGGAATAACATGATAAGAACTGAAACTAAAAACCTGGACATGAACATGAGCATGAGCATGGGTACATATATATATATATATATATATATATATAACATAAGTAAAACATCATAACTAGGGAGAGCATTTCATAAACCGACACATTATATCACTACGTGGATACGTGGAGTTTGGTGGCTTGCCGGACCAGCAGAGCCCTCATACCTTGCCAGGGTATAAGGTGGTAACGTGCCTGATGGATCCATTCAGTGTAAAATTAAGGAATCGTCCTAACTGGGCGGAGCGATCCTTGTCCTACGGTGGCTACGTAGTTTCGGGATATTTTAGCCTTTTTGGTAATTCGTGCAACTCCCAAAAATATGAACATGATATAATTGGCTAAGAAGCCCATGATTTTCGTGAATTAACTTGTACTTGTCCTATAATCATGATTTCACAAAATAACTTGTAAACATGGTTTCATGAAATTTAGTATGTATGTATCTTGAGTCATGGCATGAAGATAGTTATATAATACAATTGCATGAAAACTTGTAGACATGTATGATATTCATGAAATAAGCATTTTTATGTAAAAACATGCATGCAAGAACCCATGGAATACAAGATATGAGTTTTCATGCATTACGGACGGATTCTCAATAATCATAAAGAAATATTAAGAACTCAATGATGGAATTATAACAATTCATACATAATATAATCATGGACATGGACCTAGGGTTATCATGAGCATGGTATAGAAACCCTAGTTTTAGTAGAGAATCATAATTTATGGATTATGAGGCGTGGGGAAGAACAATGATGTTCCCACACGTAGATAGTAACTCTACATACTTGATAATGCTCCAAACTTAAATTAAAGACTCTAACTTTGAAGAGGATTTCCAAAATCTTGAATTCTTGAATCTTGAGATGGGTTTTCTTGAAAACCCTAGTTTAGGAATGATGATTTCTTCTTTAGATTATAAGGATATGTATTAGAATTGAATTGGAATAATTAGAGTAGGCTTACCTTGGTGTTCTTGATGATGGAAGAGGGTAGGAGGTCGTTCTTGGGCTTGAAGGAATGAAAAATAATGATTTGAACTGATAAGGACGAATATATACTGTTTTGGAAAATTGAATTTTACGCCCAGTTAAATACTGGCCGTATTTTGAAAGACGGGGCCGTATTTTGAAATACGGTCCGTATTCCGTATGGACTGCACTGCGTCTCTTCAGTAAAATGACCATAACTCTTTGCACAAATGTCCATTTGACCCAATAATATACCGTTGGAAATTTATTTCAAAGCTCTACAACTTTCATCAAGGAAGTTTTCTCAAATTCCAAATACATTTTAAAATACAGGCCGTATTTTGAGATACCGTATTTAACAATGTAACATCCAAATGCCAAATTCCAGAATGCTCAGAAATCTTTGGTACCATTTTACGTTTTGAAATATGGTCACTGTTCATGGGCGTAAACCCCCCATCTTTCAACTGAACTGGAAAATTCCAATTCTCACATTCTTTATCTGATTTTCTAAGTCTAGGATCATGGTCAAAGGTTAGGTTAAAGGTACATGGTGTTACACCAGAGGTGTCAAATAAACGGGTTAGAGATGCCAAATGAACAAGTTTGGCTCCTCAGTTTAGAAAAAAAAAAAGGATTTTTAATTCTGTTTAATAACTCAATTGAATTTTCTTTATTTGTGCTGATCTGTTTTGTTGGATCTGTGTTTATTATCTAAAAAAACATTTCAATTCTATTTTAGAAACTCAATTCTGATTTTTCTATCAAAGCAAAACACAGATCGATTTACAAATATTAAGTTACAGCTCCTTCTCATCATAGAACTGAAAAATGTTGTTGAAAACTGACTCATTTAGTTATTATTATTGCCTTTCTATTGTCGTTCTATCTGTAGACAACTTTAACGCATTAGTGCTGCCTTGACATCTAAAAGGTTTTCAGTTTCGGACTTTGAGTTGGTGTACAAAGTTAATTGCATGATTAAAAATATATTAATCGCATGGTAAAAGAAAGCAGATGTACCCATGTTGGTTTATTTGAATAGGTCACCATTATTTCGTTTTTCTAAGTTAAACACACACTATATTTACTTTGAAGACATGCAGACTTTTCAGTGGACTGTCAGTTACAACAACAACGTACCAATGTCAGGTGTAACGTCTTTATTTGTATAAATTATAGACTATTAGTGAGGCTAGGTGTAGAAACTATACATTCTTGATTTGTTTCATTCATTCACTAAGAGAGAATATATATAGGATACAATCTTGAACCCTAGTGAAACAAGGAAACTAAGATCCTAGTGAAACAAAAAAACTAACTAATATATGGTAATTATCTCCCTACAAATATGCTACCAAATAATATCAAATAATATAAAGATATTATACCGCAATACCCCCCCTCAAGTTGGAGCATGGGAATAAAAAATGCCCAACTTGGAAAGCAAGAAGTCAAACTGAGTTTTGCCGAGAGCTTTGGTAAAAATGTCTGCCAATTGTGAAGATGTTGAAATGTGTGACGGAGAAATCAAACCTTCCTTAATTGCATCACGAACCCTAGTAAACAAGAAAACTAAGATCCTAGTGAAACAACGAAACTAACTAATATATGGTAATTAATGAAACAAGGAAACTAACTAATATATGGTAATTATCTCCCTACAAATATGCTACCAAATAATATCAAATAATATAAAGATATTATACCGCAATACTAGCAAACTACTACCACTGTCCAACTCTATTATTTTTGATATATGGGTTTAAGATCAATTAATTATATATAATTTATTTGAATGTGATGGTAAGAAGATTCTAATTGTTTTTTGAGAAAAGACATGTTTTAACCCCTGAACTTGGCACGAAAACTCACTTTAGCAACTAAACTTAACTTCTATTTATTTACCCCCCTTAACAACTTACGTTTCAATTATTTTCTACCCTAAACAAATTATACCACTCTCACAATGGGAGGTGTATTACACTCGCGCCACGTCATTGCCACGTCATTGCCACGTCAATGCCACATCATTGCCATGTTAAAATTACCAACACTTCATTTTTTTGTTTTTCTTTAATTATTTTTTCTCTTTCTCCTTCTTCTTCTTTCTCCTCATACTCACCCTACTTTTAACAACCACTACGCCGCTGCTACCGCCACCGCCGCCGCCACCTCCGCTGCCACCACCACAAAAAAATCATTAGTATTATCAATCAAAAAAAAAATCACCACCACAATATTTAACCCGCATCCGCATCCACAACCACCACCATCATCTCCCCCAACAAATTTCATCCAACTCCTCAAATTAGTCCCACTTACACTTCAATTCATCCAAATTGGTTGTTTTGGTTGTTATTGTGGCCATTATTAGTATTATTATTAGCAAACTCATTTCTTCCATAACTTCATTTTTGAAAGAAAATAAAAATCAAAATCAAGAACCACCATCTTTAACCCACATCCACAACCACCACCATCATCTCCCCCAACAAATTTCATCCAACTACTTCTCAAATTAGTCCCACTTACACTTAAATTCGTCCAAATTGGTTGTTTTGATTGTTCTTGTTGGCCATTATTAGTATTATTATTAGCAAACCCATTTCTTCCATAACATTATTTTTGATATAAAAATCAAAATCAAGAAACCCAAAAATGGTAAAAATAAAGAGAAAGAGGGATTTGTGACGAAGAAGATGAAAGTGCAAGAGGGGGGGGGGGGTGAATTGTAAAAAAAAATTGATCTGTTAGTCGACTAGGTTGAGCTAGCAGTCGACTACCTACTCAGTGAGTACTAAATTAAGGTGCAAAAAATAATTGACACGCGTATTTTATACTGGTTCAGATTCAATGTGAATCCTAGTCCAGTCCCCTTGGGTTGCAAGGCTGATCTCTTCAGCTCTTTTATAAGGTTTAGTACAATGAAGGTTTTGAATGAAGTTCCTACGTCTACACTCAAACCACTCTTATTCTTTTTTATACAAAGCCTCACAAACTATAACTCTCTTTTCTCTCTTATTACACTATGAATCACTCAGACTAACAATGTTTATTTAAAAGTAAAGCAGAGCAATTGAGGTAATGAGACTGTTGCATAAAAACTTGTGTTTGTAAGGCAGCCCTTTTTATAGTGTTTTAGGCTCTTCACGCAGAGAGATCAACCCAAGGGATTTGATCCTTGGAAATGGAATTAAGGATCCTATTTCCAAGAATGAGACTGAGCTTTTACTGCTTTCCTTGTGCGTCGGGGCAGCATCAGATTTATTACTCTTCATGAGATATGCCTTTTAATGTTGAAGATGGCGTTTCCTTCTTTAAAACAATTTGATGTTGTTGGAATATTGCTTCTTTATTTTGCAGATATCTTTTCCTTTCTTGAAAGATTTTGTACTGCTGAAAAGTACTATTGGTTGCACCCTTAGGGCTGTGGAGTCATTTCTCGAGTGAGCCCAGGTCGTTAGGGCTGTTCTATGGGCTTCTATTTTGTTGGGGCTATTTTGTGGGCTCACATATATTCCTTGTGTGATTTACCTGCACAAGTAAAATTGTGATCATAAAAACTTGACACTAACAATCTCCCCCTTTTTGAGGATGACAATTTTTAGAAAATATGTAGTCAACTTCCCTGTAGCGGATGCTCCCCCTGAATGGGTGGAGGCTCCACCTGACTAGTCGACTAGTCCTTGTAGGCTCCCCCTGAGCAGTTGACTATCCTTCTCCCCCTTTGGCATCACTCAAAAAAACAAAAAAACAAAGAACCAGCAAACAACCAATAACAAAACAGGCTAAACCAAAGAACCACACAACAAAATAGACTAAAACAAAGAACAACTAGCGAATAGCAAATAGCAACTAGCAGCATAACCAAACATAAGTCCCACAAAAACATTGTTTAAACAGTTCAAAAAAAACATCCAACTAAGAACTATTCTTGGCGGCGGAAGATTGGATGACGAAGAAAGTAAGCTAATGTATTCACAATAGCATCCTTCATTTCAGTCAACGGAGTAGTAAGACGTTCAGGCATGGCGGAGACACTGGCTTGAAGCTTGGTGGACAGTTTGACCGCTTCCTTAATAACAACATCCAGTTTCAGCCGCAGCTTAGAGACATCAGCACCTATTTCCTTAGTCACGTCATGAATCTTCTCTACTTGAAACAATGTGGATGCCATTAAGTCTTTGATGGACTCAATTTTTTCATCCATAGACGAAAGTTTGGCGAGAAGTTCTTCATAGCATTCAGTGGAGACAACAGAAGGATCTGATTTTTTTCCCTTTGGTGGAGGGACCAGGTTGAGATGCCTTATATACGTCTTTTAACAACCGGGAATCATTGCTCAAGACATATCCCATGCTACCAAATGCCCTAGAGTTGTAGCATTGCTTAACTAGAGTGACGGGATAGTCGACTAAGTCGATTTTGTGGACTTCTAGTATGCGGGAGATAAGCATGCCATATGGTAGATTAGAAGGACTCAATCATGTAATTGATAATGATGGAGGAAAAAATTATTTTTTTCTTGGAAAGAAGGAAAAATGCAAAAATAGCATCACGTTGGGAGATAGTAGAGTAGGACCCAGCACGAGGAACAATGGTAGTGGCAACCATATGAGCAAGCACACGAGCTTCAAACGAGATATTGGACGGACCAATTTGAGAAGGAGCAGAGGTGGAATTTGAGAGGATTTTCTTAACATCGTCAAAAGACACTTCAAGAGATTCAGGCCAAAAAATTTTGGGTAGTTCGGAAAAACTAGAGCAGGTGCAACCAAAAATAGAGTCAAGAACAAAGCAATTTAGCACAATGTGAGTGCCAAGAACCAATGTTTCGAGTTCATCAGCTTTAGAAGACCTAAGATTGGCATAGAACATACGAACAGGAATTTCATACACATGAGGACGGGTTTTAAAAAAGTTTTCCCATCCTTGATAGACAAATACTTGTTTAACCTTACAACTTAGAGAGAGCATAAGTTCAAGATCGACAATGTTACACCCCACACCTTCAGAGCATCAGCAGGACACGTACATCACCGTAGTAATGGAGTGTCGGAGACGTCCCATGGCGCTTTGGAAGGTACAAGCCATAGGAAGTATGTAACAACGAAGTAAAAAGACGAATTACAATCTCGTACGTCGTAATCAGGAAAAGACTATTTTGAAACACAAGAACATGTCCATTATCAAGTATAATAAGTGATAAACATCATGTGCGGAGAGTTTCGGAAGATTTCGAGATCAAGCAAATTGAAGAAAATAAGTTTGACGAAAATTGAGAAATATTGGGCAGATTTTTAGTCAATTTTGGAGGGGTATATCTCCATGTATATTTGGGGTTTTAAGGTGTCTAAAAATCCTAAAATAATGTTCGGCGAGTCTAGTTTCTAATTCAATAAACCGCTCGTCGATAGGATATCGGAGTAGAGAATTATAGACGTTACAAACTGAGTTGTCGACGCAGAAACAGGACTGCTACAGTACTGCTACAGTACTGTAGCTACAGTGACGCCGCCTCAGCCCTTATAAAAAGGGGCAAACCCCCATTGTCATCATCCAAAAATGTCCAAAAATTTCCAGAACCTTCAGCAGCAAAAGGGGTCCTAAATCCCACTTAAAATTGAGGATTTTGAGCAAAAATTCAAGCTACGAATACCAATCGAAGTCCGGGCAACGCGTAGACGCGATTATAATTTCGTTTGGTGTTGGAGTTCGCTTGGGAACAAGTAAATGTTGAAGATTTTGCTACCTTCATAAAAAATAAGGTATGAATTGTTGAATCTCTTTCTCTATCAATATGAATTAAGGAATAATTTCAAGAATAGAGGTTATGGTGTGTTGTGTTGATGTTGTTGATTTATGGATTGAGGGTTGAAGAGAAATTTGGATGAAAATACATATATTTATCTTGTAGGATGTTAAGGATGTTGTTATTGATGTGTTGGTATTAATTTCGGCTTCTTTACGGAAATAAAGTATTCAAATAGTCGTATCACAAGTTGGTTAGTTGAGAAATTTAGAAGACATCGTGTGGGATGTTTTAGGAAGTATATTGGTATGGATAATGGTATTGTTGTTGATTGGTTGTTTATATTATGATTTCGGGCTAGGCATATAAATAGGGGAGATGCTGCCCGAATTTCGACAGAATCTAAAAGGATTTTAATTAAAGTTTCGAGATGAGCATATGATGATGATTCTAATAATAGTATGAATGATTGTATATGTAGATTACGAGGCTACGAATAATCTTCAGTGAATTGCAAGACAAGAAGTAAGTTGGAAGTTGAGAAATTATCTTCCAGGTATGTTAAGGCTAGTCCCCTTTATGGTCCTTTCGTTATAAATCTTTGTATCGTACTCATAATATCATTGGTTCCGCAAATGCTAGAAGTCCACGAATTTCGTGATCCTTATAATCTTATTGTGCTTCTAAAGGCATGATTCCGATACTATGGCTTCATAAAGGTTTCCATATCTTCCTCGTTTTCAAAAGTTAAATGTTTACGACTCCAAGGCATAATTCCTTTCCTAATAATTCATAGATGTTTTCCCAAGATGCCGTATTTTCCAAATCAGAGATTTATGATTATGTGATCTCTTATGATAACAGCGATGAGCATGTTTTTATGATGATAATGATGATGTCAAAAATGAGGATATTTTCTATGATGATGATGATTTTATGGCTAAAAGTCTCTAGTTATGAGATCAATGCTTTTATGAGATGATTTTATTCATAGAGATTTCCATGTACATGAGCTTTACATTATTATGATGACTATGATGAGAACGATTTTATGTTCAAAGGCTCCAAGTTTATGATTTCAATGACGATATGAGAATATTGAGCTATCTTTTGACCTTTCTTAATTTTATTCATTGTTGTTGGTCTCACCTTATAATAATTGTTCCTTCAAGGTGAGACAAAGCGACGATAATTATTCCATAATATAATCGGAGGTTACCGACCTTACGTCACTCCGATGTACTCATAGCTTTTATTTGTCTCTCATGCATGCTTTATATATATATATATATATATATATATATATATATATATATATATATATATATATATATATATATATGTATGTATTTTCTCACACCACACCGCGCTATAGTCGGCCGGGCAGGCACGTAGATGTGCACACCACTGCAGTGGGCATGTTATAATATTGCCCCGGACGCAGGCTAATGATGATAACACCGAGCCTTAATGGCCGGGCATGATATTATATATATGACACCGTGCCTTAATGGCCGGGCATGATACTATATATATGACACCGCGCCTTAATGGCCGGGCATGTTACTATGTATATGTATTGAAATGTTTTTTTAAAAGGCTAAGCATGCATGACATCCGCCTTACGAGGCATCCAGATGTACAGGTTATCTCTCTTATTCCTTGTTACTTTTCATATCTATGTTATGTTGTTACTCATGCCTTACATAGTCAGTATATTATTCTTACTGACGCCCCTTCTTGTGGGCACTGCGTTTCATACCACGCAGGTGTATACAGATGAGTAGAGGATATGGCTAGAAGATGTTCCAACTGGATTGGTGAGCTCCATTTTCTTCCGGAGTGTTGCCGAGTCAGAGTATCTATGTCATGGTATATTGATTTATGTTAGAGACTTTGCAGACAGAGTTATGTATACAGTATGCCAGTCTTGTAAGCGACTATTTAAGCCAATGTATCATTATGCATTACATTACAGATTTTCTTTGATTCGAGAAAGACGAAAAGAATGTTTTCGAAAAGCTTCCATTATGCATTTCATTTCATGACTCAAGAGTCCTGTGAGATTATGAGTATAACGAGAACCAGTGGGTTTGCTCGGCTCTAAGTAAGGGTCGGGTGCCCATCATGCCCTATCAGGATTGGGTTGTGACAGACAATCCTACCAGAAACGATGATTTTGTCCTCAAGAGACGAGACCAGTGCTTGATGATGTTCATCCCAAAAAAAATTTCGAAGATCAAGAGGTTTATCACAGATTGTTTTGAGTTTCTTGGAGGAGGTGGAGTATGCAGCCTCAAAAAGGGCTCGCTTTCCAAGATTACAAATGGGAATGCAATTGGAGTCGTCAGAGGAAGCAGGGTCACCGGAGATGACGGCGTCATGAGGAGTAGAGGAGGGAGTCTTACCCATTTCTTGGAGCCTTGAGCTTTGACGTGTGGAGGGAGTTGGAGTTTTTGCATTTTTCACCATTGAAGAGATGAGAAGATGGACAGAAGGGTTGGAAGAGAAAGGTGGAGAGGCAGGTGAAAAGGGTTTATGGGGATACAGGTAAAACAAAATGATTTATGGGAAAGGTAAAAAGTAAATATGGGAAGATGGGATTGTCATAAATTTGATGGGAATACAATATATGGCAAAGATTTGAGAAGCCGAAAATCTTGGCACGGATTGTTAAAAAAATTAGACAGATTTATCAATAATTCTCAAAGATCTTCTTAGCATGCAGAAACGTTCCTCAAGAAAGGGGTTTAGTAAAAATATCAGCAAGCTGGTTTTCAGTGTTAACAAAAACTATTTCAAAATCTCCCTGAGCAACATGATTTCTGATAAAATGATTCTTAATATCTATATGTTTGGCCCTAGAATGATGTATAGGATTTTTGGACAGACAGATAGCACTAGAATTATCACAGAAAATTTTTACAGGTTTAAAAAATAAGTCATAATCACTTAGTTGATAAGACATCCAAATTAGTTGTATACAACATTGACCAATAGCAATACATTCAGCCTCAGTAGTAGATAGAGATACTGATCCCTGTTTATTGCTATTCCATGAAATAAGAGATGTTTCTAGAAGCTGGCAAGTACCACTGGTACTTTTTCTATCATCTTTATCACCTGCAAAGTCTGCATCTGAAAAAAACCTTCAAGCGTAAAATCAGTGGTGTTAGGATACCATAAACCATAGTTAGTTGTTCCATGAACGTATCTAATGATACATTTAACAGCAGTAAGATGAGATTCCTTTGGAGCAGCTTGGAATCTAGCACACCTGCACACACTAAACATAATATCTGGTCGACTAGCCATTACGTAAAGCAGTGATCCAATCATTCTGCGATACTTGGTTTCATCAACAAGTTTTCCTTTTTCATCCTTATCAAGAGAGCAAGTAGGACTCATTGGAGTTCTCATATCTTTTGAATCAGACATCCCAAATTTTTGAACAAGTTCTTTAGCATACTTAGCTTGACATATAAATATTCCAGTTTCAGTTTGATGGATTTGTAGTCCCAAGAAGAATTTTAATTCTCCCATCATACTCATTTCGAACTCGCTTTGCATAAGATCAGAAAATTACTTGCACATAGAAGGGTTAGAGCTTCCAAAAATAATATCATCAACATATATTTGTATAATGAGATTTCCTAAGGAAGATCGTTTAATGAAAAGAGTTGTATCGATCTTTCCTCGAAAAAATCCATGACTTACCAGGAAGGAGCTTAAGCGTTCATACCATGCCCTAGGAGCTTGTTTAAGACCATAAAAAGCTTTACTCAATTTAAAGACGTGATAGGGAAATCTTATGTTTTCAAAACCTGGCGGCTGTTTAACGTACACTTCTTCTTCAATGAACCCATTTAAGAAAGCGCTTTTGACATCCATTTGAAAAAGTTTGAATTTTTAAAAAAAAGCATATGCAAGCAAAATTATAATGGATTCTAACCTGGCAACAGGAGCAAAGGTTTCATCATAGTTAACACCTTCCTGTTGTGAATATCCTTGAGCAACTAGTCGGGTTTTGTTTCTGACCACTTCTCCAGCCTCATTTAGCTTGTTTCTGTATACCCATTTTGTGTCAATGATTGAAGCATTCTCAGGTTTGGAAACTAGATTCCACACTTTGTTCTTTTCAAATTGATCAAGTTCCTCTTTCATAGCCTTGACCCAGTATTCATCTTTTTAGGCATCACCACCTTTCTTTGGTTCATATTGAGAAATAAGAGCAAGATTTACATTATTTTTACTAGATGCTCTAGTTTTCCTCCCTTCATGGATGTCTCCAATAACAAATTTCTTTGGATAGTCAGGTTCACTTCTCCATTCGTTTGGAACTGTACCAATAGTAACATCAATCGACTGAGGTGCATCAGGAGTTGACTCACAGGGTGCCTTTTCTTCAGTGGGTTTTGTAACTACTGCAGTAAGTATTTGACTGTCTTCTTCATCTGCAATTTTCCTTTTCTCGACCAGGTGATTAGTATTATCAAATACAACATGAATACTCTTCAATAGATAAAGTACGTTTGTTATAAATTCTATAAGATCTAGTAGTAGGAGAATAACCAAGAAATATACCTTCATCACTCCGAGGATCAAACTTACCAAGATTTTCCTTCCCATTATTGTGAACAAAACACTTACATCTAAAAGGATGAAAGTAGCTAATATTTGGTTTCTTACCTGTCCATAGCTCATACGGAGTTTTCTTAAGAATTGGTCTAATTAGGCATCTGTTCAAAATATGACAAGATGTACTTACCGCTTCTGCCCAAAAGTGATGTGGTAGGCTCGTTTCTATGATCATTGTTCTTGCCATATCTTGAAGGGTTCTGTTCTTTCGTTCAACTACATCATTTTGTTGCGGAGATCGAGGTGAAAAGAAATTGTGTGTGTATCCTTGATCATTACAGAATTCTTCAAAAGCTTTATTTTCAAATTCTCCTACATGATCACTTCTAATGGAAGTGATGTAATATCCTTTCTCACGCTGAATTTTCTCACAAAAAAAACTTAAAATTCTTTAAAGTATCATCTTTATGAGCAAGAAATATTACCCAAGTAAAACGAGAGAAGTCATCTATTATAACAAATGCGTACCTTTTTCCTCCAATGCTGGTAGTTCTAGTAGGACCGACTAGATCCATATGAAGTAATTGCAAGGGCTTGGATGTAGACACGATGTCTTTAGAACTAAAAGAGTTTCTAGTTTGTTTACCTTTCTGACATGAATCGCATAAGTTATCTTTTGTGTAGTTGAGTTTTGGCAATCCTATTACAAGATCATGTCTTGCTAGTTTCTCAATTAATCGCATACTAGCATGCCCAAGCTTCTTGTGCCACATCCATGGATCTTCTCCCATTGATGTCAGGCATATATGACCTTTAGGATTTTTGACAGAGTCCAGAGTGTACACATTTTTATTTCTGCTTCCAGGAAGAATCTTTGTCCCAGAGAAGTCTTCTATGACACAACCTGATTTACTAAATCTTATCTCAAGATCTGAATCACATAGCTAACTTACACTTAACAAGTTATACTTAAGTCCTTTTACCAACCAAACATTTGAAATGTCACAGGAATTATCAAAAGCAATAGTACTAATACCAAATTACCGTTCCAGTTGAATTGTCTCCAAAATTTACCAATCCTCCATTAAAGTCAGCGACTGGTTTAAATAGACTTTTGTCGCCTGTCATATGTCTTGAACACGCACTGTCTAGATACCATTTTCCCTTTTTTTTCTTGTGGTGTTCCTGCAAGACAAAAATTTTATTCTTGTTTAAGTACCCAAGAGTTCTTGGGTCCTTGATGGTTAGTTTCAAAACATTTAATTTTCTTGGGTTTCCATATCCAACCAAGTGCAGTTGAAAATCGAAATCTACAGTTATAATAGTTATGACCGAGATTTCCACAGAAAAAACATGTTTGAAAAGGTTTTCTTTCCACAATATAGGAATCAGTTGAACTATGCATTCCAGATTTCCTTTCAGTCCTTTTAAGAGTTCTAGTTGACTTATCAGTATTTAAAGAACCAGTTTTCTTTCTTTCAAAGTTGCTACTTACTTGCACAACCTTTTTCCCAGTGAACTCATGTGTATAAGTTAATTGGTTTGACTTGACATGGTTGTGGTTGGAACGTTTCAATAAAATATGTAATCTAGATTGTAAATTGTAAACTTCACTTTGAATTGAATTTTTTTCTTTTTCGCAAATTTCTAATCTTGATTCCCATTCCTTTTTCTCTCTCTTCAGTTTCTATATTCATCAAAAAAAATTATTTAGATCTATAACAGTTTGATCTAATAATTCTTGAGTTTCTTCACATTTAGCACAGGAATGAGAGCTTATCTTACAGCCTTCTTCCAGAGCCATGAAACACATATTTTCACCTTCTTCAGATTCTTCATCTGAGATCTCATCTTCACTCCAACTGCTGAAGGCTCTTTGTTTAGATAACCTCTGATTGGTTTCTTTCTTTTCTCGGGACATTCAGATGCAATATGGCCATATTTTCCACATTCATAACATTTTCTGTCATTCTTTTGCTATCCAGTGGGAGTCTTGCCTTTTCTAAAGTTTGAGCTTCCTTTTCTATTATTTCTTGATCTTCTCATGGCTTCTATCACATGCCTCAAAATCATAGCTACTTCTTCTTCTTTAAAATCATCATCAGATTTTTTAACTTGAGCCTTGAAAGCGACCACTTTCTTCTTTCATCCTTCTGGTATATTTGTATATGATTCTTTTCAAAAGCTATTAGATTTCCTCTTAATTCATCATAGGTGAACTTATCCAGATTTCCGTCTTCAAGAACAATGGCTTTGGTTTCCCAAGTCTTTGGCAGACTTCTAACAAGCTTTCTAACTTGTTGTGAGTTGGTATAAGTTACTCCAAGTGATTTGAGTTCTCCAATAATTTTGCTGAATCTTGTGAACATTGATTCGATGTTCTCATCGTCTTTCATCATAAATGCTTCATAATCGTGTCTTAGAGCATCAATTTTTGTTTCTCTTACTTTTGATGTTCCTTCATAAGTAACCTCAAGTTTATCCCACATTTCTTTGGCAGTATCACAATTTAAAAATTTTGTATACTCTTCTCCACTCACTGCACAGTAAAGCAAGGCTATTGCCCTTGCATTTATTTGCAGTGTCTCTTGTTGTTCTTTAGTAATGTCGTGTGACTCTAGATCAATTGTTGACGTTTCTGCATCTTCTTTGTTTTCAGTATCCGCTCTGGGAATGGGTTTAGGTCCTTTTTTAATCACGACCCAGGTTTGATAATCAGTTGATTGCACGAATATTTTGAATCTTTTCTTCCAGTGGCAATAGTGTTCACCATTAAAGTATGGTGGTCTTGTTGTGGAGTGCCCATCTTGCAATATTGCTCCAGGAATTTGATATCCAGCCATTTGATCTTTTCTCACGTGCTGTTAAGCACTGAAGGTGAGACCTTGCTCTGATACTAATTGAAAGTGCAAGAGGGGGGTGAATTGTTAAAAAAATTCGATCTGTTAGTCGACTAGGTTGAGCCAGCTCGACTACCTACTCAGTGAGTACTAAAGTAAGGTGTTGAAAATAAATGACACACGTATTTTATACTGGTTCAGATTCAATGTGAATCCTAGTCCAGTCCCTTTGGGTTGCAAGGGTGATCTCTTCAGCTCTTTTATAAGGTTTAGTACAATGAAGGTTTTGAATGAAGTTCCTACGTCTACACTCAAACCACTCTTATTCTTTTGTATACAAAGCCTCACAAACTATAACTCTCCTTTCTCTCTTATTACACTATGAATCACTCAGACTAACAATGTTTATTTAAAAGCAAAGCAGAGCAATGGAGGTAATGAGACTGTTGCATAAAACCTGTGTTTGTGAGGCAGCCCTTTTTATAGTGTTTTAGGCTCTTCACGCAGAGAGATCAACCCAAGGGATTTGATCCTTGGAAATGGAATTAAGGATCCTATTTCCAAGAATAAGACTGAGCTTTTGTTGCTTTCCTTGTGCGTCGGGGCAGCATCAAATTTATTACTCTTCATGAGATATGCCTTTTAATGTTGAAGATGACGTTTCCTTCTTTGAAACGATTTGATGTTGTTGGAATATTGCTTCTTTATTTTGCAGATATCTTTTCCTTTCTTGAAAGATTTTGTACTGCTGAAAAGTACTGTTGGTTGCACCCTTAGGGCTGTGGAGCCATTTCTCGAGTGAGCCCAGGTCGTTGGGACTGTTCTGTGGGCTTCTATTTTGTTGGGGCTATTTTGTGGGCTTACATATATTCCTTGTGTGATTTAATTACTATACCTACACAAGTAAAATTGTCATCATAAAAACTTGACACTAACAGAAGAAGCAGCAGCAGCTGGGGGAGGGGGGGCCGTGGCGGGGGAGAGGGGCGGGGCTGTGGCTGGGGGGGAGGGGTTGTGGCGGGGCTTTGGAGTGGGAAGAAGATGGTGGGTGGGGTTGTAGAGTGGTAGGGGGATTGTGAAGAAGATGGTTTTTATTTTTATTTTATTTTTAATTTTATAATGTTTATTTTATTTTTTAATTGTATAACCTTTATTTTATTTTTTTAATTTATAATATATATATGAGCAGGTCCACTTTTTTTGTTTTTCACTCTCTTAATTTTATTTTTTTTGCCACATCAGCATTTGGGGTGAAAAATAATTGAAACGTAAGTTGTTAAGGGGGGTAAATAAATAGAAGTTAAGTTTAATTGCTAAAGTGAATTTTCGTGTCAAGTTCAGGGGTTAAAACATGTCTTTTTCTCTTGTTTTTTTCTGCATCTCTTTTATTGTGCAGCCGTGAGATCTCTTGAAATCTCAAGTGGAATGTCCATATTTTCTTCAAAAGCTAGAAATCCTTAAGCATTAATTTCTCAAAACTTAGCTGGTACATTTCAGAGAGTTGGTAACGATGTGACTTTTGAAAACTTATTAATTTCCTACTCAAGTTGAATCATGGTAATAATTACTGCTTTGTAACTATGTTGTAGAAGAAGGAAGTTAGTGGAACATGGTCGGTGGGAATGACCTTAGGAAAGTTGAAGATCCTAAGGTAGACGGAAAAGACTCTGTTTCAAAAAGTTATAGTGGATGGTATAGCTTGCTTCATGGCGGCATATCTGTTGTCTCTTCAACAGACCAAGGTGTGAATTGTTCCTCAGTCTGATAGTATGATAACTGTGTAATTTGTTTCATGCATTTGTTATTCTGTCAAGTTTTATTTGCGTCATGCTCTGAATGTCCTCTAAAGTATTTGCAAACATGCATGAGAAGAAAGTTGAATCACACAACATGAACTCAGTGAAGAAGGTGAATCACAAAACACGAACACAATGAGACGATTTATGTTTGAAGTATGCTTGTGTATTGAACTTTAAATGTTTCAGAGGTAAAGGTAATATTTCCCTGACTAAATATTTTGAGCTGTTTGATTAAGCATTGTCTCCCTTTGTCAGTTTTTGTTTCTTGAACAACTCATGCTGCGAGATTCTGTTTTCAGTGAAGCATGTACGATTCATTCTCCCCTACCCTTCACCAGCATTTTGACTATTAAAATTAATTAGATAGATAGACTGGATTAATCTAGAGTTTTTGGTTTTGATAAAATTCACTAATCCTGCAATATGTTAAACTACTAAATGCTATTACTCCATTCTGCAAAACTATGTGCAGTATTAAAAATGAAAGCAGATATGTATCAAACACTCTAAACTGCAACTTCTATTTCAATTTCAGAGTTATGGTAACTTTAGAATTAACTCTCACAGCTTCCACATGAACTCAATATTTGTTTTTGAAATATTTTGGGTTTTAATTCTTTTTTTCTGCCATACTATTAGGTTGTACAGTTTCACTAAAGATGTGTTTGCCATAAAGATGTCTTGCAGTGAATAAATAAACAAAATATTCTCATGACCAATTAATGGCATTTCTTAACAGTAGCATTTCCTTTATAAAAATATGTAAGAATTACCAAGCTGGAAAGTAAATCTACAATTGGATTTTGTGTGCAAATCAGACCTGCTTTTCAAGTTGCCACTCTTGGTGCTCCAAACTCTTAAGTCTTCCCAACAGAAATCATTCTCAAGTCTCTCAATAGGAAATCATTCATTCTTATGCATTGACAGACTGCATATGAAACTTCACTTTAGAAGGCTGCAGTAAACAAAAAGTAGTTGGAATAGATTTCCTCCCACTAATAAGTATTTTGATTACATAATCTGAGCAAGTTCTTAATTCAAGATTATCTCAAAATCATTTGTCTTGTGAAATTCCACTCAATACCCTTTAAAATGTCAACTGTGAGTAAGATCTACAATGGAGAATGTTTTAGCTAGGATTTTCTTGTGTTTTTTGGCTAAACTATCTGCTTGCTTCTTTGATCAAACATTATTTAGCAAATCCAAAAATCATAATACTCCTGGACCTGGAGCAGAAAACTTTGTGGGATTCAAAGGGTTTATCACGTTTGCATTTTTGTTAGAGAATGCATGTAGATGTATATGTACCAATCACATTGTGGAATAGAATATATGGAAATTACTCCAATACCTTGTTCAGCAACATGGTATCAGAGCCTACTCAGTGTTGAATGGACGGCACATCGGAAGATCTGACTATTGGTCGCCGGAACTAAAGGTTGCCTTGGTTCTTGTGATCGAAACATTGTAAACATTTTTCACCATCTGTCTAGGAAGAAGCATTTCCTTTCGATATACTCTTACCTAGAACCAGCGGTCGGAGGAGGCGGGTGTGTATCTCACGCGCCGGCGAAGCAGCTAGAGACACCGCAGTTTCAGCCGAGCATGGATGGGCTAATCTTGGTCCAGCTTCCTGTTCCGACATCGTCTTGGTGACTCCGTCAATTTCTGATGGTCCTCTGATCACAGGACCATGTTTTGGAGAGGAAAGGCTTCGCAGCAGTTCCGTCGACATCCTTTTGGTTAGGTTTGAGATCTTCTTTTATTAGTTATTGCTCTCTGATTTCTAAATATTGTTGGAGGTTCTCTAGTGTGAATTGAATTCACTTGCTGATCAGAGATTTAGTTTGGGAAACGTGAAATTGCCTCTGGATCTCTTTGTTACTGTTCCTTTTAAATTGGGATCAAATTCTGATTTTGTTTAAGTGGAGAGTTTCTCTTGGGGCTTAGATTTATTCTGCTTTTGTGTATCGATTTGCTGGAGTCTATTGATTTCTCACTAGAAGTAATATGGAAACTGTGGGTCGTAGTCCATCTTTAGGTAGTATGGTTCTGGTTTTAGCGGATGAGTTTGTTAAATTTTGTGATGAAGTCTAAATCCACTCCTCAAAGAGAAAGTATACACGACCGTCGCAATATAATTTACCCAACTATGAGTCGGGGTCGATCCCAGAGGGAACAATATACTGGGCGATTTAAACAAGTAAGGAATTATCACCAACTAAACTAAGCCAAACACTTTTTCAATATTTGATTTTTTATTTAAAAACTAACAAAGATAAAACTAACTAGAAAGCAAATAAAATGATCAACGACCACAAGCATGGATACAAGGAACTCTCAAGTAACGATCCAATATATTTTACGATTTTACAACTAAAAGCGGGTTTATGTTAATAGATAATGATTTCTAAAATCTTATTGAAAGTCGTCCAACCAAATCAATGAATTTCACTCTAAGTTTTTCCAAGCCTTAGAGTGTGATATTAGACACAATCAATTTAACCTCAAGTAACTATCCTCTTCCGAGCTCAAGTTATTAGATGGGTTTAATGATCCAAAATCTTATTAATTAATCTTTTCCAACCTAGATTTCCTCTTCCGGGCTTAATCAAAGTAAATGGGCGAGTCTTAGGGTTAACTACTCCCTTAAGAATCATTCAAAACGAGATTAATTAAAGAAACGACGACCCATTTCATTAGAAATAAAAATCATTCAATACATAAGCATAACGAGAGGTTTCATCCAACTTTGCAAATGAATATTTTCATAAACAAGATTAAAGTTATGGAATAAAATTTTACACACTTAGATATACAATACAAAGCAAGGAATTAAAAAAATGAAGTAAAAGTTTAAGAAATGCTCAACCAAATCTTCAACTCCAAAGTGTGGTGTAGGAACCTAGTCTCCAAAACTTGTAAATACTACCAAAGATGATTTTTACAAACCCTAAAAGAGTATTTATAACATTCCAAAACAAGAACAAATTGTGGACAAAAATGCCCTGCGTGCAGCACATGCTGCAGCAAGTGCCACTCGCATGCACAACATGTTGCAGCAAGTGCTGCTCGCATGTGCTGCATTGCACAACATACTGCAGCAAGTGCTGCTCGCATGCACAACATGTTGCAGCAAGTGTTGCTGGCATGCGCTGGCAGCAAGCGCTACTTGTTCTATTTTTGCTCCGTTTTGCTCCATTTTGCTCCGTTTTGCTCCATTATGCTCTCCGGATATCTTATCCTACAAAACAACATAAATACACAAAAGGTAACACCAAAAGTGCTTGGAGAGTTACAAAAGCTTAAGGAATTAGCATCGATTATCCCGTAATTTCGCGGCACATCAGAAAGCATTGAAGGAATCAACTTCAATTAATGCTTTTGCTGGGTCAGATAAAACATGTCTCATCACCTCTTCAAATAAATGAGTGATTGATTCAAGTGCCACAAATCATATGACAGGTAATCGTAATATTTTTTCTAGCTTTCGATCACACAAAGCACCTTTACCAGTTACCGTAGCTGATGGATTAACTTGTAATAGTGTTGGATTTGGGACAGTTAAACCAACTTCCTCTATTACCCTATCATCTGTATTAAATCTACCAAAGTTGGCCTTTAATTTGATTTCTATCGGTAAAATTACCAGAGAACTTAATTGTTATATCTCATTTTATCTGGATCATTGTCTATTTTGTGATATTGTGACGAATCAGGTTATCGATAAGGGATGTGTCTATGATGATCTCTACATCCTTGATGAATGGGAGCCTCAGTCTGTTGCATGCTCCAGTGTCGTGTCTCTATTTGAAGCACATTGTCGACTAGGACACCCTTCTCTACCTCTATTGAAGAAACTTTGTCCTCAGTTTTAGAATATTTCTTCATTAGATTGTGAGTCATGTCGATTTATAAAAAACCATCATAGCTCGTTAGGACCAAGGATTAATAATCTAGCTGAGTCAGCTTTTGAGTTAGTCCATTCGGATGTTTGGGGGCCATGTCCTGTTGTTTCTATAACCAGGCATAAGTATTTTGTCACTTTTGTGGATGATTTCTCTAGAATGACTTGGATTTATTTTATGAAGAACTGATTTGAAGTGTTTACTCACTTTTGTGCTTTCTGTACTGAAGTCAAAACTCAATTCAATGTTTTAGTGCGTATTCTGACGAGTGATAATGCTAGAGAATATATGTCAGAATTATTTCAGTCCAACATGAGACAACACGGTATACTCCACCAGTCTTCATGTATTGATACACCCTCTCAAAATGGAGTTGCTGAGAGGAAGAACAGGCATCTACTTAAGACAGTTGTATTTGGCACTTTTATTCCAAATGAAGGTTCCTAAACAATTCTGGGCCGATGCAGTCTCCACCGCTTATTTTCTGATTAATCGCATGCCATCTACTGTGCTTACTGGTAATATGCCTTATAGTGTTCTTTTTCCTAACAAGTCACTATTTCCAGTGGAACCTAAGGTATTTGGAAGCACATGTTATGTTAGAAATGTTCGACCAAGTGCTACCAAGTTGGATCCCAAGGCTTTGAAGTGTGTTTTCTTAGGTTATTCTCGCCTTAGAAGGGGTATCAGTGTTATTCTACTGAACTTGGAAAATATCTAGTGTCAACTGATGTGGTATTTTTAGAGACTACACCATTCTTCTATGTACCTCCCATTTCTACAAATCATGGAGAGGAAGATGAGTGGTTAGTCTACCAGGTTACTTATGATGTGACAGAATAATCAGATGATGTTGTTCTTCGATCTTCTAGTTCTTTTGTTGAGCACCAATCCGCTATTGTGCCTTCAGTACCTGCTCCAGGAAAATCGCCAATCGTTCAAGTTTACTCGAGGAGGCGAGAGACCACTGAAGATCTTGACCTTCCTATTGCTCTTCGCAAAGGTACATGTACTTGCAAGTCCACATATTCCGTTGCTAACTTTGTTTCGTACGACCACTTATCTCTTGTGTCTAGATCTTTGATTGCATCTCAAGATTTTGTTTCTGTACCTAAAATGGTTAAGGAGGCTTTGAATCATCCCGGATGGTCTAACGCAATGCTTGAGGATATACGCCTTGGAGGAAAATCACACTTGCGATTTAGTGGATTTACCTAGTGGAAAGAAAGTTGTGGGATGTAAGTAGGTCTTCGCGATCAAAGTTAATCCAGATGGCTCTGTGGGGAGACTAAAGGCCAGAATTGTGGCCAAAGGGTATGCTCAGACTTATGGGGTGGATTATTCAGACACTTTTTCCCCGGTTGCCAAACTTACTTCTGTCCATTTGTTCATTTCTCTAGCTGCTTCAGAGAATTGACCTTTGCATCAATTGAATATTAAGAATGCATTCCTTCATGGTGATCTCCACGAAGAGATGTATATGGAGCAACCACCTGGTTTTGTTGCTCAGGGGGGGGGGGTATGGGAAGGTCTGTGTCACGCCCCATGCCATGGCCTGGGAGCAACACGGCACTCGGGCCTTGCTTGCATGTGTCCGAGCGAACCTCATGGCTTGCTTGTCAACATGGGCATCAAAACAACATAATTTATATGATGCAATTTAAATGAATCATGAAAACATAATTGCGGAATAAAGTCTTGAAGTAATCTCATAGCATGACATATCATGAAAACGTAATAGTCTGCAAACATAAAAGCACAATTGACTCCGTGTACTAACATCTATCTATGAAACCTCTAAAACATGTCTGAATACTAACTGCCAGGACATGGCCCTAGACTACCATAAACTGAATACTAGTGCAGACTCCATGTTAAACCCTGAGAGAACTGGGGCTCATCAATAAGATGATAACTGAGGTGATCCTACTGCGCAGGTGTATGCTCCTGAAAATCGGTGTCTGCACTGTGAAGTGCAGGCCCCCGAGCAAAAAGGCACGTTAGTACATGGTGAATAGTACTAGTATGTAAAACCTGCTGAAATGAAGAACATAACACAATATAGGTATAGGACACGAACTGAAACTGAATATAAACTGAACATGAGCATGAGTAAAGTTTGAAAACAATAAACCAATGGAAATACATGTATATATAACTGCTTGTAACGTGAGGAATGCTATAGTATAACCGACAACATGATCTGGTACTTGCGACCTACTAGCAGAACACTCACACCTTGTCAGGGATATGAGATTTAAATAATATAAGCATGTAAGGATCCAAACTGCATAATGAAGGTGTTGCCTCCTTGATGACAACCCTTATCCTACGGTGGCTATGTAGTTTCAGGCTTTACTGAGCCTTCTCGGTTAACTAAGCAAATCCCAAAACATGTGAATTATCATGATAGCTTGTGAGATCATGGTTTCATGAGATACTTGTCATAGTCTTGCAAACATGTTCTTGATTCATGAAGAATAATAAGCTAAACTTATTTGGACCGTCCCTATGAGGGATTTCTTCCAGTTTTTATTTCTTCCATCTCTTAAAGCTGCTATAAAGCTTTTTGGTAAACCTCTTAAGGTTAACGGTTTGAATGCAACCTGTACTAACCCAATATGCATAAATATATGGTTACCCTATAAGGGGCAAGATCACTGTCAGATAATAGTCTAAAAGTAGCATGATCATTATCTACAGTCATTGTTTCTTTAGTAGTTTTAACTACTTGTTTGAGACCTAATTTCTCAAAAGTACCCATCTGATATATTAATCTAGGTTCTATCTTAGGAATTGTCCACTTATTAAGCAGATCAAGTTCTTGAGGAGTATCATATTCCTCTTTTTTACTGTTTTTAACAGTTCTTTTTCGATTTATGAAATTCATGATATAAGATCGTTGAATTACATCACCTATTACTACTAGAATACCATGGCTGTGATACCATAATTCACGCAGGATCGCGCCGCATAATGTCATCTAGGTAACAACTGTTTTACTAGGTTACTAACCCTAGCCTTGGGGTTGTTCCTACCAGAACAAGTCCAACAAACACCCTAAAATGCCATCCTCGGCTAAGCGGGCTAACAACAGGACCACCGCCTGGTTATGAACAGTCCGCTTGGGTCAGTCTCTACCTAACCTTTAACATCATGTTTTGGCATGATTATGATGCATTAAAGTATTATTGCAATGATCTTAGTAGTCTAGTGTAATGCAATTCAACTGAGTATTTAACCTATAAGGCTAAACATGAACTGATGATTAAAATAAAAATTTGAAAAGAAAATAAAATTATACCTTAAAGATGAAGATTGTGCTCAACAGAGATGAAATTTGTACAAACAAACTTTTATTTATGAGAGGGAGATTCTTACAAAAGGGAGAGTGGGAGAGAGCTCGTGCTTGGGGGTTCCAAGACTTGCCTTTCTCCTTAAAAAGAGTGATCCTTATATAACGGATCAAGCACACGAAACAACAAAATTAAAAAGTAACGACCGACAACATTATGGCCAGATAAAAAGAAAAAGCGGAAAGTAAAAAGTAAAAGCGGTCGAAAGTGACCAAAGTGGAAAACATAATTATTACAATACAAATAATTAAAGCTACTTTATAAAAGCAGATTCCTTCTTTATTAAAGTAGCCGCCTAGTGGAGGGTCCCACCGATCACTTTATCGGTGACTTTCCCTTGTCTTTTGTAGAGCTGGAAGATTCTTCCGTTTGGTCCATGAATTGGGCCAAGTATTGATCCAAATCCTCGATATTATCTGGATTTTAAGATTCTCCTGCTAAGACTTAAATATTATGGTCTTCTTCTTCTTCATTATCAATGGTATGACCAACAGATGCCATTGATGTATCAGAAATAGCTTCCATATTAAGATGCTGCATTAAATTAGATTTAAATTCCTCCATGTAGGTGGCTATGAGCTGTTCTGGGGGAATTATTCCTTTCTTCATCTGAATTTTTCGAGCAATATGCTCAAAAGGACTGTAAACTTCCTTTTGTCTGGAATTAATGGAGTCCTTATAATGTGCAATAGTGGTTTTAATCTGATTTATTAAATCTTGTCCTGGTATAGTTCCATCTTTTGATTTTTTAATCAATTGTTTCTAGAATTTTGTATAAAAAAATCTGTTTAAGCAAGGCATATTTTGCGGGGTATAACCTACTTCAACTGACCATTTCATAATCCATGGAATAGAGAATTCAATGAAGAAATACATATTAGAAATTTCTTCAGAGAAAATGATATTATTTTCCAAATTTATAATTTTTGGAGAAACATCAACTCATTCAGTATATAAACTTTTGAAGGGTTCTGGTAAACATTTTATGGTTGGACAATAATGGATCCACCATTGATAAAACCAATTTGGAATGCCTTGTTTATAAACACTGGCACAGATTTTTATAAACCATGAGTGTTTTCTATTAGAATTCTCATATAGGAGAGCTTTATTAAAGCTATCAACATAATCCCAATAATTGAAATTAACTGGGACCTTTTGTTCTGGGTGAATATAATCTCTATCTTATAACGGACTTATTCCCCATTCATTTGGAGAAAATATCTTTTTTATAATAATTTTTGAAAAGTTATAAACCTTTTTGCTATTAGCAGGATAAAAATGCTGGAATTCAGCTGACCCTGTATATGAAAGGATCATTTCATAATTCATCTGATATTTATAAGTCGGAGTAGCGTATAACGCTGTATCAAAATACCTTTGCATTATTTGCCAAGGTTCATCTTTCCATTGAAGATCATCATTTTCAAGAAGAATTATTAACTCTCGATGAATATTTTCTTCGTATGAATCAGTGTCCTCATTATCATCAATTACGAGAGCATTAGAATATGATGGAGGCATATTATCTCCTTTTTTCTGTGCTTCTACAAAAGCAAGATACTCAGCATAAGTAATTTGTTTCTGGGTATTACCAGAAGTTTCTGCAATATTGTCGGCTATTAGCCTTTTGTTACCCATTTGGGCAAGAACAGTGCCTCTGCCCGCTCCTTTTTGTCCTCTTCCCCTTCCTCTATTAGAGAAAGGTGTCAGTGTGGGTCTCATCCTGCAAATGAGAAAATGACAGTTATGAACTTAAATATTCTCGAGTGAGAAAATCAGGACGACTATTTGTTGACACCCAATTTTGTCCCACCTTTCCTCCGAAATATCTATTTACGCTTCTAGTATTTTTGGCAACTTAAAAAACAATTAGTTATACTACAATTATTAGCTTTTATTAATACCGGCGTTTCATTATCTTATTGTAGTCACTGCTGTTATTATTTTTACTTTATTACCGTTACTACTACCACTATTATTATTATTATTATTATTATTATTATCATTATTACTATTATTATTATTATTATTTGTCATTTTTATCATTACCGGTATTATGATAATTCGCATTTTTATCATTTCAGCATTTTTACCATCTTATGCACACGCATCGCACTTATTTTTGCGCAGTTAAATAATAGCGTTTATTTATTGATATTATCACACGACCATTACACCGTCATATAATTTTATTTTTTATCCGAGCACCGATAAATACATACTTTTATATTGTATAATATTTTGGCACACGTTAATATCTAATTAATTGAAAAGGGCCTTTTCATTTAAATTTAGAAGCCCAAATTGCTTCTTTCGTTCAGCCAAATTTTGGGCCCCTCCGTCCCAATTAACCCACAAACCTTTTGGACCAGTCCATAATTAAATCCTAAAAACCATTTGGGCTATGGCCTAATTCGGAAACCAGCTCACATTTTAACCCAATACCCAGCCCATACTTTAAATTCCGCAGCCCATTATTTTAAGTTGACCCGACCCGACTCGCTTATTAACTAAATGATAACAGCTAGGTTTTCCTCTCTTCATCTCAGCGCCGCACACCCCCCGCTCCTCTCTCTCCTCACTCCATCTCTCTTCGTCGACGAAAATGGCAAGGTCACAGTCGCCTTTCACCTTTATTAGACCATGCATGGGCATTTCGGGGAAGGGCATTAATGGTTCGTCCTTCCCCTATCCAGATTTCAACCGTTGAATGAGGGTGATATTTTGTTTTCTTCTTCCTCCCCCTCTGCTTAAATCTGAAATCCCTTAATGAGTTTCGTCGATTTGTGAGGTAAAATTTGTTTTCTTTATCAGCTGCTTTTCATTTTTCGAGTACCGATTTTTAATGGTTTTTGTCTCTTTATCTGGGTTGTTTCGTCGATTTGTGAGAATAGGGTTTCTAACGTTGATTTGAACGGATCTTCAATTTTAAATCCCGCCCATTTTTTTGAACCCGAAAAACCCTATCCCAAACCCTAATCCAAAATCCTATAAATAATCGTTTTTCTGAAGTAAAAAGCAGTTCGGGAACAAGTTTAAAAACCCCGAAATTCCCTAAAAAATATTAGGTTCTTCAGCCACAAAAATCCCCCCTACAAAAACACAAGTTTTTAGCCGCCGTGAATACCCTAAAAGAAATCTTTTGTTTTAGCCGCTCAAAATTCCCTAAAAGGTTTTAGTGTTTAACAGTCGTAACAGTTTCTGATATTGAGTCAAAAAAAAAAAAATCTAATCATCATCTTTTTTTTCGTTGCCTTGGATTTGCTTCGAATCCGAGCACACGCAAGTTCGGATTTAGTGGTGTTTCGAGGTAGATTGGAAACCCCGCACCCTGTTCGCTGCACCCGAAGAAGGTAATTCTCCATTCTTTTTTTTTATTTTAGTTTTTCATTGGTTGCCCTGTGTTATTTTGGTTTATTATTCTGTGATTCAAGCATGTTAGTTTAGTTAGTTATTTTAGTTCGATAGATAAGTCTATTTTTGTGTTAGTCTGTTTGTGTGGTTAAGCATGTTTAAGTAGGATAATGTATTTTAGTTTGTTTAAGTATGTGAACAACTCTTCTTTAGTTAATTAATTTCAGTCTGGTAGCTCAGTAAGTGTTTATGTATTCATTCATGGTTGTTGTCTCAGTTGGTTTATTTTCAATTTAACTTAGCTTAGTAGCATTATGCATATTCCTGTTTTAGTTAGTTTAGTCTCGGCTCAAAAGTTAAAATATTTGGATGTTCATGTTTAGTTTGGTTTAACTTCCAGTTTTAGTAGTTGGTTATGTGTTAGTAGGACAAACCTGTTTCAAGCTTGGATGTGGAGTTTGTTAACCTAAGAATTTAGTGTATATATATGAACTATACTAATATGGTATCATTAATGTCTCTATGCTAGTCCATAAGCTGGTTCTGATAGGTTTTGGTGTTGGTATGAGTTTATTTTGGTTCATATAGTCTTCAGCATGATGAAGTAGGATTTAAATGATGTTAGCAGGTCTAAATAGGTTTAACAAGGGTCTGAACTCAACTTCAATCAGCTTGTAAACATGTAGTGTCTCTGATTAAATACCACTTTCTGCTTAAAAATGAATTAAATGACTATCTTGTTGCAACTAGTTTGGAATTAAGACTCATGCAAACAACCAGAGAGGTCTGACTATTAGATGGATATCATGTTAGTATATTTAGCCCAAGTTAGCTTGTAATAATCTATACCATGTTGAACATATGAAGCCGAATATCATGTTTTTCTATGTTGCCTATTCTGAGTCTTATATGCTAAGTACTTGCCCTGTTTTAAGTCAGAAAATTGTAGTCTAGTTTGAGTGTCTTGCCACATATGATTAAGGCTGCTTGAAACATCAAACTTGCTAGTTCTATCACATATGAATAAAATTTAATTTCATCTTTGCTTAACTTGGTGCGACTGGCTGTCAAAGGGATTTAGAATCCTACCTTGCTTGTCTGCTGTTGTATGCTCATGTGTGGTATTATATGATTCGTGAATCATTCATAATTTGCAGACCCTTGTTACTGCCATTGCTATGCAGATTTTTGTGCCTTAGTAGATTTTGTAGTTAGACAGTTTTGTGAAGTCCACGGCCACTGCTACGCAGGTGCTGTTTGCCTTAGCATATTAGGTAGTTTTTCTTGCAATATTCACTGCCATTGCTATGCCGATGCTGTTTGTCTTAGCATATTGTGTAGTTTTTTTTTTCTTGCAATGTCCACTGCCATTGCTGGGCAGATTGTGTGCCTTAGTATGCTATAAGTGCTTTAATGTTGTTAAGGCAATGAGGTTGTATACCTATGTATTCTTGAGGTATATTCATGAAAATACATTGATAGGGAAGTTAGATTGGTCATTATGGATCAAGCTTGAACCCTCCCCGGTGTTAGCCATGCCTGGGATTCATGAAATCCCTTGGAACTTGTGCAACATCGGGAAAACGGGGGCAAAAGCTTTCCGATATTAACCTTCTATACATCCTTATGAGTGTGTAGACATGAGGTATACTTAAATATACATAGTATATACATTATCTACTTATTTGTTTTGAATTTATATTTTACATGTTTAACCTTATTCATTAAGTAGATTCTAATTCTTTTCCTTTCATTTTATGCATGACCTTCGCATACGAGTCCGAGGGACTCGTCTTCCGCATTCGGTGTTGGGCTAAAAGCCCAACATAATATTATCGAGTCATTCCCGTGTCAACCCATCCGCAACGAAATAAAAAAAAAGATTTCTGGGCTAAGCCCAACAGTAGCAGCCAATCCACAGCAATGTATAAAGGAAATTTACTGGGCCGAAGCCCAAGAGCAAACAGATTGCAGCAGTCCTAAAAATTGGCTGAGCCCATTTAATTTTATTTACGCCTCTATTTGGTTTTTTGTGCATTTAATTTGTATTATTCGACTAACCCTTTACTTTGTTTTGTTAATTTAGATGAACCTTAGCGAAATTAGTGGGGTTTAGTTTTAGTAATGGGTAGTTAATTTAAGGAAAACTAACAATTAATTCCATAAGATTTTATTCTCTCTTTCTTTTGTTAAATTATTCATAGTATCTACAATATTATTTTCATTAGAATAATCGATTTTTCAAATAGCATGACTACATACTTTGAGCTAAAAGAATAATAATTTATTCTTGCTATCTTAGAAATTTGAAACCGTCACTAATACGCAAATATAAACGTAAGTATATGCTATAAACAATTTGGCAAGATTTATCCAATTATACATATTTTAGCCAAATATAGTTAAATAAAGTTAATAAAAAAAAAAACTCACTTCCTTTTGCATTCTATTTATAAAATAAGTCTAGATTTTCTACATTGCCATATTCATATAACATAATTTTATTCAAAGTTCAAATTTGCTAAGTCTTCTCTTAAAAGCTATTATTTATATGCAAACTGTTATATTTTCTGCAAGTTTTATTTTAAACAACATTATTTTTTCATTTAACGCCTTAGCAACATTTATAAGTCTTATTCTAAATAGCATTTAAAGTCTTCTTTTATGCAAATCACTATACCTTTTACAAATCTTATTTTAAATAGCATTATTGCATTTTCACTTAAAGCTTTAAGAACATTTATAAGTATTATTTTAAATAGCATTATTATATTTTCCTTTAAAACCTTAGCAACATTTACAAGCCATTTTCTTAAAATTTAAATGCTATATTTGCATCCTTAGCCTTAATTAACTAACCTGAGTTTGACCGGTAAACCGTAGTTAACGGATTCTAAAGGATGTCTAACCCCTTCCCTTTAGGATAATCTAGAACCCTTACCTAGAATCACGCTAATTAAGCAGACCATTAACGGAAGTTTAGTTTAACTTTGCCTTAGTTAATGTTTAGGTGTCCTAATTCACCAATAAACTAATTAGGTGGCGACTCCTTAAAATAAACAAATAGGAATCACCAATATGTTGTACTCTACTTTAACCCGTTTAAATGGGGTATAACACTATTATCAATTCCCTTTTTATAATGAATTTCAAAATCAAATGGTGCTAAAAGAGTTTGCCATCTAGCAAACATTTGTTTAGAAACATCATGTTTGCTGTCTTTATTAAACATAAATTTAGTTGCTTGGCAATTAGTTTTTATTAAAAACTTTTGATTATATAAATCACCTTGAAATTTAAGAACACATTTAACTATAGCAAGAATTTCTTTTGCTATAGCAGCATAGTTCTTCTGGCTATTATTCCATTTGCCAGAATAGAACTAGACTAAATATTCTTGTTTATAAATTGGAGAAAGTTGTTTAAGTATTCCTCCATAGCCAATATCAGAGGCATCCATTTCTATAATTTTTTGTCAATTAGGATTAGCTAGAGTAAGACAAGGAAGATTGCTAACTTTCCCCTTGATTTTTTGAACTGCTTGCGTATGAGCATCAGTCCAGGGTTTTGAAATTTTCTTTAATCTAACATATAAAATAGATGTGTCTTGAGATAAATTTTTATAAAATGGTGAGATATAATTTAAACTCCCAAAAAATCTCTGAAGTTGGGTTTTATCAGTAATAATATCAGGAAATTTAGAAGCAAATTCTATACTTCTATTAATAGGAATAATTTTTCCTTTGTGAATATTATGGCCTAAAAATCTAACTTTTGTTTGAAAAGGAGACATTTTTGGCTTAGATATAACCAAACCATTTTGTATGATAATTTTCTTGAATATATCAAGATGTTTAAAATGCATTTCAATAGTATTTGAAAATACTAAAATATCATCGATATAAACAATGATAAAATTGCTATAAGCCATAAAAATATCATTCTTAATTTTTTGAAATACTGAAGGGGCATTCTTCAGTCCAAAAGGCATAACGTTCCATTCAAATTGTCCAATTGGAACATTAAAAGTAGTTTTATATTTATCTGCTTCGGCTATTTGGATTTGCCAATAACCTAATTTTAAATCAAATTTAGAAAATATAATCGCATTATGAAGACGATCCAATAAATCCTTTTTATTAGGAATGGGGTATCCAATCCATTTTAAGGGGTTTATAATTTATAACCAATCTTGGAACTCCTCGTTCCTATAAATTAAGATTTTGTAAAATATCTTCAATTTGAAGAGTATAGATTTCTTGTTTAAGAAAATTAATCTGCTGATGTTTATCCATCAATCTATCTTTTATTTCATTTAAAATCCTTGAAAAAGGTTCAGTTATAAACTGGAATTTAACCGGTTTTTCTTCATAGGTTCCTATAAAACCTTTGTCATCCATCCATTGAATAAGAAATAATTTATGAATGAATGGAGTTCGCAAAATAACTTGGTTTGAAATATTTTTTACTAGTACAAAGTTTTCAGGAATACAAACTTTGTTTTGGCAAATATAAGTTTTGGGTAATTTATAAGTAATACCCATTTTTTGGCCACTAGCAGACCTCAAACTATGAGTAGTTTTTTTAAAATATTTTGAAGGAATTAATCCTTCTTGAATACAACTTAAATCAGCCCCGCTATCAACTAGAGCAGTAAATTCTTTTTTGAAGTTATAATTAATTAAAAGAGTAATTTTTATAAAAAAATTTAAAAGAAGTAATAATATCCAATTTTGTCAAAAAACTGGAACTGGGATTACTACCTTCTTCTCCCTCCGTAGGAACAGTTGCTATGGTGTTATCAACTGGTAGGTCTTCTATAGTATTATAAATTGGTGTGTCTATGATTTGTTTTCCTTTTCCCTCTAGTTGCGAGACTTTATGATCTAATGAAGTCTGGTGTCTCCTAAGGGCGGAAATCTCTTGCTTAAGGTTATGAACCTCTCTTTCTAAATCTTGAGTGGTTGTCGGTGTACTTATAATATTCCGGCGCTCTTGGAGGAGTTGTTTGACTCCAGCCATAGTATAAGGTCCTGTAGGTTCTCTAATTTCTACAGCAGTTGGTTCTTCTTTGGGCTGCTATTTTGAACCTATTTGGTCTATGATTTGGGACCTAACATTGGGATCCTTAATATGTTTAAGGAGGTCAACGAGGTTATTACCATCTAAAACATGTATACTAGTTTCACTAAACTGGGACATGAGTTTATAAATCTCATCATCTTCCTTGGATTTAACACAAGGTTGCCCTATTCGGCATGGTTGACACTCGTCATCTGAACTCGAGGAGATATAACTCTCTTCGTCTAATACCCTAATATCTTCATTTGACGAGGGGTTAGAAGAATTGTCACTCTCCTTTCCAGAATCATCCTTTGGTTCTGGGTCTGAATTTAACAAGATCTTATATAAAGATTCTCTAAGGTCATCATCTATGTTAAGGGCTTTAATTTTCTCCTTAACCCTACAGTTCTTATAATAATGACCTACTCTGCCACACTTATAATAGGCTTTTGGATTTTTGGATTTAATAAAATCCTTCCTTTCCTTGAAAGTCTTTTTGCACCTAGCTTTGTTCTGCGAACGCTTCTCCTTCCATTGTTGGAAGTCTTTATGCTTTTTCTTATGCCTATGAGGCTTCTTAGAAGATTGTGGAATATCCATACCAAACTGTCCACAAAATTCTCCTAATTGTTGTCTCTCATTAAGATCATGGCGCTTAATTTGCTGGTTGAGCCTAATTTCATTACATAAGGCTAATCCTTCCTGCATACAAGTACCAATAAATTTACCATAAGTATAAGAATCATAATTAATACTTCTTTCCCCTTTCCTAAGAGCTTTTCTAACTCTCTCTGCAAAAACAGGAGGGAGTCCATCTATAAATTTGGACTTCCAGTGAGAGTCATTACTCTCTGGTAATTCCATGACCCTGCAAAGAAAAACATCTTTATACCACCTAAATGAGGTTAGGGTCTTACATCTAAGGTTTTGAAGCATGGTACGAATAGATTCATTATTATCCGTCCATCTTCCTGAAAAATATTCAACAATATTAATAACTAGTGTATAAACTATATTAGCAACAAGTGCATGATTATTCCCTTCTTTCTTAACAGCGGTTAAAATAGAATTACGCTGTGTTGGGGTCAAATAATTATCCCACCAACCTTTTAATTGGCTAGTGAAACCACCTATAATCATATCTGCAATAAATCTTTCATCATTTTTATTAATTTTGCAGATAGTGTTGTACATCAACATCCTATGAATAGTACAATAAATCTGACGTTCACTATAACCGTCAATATTCCATTCATATATTTCCCTAACACTATAACTGTTGGAAATAACATGTTCATGCTCCTCTAATAAAACATCTTGAGGAGTTGGGCAAGGGTAATAATACATCCTCTGAGTAGGCTTAACAGCATAATATTCATCAATTTTATTAATATATGATGCTATGCAAGCCTTATAATCAATATCAGATAAATATCCATCATCCTCTGCTATTAAAGGACTGAGTTTTAAACCTTTAAACTTTTCATCTAAAATTTTTTCTAAATCTGATAAAGGTTTTAATTTAAAATCATGAATCTCAGGAGGAGGCTGTATACTTGGAGTAGCAACAACTTCCTTCTGTTTCTCCTTATCAGAAGTAGACGTCTTATTAAGACAAGATAAAAGTTTATCAACTTTTTCATGAAGTGAAAATATTTGTTCACCCAAAATATTCATATAAATATTGAAATAATTTTTCCGTCTAACCATAATATTAATATATTTAGTTATGACAGGTAAACTATCGCTTTCAATCAATTTTGAAAAAGCTGCAAAGTGCCAAGTTTTATCATCTTTGCCTATTTGAAAAGATTGTTGTGGAGGAAATACAGTATGAACGACTTCTCCACTAGATAATTTATAATCTCTTTCTAGAACAGAAATATAATTAGCAAGATATTTTGCCATAAACCAAGGCACAAAAGATATAATCTTATTTGCTTTGAAGAGATCTTTATAAAATTCTTCTTGGAAAATTATTGTTTCCTTAGGTTTAAAATTGTCAAAAAATCGTTTTCTAAATGATATCTATTTAGGAGTATAAAACTCTTTGTTGATCTGTAATCTTGCGGGTGATCCCCGACTAAAATTAATTTTTTGGACTTGATCTATTAAACATCTAGAAAATCCATATCTGACTCAGTCAATTCTGGGTCTTTAATACCAGTTACAATATTATCCTGGTTAATTTTTAAATTACTAATTCTATTAGAATCAGTATCTCTTATTTGAGAAGTAGACGCTCTAGATGGAGACTGCACAATATAATCAACATGGGATATATAAGATCGACAGGAAGACATAGATCTGGGTAAACTAGAACGAACACTATTATGTTCATTATCTTCTAATGCGAGTGTAGGTTCATGAAATCTCAATTTTATTGTCCCATCTAGGATCTATTCAATTTCTGAAATTTCAGTAAAAACATTTTGAGGAGGTGTTGCTCCTTCAATGACCCACTCTTTAGGGAAATCTATTTCATCCCACTTGATCGGTCTTCGAGTCATAATTTTGGATTTACCAAAATTAGTTTCTATTAAAATAGTTTCATTTTTGAAATCCATGATTTTACACATAGGATTCATAGTATATAATGGCTTATAATATATTGTATAACAGATGCATATTACCTCTGTACCTGGCATATAATCGTAACCATGCAATTTGATACTTAATATTAAAGCATCTAAAGAATTGCCATCTTGCAAGGATACCTGCAAGTTAGGATAAGCATTAAAATAAACTGGACCATAAGCTAAACTTGTTTGGACCGTCCCTACGAGGGATTTCTTCCAGTTTCTATTTCTTCCATCTCTTAAAGCTGCTATAAAGCTTTCTGATAAACCCATTAAGGTTAACGGTTTGAATGCAACCTGTACTAACCCAATATGCATAAATTTATGGGTTACCCTATAAGGGGCAAGATCACTGTCAGATAATAGTCTAAAAGTAGCATGATCATTATCTACAGTCATTGTTTCTTCAGTAGTTTTAACTACTTATTTGAGACCTAATTTCTCAAAAGTACCCATCTGATATATTAATCTAGGTTCTATCTTAGGAATTGTCCACTTATTAAGCAGATCAAGTTCTTAAGGAGTATCATATTCCTCTTTTTTACTGTTTTAACAGTTCTTTTTCGATTTATGAAATTCATGATATAAGATCGTTGAATTACATCACCTATTACTACTAGAATACCATGGCTCTGATACCATAATTCACGCAAGATCGCACCGCATAATAATAATAATAATAATAATAATAATAATAATAATAATAATAATAATAATAATAATAATAATAATAATAATAATAATAATAATAATAATAATAATAATAATAATAATAATAATAATAATAATAATAATAATAATAATAATAATAATAATAATAATAATAATAATAATAATAATAATAATAATAATAATAATAATAATAATAATAATAATAATAATAATAATAATAATAATAATAATAATAATAATAATAATAATAATAATAATAATAATAATAATAATAATAATAATAATAATAATAATAATAATAATAATAATAATAATAATAATAATAATAATAATAATAATAATAATAATAATAATAATAATAATAATAATAATAATAATAATAATAATAATAATAATAATAATAATAATAATAATAATAATAATAATAATAATAATAATAATAATAATAATAATAATAATAATAATAATAATAATAATAATAATAATAATAATAATAATAATAATAATAATAATAATAATAATAATAATAATAATAATAATAATAATAATAATAATAATAATAATAATAATAATAATAATAATAATAATAATAATAATAATAATAATAATAATAATAATAATAATAATAATAATAATAATAATAATAATAATAATAATAATAATAATAATAATAATAATAATAATAATAATAATAATAATAATAATAATAATAATAATAATAATAATAATAATAATAATAATAATAATAATAATAATAATAATAATAATAATAATAATAATAATAATAATAATAATAATAATAATAATAATAATAATAATAATAATAATAATAATAATAATAATAATAATAATAATAATAATAATAATAATAATAATAATAATAATAATAATAATAATAATAATAATAATAATAATAATAATAATAATAATAATAATAATAATAATAATAATAATAATAATAATAATAATAATAATAATAATAATAATAATAATAATAATAATAATAATAATAATAATAATAATAATAATAATAATAATAATAATAATAATAATAATAATAATAATAATAAAATAATAATAATAATAATAATAATAATAATAATAATAATAATAATAATAATAATAATAATAATAATAATAATAATAATAATAATAATAATAATAATAATAATAATAATAATAATAATAATAATAATAATAATAATAATAATAATAATAATAATAATAATAATAATAATAATAATAATAATAATAATAATAATAATAATAAAAATAATAAATACTTATATAATTAACTTGAAAACATGCTTGTAACTTGGTAGTTAAAATCATGAAGCTTCATATAAACATAATGAGAACACATGAGGAAGAATTCATGATTCATGGATTAAGCTAGGGTTCCTAATAATCATAATGGAAAATTAGGAATACAATAACGAATATAGATACAAAATTCATGTTCATAAATACATAAATACGGGCTACCAATATGTTGGGTTTAATACCCTAGGATTTGAACTTCATGGATATCAAGAAATGGAGTGTGGGGAAGAACGTAGAGATTCCCACACGTGGATAGAAGTTCTACATACCTTAATCGCTTTAAAACTTGAATTAAAGACTTGAATTTTGTAGAAGAACTCCAAAAGCTAGAATCTTGATCTTTATGTGGGTTTTCTTGAAAATCCTAGGTTAGGAATGATGAATTCTTGATTAGTAATCATGAGTACATCTTAGAATTAACTTGGAATGACTTAGAATGGCTTACCTTAGAGTATCTTGAGTTTGGGAGAGAAGAATTTCGTCCTTAGGATTTGGGAGAATGAAAAATGGGAACAAAATAAGACCATAGCCATTCTAAACGAGTTTTCTGCCAAATAGGGGCAATGTACGGCCCTTACTTGAAAGTACGTCCAATACTCCTTGGGCGTACATTGGGTGAAATTTCCAGTGAAGATTCAGCTCTGCTACCCTTTAGTAAAATGGCTATAACTCTTTGTACGGATGTCCGTTTGATCTCCACAATATACCGTTGGAAAGGTATGTCAATTATATACAATTTTGAAGAAGGAAGTTTTCTCAAATTACTAACGCACATTCTCGAAAACTGGCCATGAATGAAGATTCAGCTCTGCCACCTTCAGTAAAATGGCCATAACTCTTTGTATGGATGTCCGTTTGATCTCCGCAATATACAGTTGTAAAGGTATTTCAATTATCTACAATTTTCAAGAAGGAAGTTTCTCAAATTACTAATGTACATTCTCAAAAACAGGAAATGAAAGAAGATTGTCTCAGATATAGAAGGCCTTAAGGATTTCACTTTTTGGTTTGACTTCAAAACGACTATCTATCGCCCGAAATCATCCCGAAGGGATTCATATAACTAACATGTCATTATAATACCAATATTACCCATTAGGACCTAACTCGAACTTACGGGATGTTACCGATATGGTTTAGTATGAGAGTACGAGGTGTTACAGTCTGTCACTTGAAGAAGTCATTGTATGGCTTGAAACAGAGTCCCTGAGCTTGGTTTGGGAAATTTAGTGAAGTAATTCAAGAGTTTGGGCTTAAAAAGAGCAAATGTGATCATTCGGTCTTCTATAGGCAGTCAAAAGCTGGAACTATTCTTCTTGTTGTATATGTTGATGACATTGTCCTTACAGGAAGTGATTATGCAGGGATTTCTTCTCTCAAGTCTTTCTTGCATACTAAGTTTCATACGAAAGACTTGGGACAACTGAAATACTTCTTGGGAATAGAAGTAAGTCGAAGCAAGAAGGGAATTTTTCTATCTCAGAGAAAGTACATTCTTGACCTACTAGCAGAAACTGGAAAGTTGGCTGCTAAGCCTTGTAGTACTCCGATGATCCCGAATATGCATCTTATGTAAGATGACGGTGATCCATTTGATGATCCAGATAGATAAAAGGTTAGTTGGGAAATTAAATTATCTCACACAATGACTCGTCTAGATATTGCCTTTGCACTAAGTGTGGTTAGTCAGTTCATTCTGCACCCACACTCAGACATTGGGCAGCTTTGGAACAGATCCTATGTTATTTAAAAAGAGCTCCTGGACGTGGCATATTATATAGCAATCATGTGCATTTTGACATTGATTGTTTTGCAGATGCTGATTAGGCTGGATTCAAGATTGATAGAAGGTCTACTACCAGCTACTGTGTCTTTGTTGGTGGAAACTTAGTATCATGGAGAAGTAAGAAACAAAATGTTGTATCACGGTCTAGAGCAAAATCTGAATATAGAGCTATATATGTCACAATCTACGTGTGAGGTTATGTGGATACATCATCTGTTAACTGAAATTGGGTTGAAGCAGACTATCCCAGCAAAACTTTGGTGTGATAATCAAGCTGCTCTTCATATCGCCTCAAATCCAGTTTATCATGAAAGAACTAAACATATTGAGGTTGACTGCCATTTTATTCGTCAGAAGATTAAGGAGAACTTGATTTCCACTGGATACATAAAGACAGGAGAGCAACTAGCTGATTTGTTCACAAAGGCGTTGAATGGAACTCGAGTTGATTATCTTTGTAACAAGCTGGACATGATCAATATCTATGCTTCAACTTGAGGGAGAGTGTTAGAGAATGTGTGTAGACACTTTAATGTATAATATACATAGTATAGCATATCTTTAGGGATAGCATAGCAGATCTTTAGGGATTGATAGAATTTCTCTTTTGATTATTTCCTTAATTAGCATAGCAATAGATGTATATGTACCAATCACATTGTGGAATGGAATATATGGAAATTATTCCAATACCTTGTTTAGCAACAGAACTCTTCTTCACCCCCTCATATATCAACTTCTTTAATCTTTAAAAGAGCTAATATATGTCCATCTAGAGATATGTGTATACTTGACAGCCAATATAAAGTCATCTTAAGGTCATGTTTATTTCTAGAGATAGAAAGATAAAAAAAAATAGACACAAATGAAAACAGAGAAATACAAAGATCTTCATTGTCCTAATTCCCTTATAAATACCAGCACAGGGTGTATTTCAAGATGAGATTAGTCCAACACAATACAAAATATTAACGGGAAGATTTGTGGGACATTCAAGGGTAAAGGAACTGAGTGTCCTAATAGAACCTTTCATGTGGTATCTGAAAAGACTACACCTAGCGATGGAATCTACCAAAAGAATATTATAGCCGTAAAAGAAAATATAAGTACAAAACAATTTCTTGTCACAAGAATAATGGATGTTCCCCACAAAACACTAACAAAGATTTCCCATCCTCCACTGGTATATTAATGAAGAATATAATTTTAAAAAGAAGCTATTGTAAAAGAGATTGAGTCAATGTCAGTTCACAACAATGCTAACGTTTTTTTTCAGTTCAAATGAAGTTATTGTAAAATGTACTGCCAAAGGAATTCATTTATGTCACGTTCTCAAACATTTAGAGAGTTGAACCTCTTTATCTTTTAAGTGCTTTTTCTTATGCATGGATCTTAAAATAAACCAGTGGCAAGGTTTGTGCGCGCTATTGACAGGCTTAAGTCTTACTTTGAGCAGCCAAAAGCATTGTATGCAACTGTCGAAAATATATTGGTAATTTAAATTGTTTGAGAAGAAAAGAGATGAAAGTGTAAGTTGATAATTTAAATTCTAACAATACTGCTTTATGGACACCGATTATTAGGAGAAAATAGTTACTAACAGTCATGATAGTTCTTGGTATCTCGCAGCATAAAAATAACTTGGCAACCAGAACCAACCTTAGTAGCAGAATAGACAAGAGGAGTTCTATTGGCTCTTCACAAACACATTCAAACAAACCCCTGTTAGCATCTAAGCAGAATTGATTATTGAGTGAGACTTAAGGACAATGTTAATCGTGTACATGAATTTGGCAGCAGAACTCACCTCACCCAAAATAGATCCGAATTAAATCTTCCAGCCAATTCCTTCCCTGTAAGGGAGTCAGTGACATACATATTTCCTGTATTGTTGAATTGGTTACTCTGATCAAGCTCCTGCATTTGAGATATTTTAGACTAAAGAAAATGTTGTCGTCAATTTTGGCATAAGAGGCCTAATGGGCACTTTGAAAGGTTTTAGTTTTGAGAACCATTTAACTGGTATGAAGATCATCCTGACCGCTCTCTATTTATGTGTATGTATTATTTAATCCTGATTCATCTGATCTTTGACTTTAGGTCGACTGGATTTGGCGTTACTGGCTATGCCGCATTGAAAGGTCCTGTTGGATGTTACAGAATGATAAAAGTTGCAAGTGGAGAATATAGTCCATCTTCAATCAGGTTGAAACGTGACTTTACCTTCCCATCAAGGACATCTTTTTGTAATGTGCCCCTGACGATGAGAAGTTGAGATTAGTCTCTAAATCATACCCTACCAATTCATGACCTCATCCGCATAGGCGAAGCAATTCTCCATTGAATATAGGTCTATCTCTGCTTCATGTTCATTACCAAGCTAGAAACATGACAAATGTAATGTCATCATTCTTGAATGTGTTAATTTTTTGTTGCTTTACAGCATTGGATCTTGCAGTATGTTTTCCTCTGGTACCATTTTGCTTTTGATATGTACAATGCTTATGAGCTTATTTGTAAATGGGATGATTTATGTTTTCCTATCTAAGTAATTCATTCTATTATTTCCAGCCCATACAACTACATAGGCACGGGCCATCTAGTAATGTTAATATGCACATCCCTTGATAATGTTGTCGGCACTTGCACATTTAGTCAATATCTCCAAACCACTTTTTTACCTTATGGAATTTCTTATTGACAGTAAAGGATTAATCATGATCTTAATTATTTTTTTCCGAGAAGAATAGAATGCGGAAAAAAGAGCAAAGGAAATTAAGATGACAACAAAAAAGGGAAAACACAATCAAATCTGGAACAAATTTCGTTAGTTTTGAAACAAAAACAAAAATTTTGGAATTAATCTTTCTCTAGAACTTGGACTCGAAAGAAAACTACTTACATACATAAAGCCTAAGAAAGTTGAATAGCACTATATCATCAACGGAGTTAATTCCCTAGATGATCAACCAAGTTTGGGAAATATCCTTCAAATATCACTTTTGTTTCTTTTAGGATAATAAAGTCACTCAACTATCACTATTTTCCTTAAAATATACTAAATACCTCAAAAGACTTCTTCTCTCCAAGCTGGCATGGCATGTCATTAAAATCTTTTAAAAAAAAACATTAAGGGTGCAAAACGCAACGGACTCCTGCAGTATACTAGTTAAGCTCCTTAGAATACAGTTTAAGTGTCAATGATAGTTCAAAACATAAGAAATCTACAAAATAGTGAGCACCCGGCTCCTTAGAATAGAGTTTAAGCATCAAAGATAGTTCAAAACATAAGAAATCTACAAAATAGTGAGCACCCGGTGTCACGCCCCGAACTATGGCCTGGGCGAAACATGGCACTCGGTGCCTTACTGTATATGACCGAGCGAACCACATGGCTTGCCAAATCATCATGAGGCATAACATGAGCGGAATATAGCATGTAATGTGATGAGCATTTACAAAACATGATATGTCATAATATTTAATAAAATACTTGTTTAAAACATTAATGCAGAAATATCATAAATTAAGCCAAAGATGGATACATGACTCTGAGTATCTGACATGACACACTGACTAGTCTATGAAACCTCTAACATGAGTCTGAAATGCTAAACATACTTACTGGAACAAGGCCCCCGGCATACCTTAAATGCATAACTATCAGAAAAGTAAATAATGACTAAACCCCAAAGAAGATGGGGCTCACCAAAAGCTAATACGTGGATGATCCTATAAAGTACATATGTCGTCCTGTAAGTCCGTACTTGCATCGTGAAATGCAGGCCCTTGGGCAATAGAAAGGGGACGTCGGCACTTTGAATGTACTGGTATGTAAAGCAACTGAATGAAATAACATGGGACATGAAATAATAATGATAAGAACTGAAAGTGAAATTGAAACCTGGTCATGAACATAAATACATACATATATATATATATATAACATGGTAAAAATATCATAAGTAGGGAGAGCAATAACTTTTAACCGATACATGGTCTGGTGCGTGCGTCCCGCCAGCCGAACACTCAGTCCTTGCCAGGGAACATGAGATTTAATAAAATATGAAAGGATCTAGTCATTATGAGAGATTGTCCGGGACATGGATGAAGCGATCCTCATCCTACGGTGGCTATGTAGTTTCAGGCTATCTAAAGCCTTCCTCGGTAATTAAAGCAACTCCCAAAAATATAAACACATAAAATAATTGGCACTTGCTGCCCATGGTTGTCATGAATATAACTTGCTTGTACATGGATATCATGAATTATAACTTGCTTGCATGAACTTTTAAAACATGTATAGTATTTTCTTGAAAATATCATAATATATCATAAACTATGCATGAACCCATGGAATGAGATATGTGGGTTTTTCATAGATTGCGGACAGATTCATAATAATCATAAAGAAATATTAAGAACTCAATGATGGAATTATAACAATTCATACATAATATAATCATGGACATGGACCTAGGGTTATCATGAGCATGGTATAGAAACCCTAGTTTTCGTAAAGAATCATAATTTATGGATTATGAGGTGTGGGGAAGAACAATGATGTTCCCACACGTAGATAGTAACTCTACATACCTTAATCGCTCCAAAACTTGAAGAAAAGTCTGAATCTTTGAAGAAGAATTCCAAAAGCTTTGAATTTGAAACCTTGAGAAGAGTTTTCACTGATTTTCGTAGCTACTGTTCGTGGCTCAAAGGGTACTGCTCCGGACCTCCAAATCCAATCTTCACCGTTCATATTTTATACTTATGTTGTATGAACACTTTGGTAAGATTTGGCCCTGATCCAACGGTTAAATTATCTGCAAACACCAAATTAATATGGCTGGTCGGAATAAAACTCAACAGAAAAATACTAGAGTTTTCTCCAACTTTTTACAACTCTTGATTTTTATAGGGTAACGGGATGGATGGATTTATTATAGCCTTTATAAATGAAAAATCTTGTAGAATACAAAGGTTCTTGATTAAAATATTTACCTTGGAGGAAACCTTAGGAAACTAGATTGTCAAACCAAATTCTTGAAGGTTTCTTGATTTTTCTTGATTGCAAGAATGAGTTTCTTGAAAGATTGAAGTGTCTAGGTTCTTTAGGGATGGAGGTAGAGAGAAAAATAATAGTCTCTTAGGTTTTATAATAGCGTTATGGACGTTTTTGCTTCATAAATAGGGAGTCCCAATTCGAGTAGGAAAAGGCTAAAAACGTAACCCAAAATCTGAAAATTTTGCTCTAACTAGCGTTAGTAAAATAGGCACAACCCTTAGCACAGAGCTCTGTTTGAGCTCCAAAAGATACCGTTGGAAAGCTTCCAAAGGGCTACAACTTTCATGTTTTAAGTTTTCTCAAATTATCAACTAATCAAGGCGTTACGGGTGCCTGAAGTAGGTTGGTCAACCACTTTCGTAATACGTACAAACTTTCAAATTTTTCGCTAAACCTCTAACGATATGATGAGTTCTAAGATACGGGATGTTACACCCGGCTCCTTAGAATAGAGTTTAAGTATCAATGATAGTTCAAAACTTAAGAAATCTACCAAATACTGAACACCCGACAGCCACGGTTAGTCCATTCATTCACGGCTTTTCCCACGCTACCAGATACTTTACCGACACTATCGGATATTTTACCTTCGCTTGATGCCACACTATCTACGCTTGATGTAATGGCGTACACTATGTATCCGGCTAAAAGGATACTGATACAACTATGAGCGTAAGAAATGTGCCAGTTTTCTTCTTCTTCCTCTTAGGACCTACTGGGATCCAAGGGAGTACAATAGTGTTCTCAAAATTGGTCGCTTTTTGTGCATATGTTATTGTACTCCGCTTCTGACAGGTCGGGCATCGGTCGTAGGAGAACTGCATTAGTTGGATGATCGCCCCTCGAAATATCATCTAAATCAGCCGTCGTGTATACTCTGATACACGGCAACTTCTGGCTCGTATCAGTGTTGGGGGCGTAACGCGGGACATTTTACATTTGCCTCGGCGAGGCATAAGCCCTGAGGCACGGGACGTAAGCCCCATAGGTATTTAATTTTTAATATTTCATAAAATAATAAAATTACAATAAATATTTTTAAATAGGTAAAATTACATTTGAAAAAAAAAATGTAGTGTTGCCTTTTTTATTTTTCATACTTGTTGTCTTTTACTTCATATAGTAACATTAGTGTTTATATTAGTGATGATCAATTTAAGTCAATAAGATATTAGCCGTGTGTTTTAAAGACATTATCTAGGATGTTATTGTAAAAACTTTATTTAATAATATGAAGATTTTAGTAGTTTAGTTCAAAGTTTTAAAACATAGGTAGTGTTTTTTTTTTCTTTTGGTATAGATATATTTTATACTTCTTTTTACAATCTTCAATACTATCTAAGAGAAACTTAAACCATAAATTTCATCGGTAAAAGTTTTTGGGGCCTCAAAAGTTTGGAGACCTAAAGCAAAAGCTTTACTAGCCTCACCCTCTAGTCACCCCTACTTACAATTTGTAACTATATATAACATAATTTTATAAGTATAAATAATATAATGAAATAAAAGCTATTGTGGAATACAAATCAACTCTAACATCGTAACTTTCAAACAATGAAAAAATCACAATTTCTTAAAAAAATGTTACTATTATATTGTTCATTTTATATCAATAAACTTTATCTGTATTTCAATTAAAATGTAACTCCTTTATGAATAAAACTAAAATTACTTTCAAATAGCGAAATATTAAAATATGATAATTTTGATACATAGGACAAAAGACCAATGACAAGTGAAAATGTACAAATTGGCTATGTATTTTTAAAAGAAATATTAAATAATATTCACCCTCACAATGTTCTCAAATAATAAATATGCAATACTACGACTTGTTATTTGAGTTACACCCAATCTTCTTATTTATATAGATGAAAACCTATTAAGCATCATTAAAAATTATGAGGGTCAATGATTATAATTAAGGAATTTAACATATAATTTATATAAGAACTGTTAGGCGAGCCTCGAGCGTTGGACGCTATGCGTGTTTAGGGCGTACAGTCGGACGCTTAAGGCGTAAGCCTCAGAGGAACTGAGCCCCGCACATGAGCCCCGAGACATTTTGCTAGTGCTTCGCCTCGGAGGCAAATCCTGAAACTGCCTTTTAAAATACTAGCTCGTATTAGTGATGTTTGTCACTGTTGTAGTCCCTATTGGGTCTGCTGTCTTTAGTGTTCTGTCACTAGGGACCCTGATATTCTCTATACGATACATTTGAATATGCTGTTTACGCGTTAAATGTTAAATAACTCCAAATGATATATTCTTGCATACATATATCTCCAAAGTATCGATCTTTAATTTTTTTATTAGCTTAACTTTGTAGAACTAAATTAATTTTGTTCACTCCAAAATTTAATCAGTTGTGGGTTCCGAATGCATGTGGCGATGGACGTCACTTTTACTCATGGGGTGCGGTTGCACTCTAGCTAGTGCTGTAGCTATTACTCTAGTATAAATATAATGGTAGAATTTAGTGGAGAATGTGGTGCTGTGACACCGAGTTCATCTGAAATCAATATTTTTTATGTTGAACATAAATTTATGTGTAAAGATTTATTAAAATTACAATATAGAAGTAGGTATGAACTCATGATTCTAAAGTATAACGAGTTTAATACTAAGAACCTTATTGATTATGTTCATATATAGGACTTAAATTTCGAATCCGCCATAAAATTGGACTCCATTATTAATGGAAACGAGATCTAGTTTCATACATCTGCTTTTTGAGATCCACATAGCATTTCTTTTAACATCTTGTTTTCAGAGTTTTTTTTTTCTTTACAAACTTAAATTCATTGACAATATACGGTCAGCGACTAACAAATTCTATCATTCAGCTATTAAATTCAAATCCGGTAGCAATCATAATGGGTTTAATTTTAAATAGTTTAACCTTCATATAAACCGATCAACAAGAATATTACCCTTCCAATTTCTCAAAGGGTGGCATATTGGTTGGTGGTTTTCTTTTGCAATTTTTGGTTTCTCATCCCGTGTTTGGTACTCTTTTTGGGGCAAGGGGCGGATGCATATGTTTAGATACGGATTTAGCCAAATTCAATAATGAAACCTTTGGGGGTGTGACTAATTTGAATTCGCGACGTAAGGTCTATTAAAGAAGAAAACATTTTCTATTAAAATTTCTTGTATTTTTGAGGACTCGAATCCGAATTTCCAATTAAAGGGTGGACCGGTCCAATTCCTTCCCACCATAATTCTTGGCAGCGGGGTTTTTCAATTTCAAGGAATATGCATTAATGCATGTCCCCCATATAGGTAGGTCTTTTTGGGTCAAATATTTGTATATTTATGTATTGATAACATTATTTTTTTTATACCATCAGGTAATATTAATTTATAATAAAGGTTACCTTTCATAGTAAGCTTGATACAATAAACTGAAAAATAGAGTGATTAACTTATTATAACAATCAAATTACATTGATACATATAAGAAACTATTTATATTAATAATATTGTATATAAAATCCAATGTTATTGAGATCCCACAAGCCAAAACAGAACTGTTAAACTTGTGACGATAAGTCGATAATGCAAAAAAGAATTATATTCTTTCTTGACCCATGCTTAGCTGTTGTTTCTAATCAGTCGAACATTTAGCTGTTGAACTCTTTTCTGTGTTTGTCTATAGTTTGTTTGCTAAGAGAGAGTGTTATAAACCTTATGTAGTGGTCTCAGTGTGTGTGTGACAGTAAAGATACTTTTGATGGATAATCTACTACATGATATTGTTGAGTAAAATTAAGGATAAGTACACAATATTTTAACGTATATATGAATTTAAATTATATATACTAATAACGTAAAGAATAGTATTATATTGTAATTTAACCTGTTGTTTAGCATGTTGTTTATCTTATTTTTCAGAATACCAACTCTACATTATTATGAACATTTAGATGAAATTATTTTAAGTGATCGAACAGTGTAAAAGAAGGTCAACTGGCAAGGGAGAGGGAGGGAAGGGGAAGGTGTGTTTGTTGAATCAATTTTTTTGTTTTGTTTTAATAAATTGGTATCCGATATTACTTATCTGAATAAATTGAATTTATTTAGGCCTTATTAAAGGAAAGCGGTGTTTATTAGTAGTTTTTATATTCTTAAAGCTCGAATGTGAGACTTCTAATTAAGTGAAAAATTATTTCACCCCGCACAACATATAATTGTACCTCTGTCTCTATTTATCTATCCTTTTACATTAGATTCAAACTTTTGAGCAGAGCCAGCTCGAAGGGCAAAGCCAGTGAAGCAGTGATTTCATGCGTCCAAATTTTTAAGGCCTTTTTAATTAATATTCCTCTATCTCATTTTACTTGATACAGTTTGGCCTAATACGAAGTGTAATAAAGAATTTTTAACAAATTTGTGATTTAAAATAAGTTATAAATATTTGTGCGGCTATAAATCGTCTCATTAAGAATGAAAGGTTTAAAATTAAATTAGTTTAAAAAATAGAATTAATTAAATATTGGATTTTGAATAGAATTACAAATTAGAAAAAAAAAATCTCAGGGACAGACTAAAAACAGTACATTACAGAATAATAAGTTAATTTCTATAATAATTTTCCTTTTTTCTTTTTTTTTCTTTTTTTTTTTTTTTTTTTTTGGTTTTGGTGTGGGGGGCGATTTTGTGGTAAAAAGGTATAAGATCTTTATATTTTTTAAAACAAAAAAAAAAAAAATGATTGCCAATTTGACTAATGGGTAATTTACATTCTACTAATAATATTTTTTTCTTCTCATAATAAAACTTGTATTTTGTATTCTATTTTATTTCTCCAACTAAGCTATTATTCTCTTCAAAATAAGATGAAAGGCATTGAATAAATTAAAATTGCAATTCTGAAATAAAAATGGGAGGGAGCACGGCTCTGGGCGCACGATAAGCAAGGACTGCTATCTTGCACCATGGCTCGTCGCCGCCGACAAACAACTCCGCCTCCACCATCACCTTCGGAGGTAAAGGATGATGAACCGCTTGAAAAACCCCCTCCAAAACCACCTACAAAACCGCCAGATCTGACAGAAACACTAGAGTGCAGACCTGGTAGCAGAACGGTAACGCCGGGAAATGTAGTAGCACAACCATTAGCACCGAGAATGCTAGCACACTGGATGCCAGGGTGGGGCAGTGCACCTACGGTATTTCAACTCCCACCAGAAACCTCGCCAATGGCCCCAACCACCGAAGAAATTAACATGGCGGCAGCAGCTCGAAAACTTACATACTCTGCAGGGTCGAATAAAGCAAGTATAGAAGAGGAAGAGAAAAACGTAGCGCCTACTAAAACCCTAGCGGAAATTGTAAAAGGGAATCAGATTAGACAAAAAGGTATACAACTAAGCTTCTATCCGCCATAAATCAAGGATGGAGTGAAGGTTGTGAAATTGAACCACGAAGAACTCGAGAAACAGTGTGACAAATAGAAGACGGCGCTGATTGGATATGTGATGGGAGGAAACCCGAGTTTCAAGGATATGCTGAAATTTGTCTATGGTGTATGGAATTCAGTGGCTACACCAGGAGTTTATTATCATGACGATGATTACTTTGTCTTCAAATTCGCATCTGAGGGACATAAGGAAAAAATCCTTGAAAATGGGCCATATACATTTCAAAACAGACCACTGATAATTCGAGAGTGGACTTCTGATTTTGAAGTTAGCAAGGAACCACAGAGGATTGTACCAATTTGGGTAAATTTTCCAAGGTTACCAGTTCAGTGCTGGGCTGAGGAAAACCTTGGGAGAATTGCAAGTTACCTGGGTAAACCACTGTGTTCAGATCGACTAACTGCAGAATGTGAACGATTCTCTTATGCAAGGGTACTAATAGAGATGGATATTACTCAACCGATGCCTGACGAGATGGTAATTGAGAAGCCTGATGGATCTACTTGGGAACAAGCTATAGAGTATGAGTGGAAACCAAAATTCTGTGTTGATTGCAACTCCTTTGGGCACCTAGCAGGGGAATGCAAAGTAGAAAAGGTGGCTCCAAAGAAAAAAAATAGGCGGAGGAGAAGAGAATATCCAACATGGCAAGCTAAAGATGTACCCCCAAATAAACCCACCATATCAAGACCTAGTACTGTAATGCAAAACACATCTGGGGAGTCGGTGGCAGAGGTAAATCTACAAGTGAATACAAGGGGAAAACAGGTTGTAGTGACTCATAAAGCACCACATATAGATCCTGATGTTATGGCCCAGAAAAACAACAATGCTGCTCTGCAGATAGGGGAAAAACTTCCTAATATTCAACAACAAGATGGTATGCAACCGGACCACTCGCAAAGGCTGTCCAAAGGGGGTGTTCCCACTACTATTACTCCTATATGATACTGTGCTCATGGAACATTAGAGGACTGAATAAGTTCTTTAAAAAGAAAGAGTTTAGGAGTTTTCTCAAATAAGCTGGACCTAGTTGCCTGTTTGGAAACTATAGTTAAGCAGAATAATAGTAGTAAAATACAAAAGTTTATGGGACCTGAATGGAGCTTTATATCAAACTATACTCATGCACCCAATGGAAGGATGTGGCTAGGGTTGAAGTCAGCCACTGTTGAAGTGATTGCTCTATTTATTTCAGCTCAAATAATACACTGTCGAGTGAAAGACAAAATGTCTGATTTCAGTAGTTTTGTCACCTTTGTTTATGGAATGCACATTGTGGCTGATCGAAGACCATTATGGCAAGATTTAAGACTACTGACTACTAGTGTTAGTGAAGCATGGCTCATAATGGGAGATTTCAACACTCCATTACATGCTGATGATAGACTGAATGGAGCCTCTGTGCATTATAGTGAAACAAAAGATTTTCAGGAATGTCTAGATGATATAGGGGTGGGCCAACTCACTAGAAGGGGAAATCAATACTTATGGACTAATAAAAGGGATGCAGAGTCAAGAATATATAGCCATATAGACAGGGCTTTTGGGAACACTGACTGGTTCACTAAATACACTCATATAGAGGCAATATATATGCTACCTGGTTGTTCAGATTATTCTCCAGTAATGATTAATAAAACTGCCTCCAGAGGGCCACCAGTCAAACAACCATATAGACTGCTTAATGTGATACTACCTCAAGAAAGATATAAGGAAGCAGTCCAAGCAACATGGAGTCAAGAAGTACAGGGATATCCAATGTATGTTATCTGTAGGAAACTGGCAAAACTGAAACAACTGACCCAGGGTATGCAAAAAGAGATGTCTGCAACTGATATCAAACTACTGTTGACACCCAATTTTGTCCCGTCTTCCCCAAAATATTTATTTACGCTTCTGATATTTTGGCAACTTTAAAATAATTATCTATATTTTACTATAATCAGCCTCTTATTAATACCGGCGTTTTCGTTCGCTAGCTGTCATTGTTTTGTTACTGCTACCATTATTATTATTATTATTATTATTATTATTATTATTATTATTATTATTATTATTATTATTATTATTATTTTATTTTATTATTACCAGTATTATAATAATCCGTATTTTTTATCATTTCAACATTTTACCATCTTATGCACACGCATTGCATTTATTTTCGTATAATTAAATAATAGCGTTTATTTGCTATTGATTTTCAAAATATTATCGCACGGCTATTACGACGTAATATAATTTTTTTTATCTGAGCACTAATAATTGCATATTTTACATTAAGTAATACTTTAGTCCGTATTAATTCAGTCCATAATTAAATCCTAAAACTATTTGGGCTAAGGCTAAATTCGTGAAACCATCTCACATTTTTATTCAATGCCCAGTCCCTGTTTTAATTCATTAACCCATTATTCACCCTAGCCCACATTTTAATATTCAACCCAGCCCATTATCTGAACAATCAGCAGCCCATACCCGCTTAATTTGCACCGACCCGACCCAATTCTCGTTCAAAACAAATGACGAGTAGGGTTTCTACTCTTCACTCATCGCCGCCTCCCTTCCCTGTTCTCTCTTCCCTTCCTCTCTCCCACGCTCACTCTGTCTCTTCCACTTCCTACTGTCCCCCACGCTTCTGCCACCTCCACTTCCCTTTGTCCCCCGCTCTTCTCTCTCTCCCGCTCCCCCTTCTCTCTATTTCTTCAACACAAAGCGGAAAAAAAATCGATAAATAGTGGCTAGTTGAATCGAAAGAAAAGGTTTTTCGATTGGCGAAATCCCCTGAAAATAACAAGTTTTCCAGTGGCCAAAATCCCCTAAGCAAGATTAGTGCATCAGCTTTATTTCCGAATATCGAGTCAAAATCCTAAGTCGTTTTTTTGGTTTTCATTTGTCTTGGTGTCGCTTTAAATCCGAGCATCGCAAGGTCGGATTTGGCATTCTTGTAGATAAGATTGGAAACCCCGCGCCTCATTTCGCTGCACCCGAAGAAGGTCAGTAAGCTTCCCTCTTTTAGCATATTTTAGCCTTTTATTTGTATTTTGTTTATATGTGTTAAGTTGATTAGCTATGACAATCGTTAGTATAAGTTAGGCAGTTATGTGTTAAATGTTAGCCTTGTTTGGTTGTGTTGTCCCAATTGTTAATTTTAGTCATGTTTAAAGAGCAATTTAAATATCAGTTTAGGTCTTTGATTTAAGCATGTCAAATGATTAGTTTAATCAGCGTTATGCCTGTTTTAGCTCATGCTCCATATGTTGATTAGTTTAAAAGTCTTGGTTAGCTGCATTTCTCTATTGTTTTGCTTGATGAATCAACCCCTACTATGCAAAGAATACGGTATCAGTAGTTCTCTCGTTATTTTAGCACTTAGCTTCTCCTAATCTTATTGCTGCCTACTATGAGTTTATGCTAGTTTCGGAATATAAGTGGGCTAAATATTTACTTTAATTAGGTTTTTGCTTGATCTTGTTTTATTTTGCCATTTTCCAGTTTAGTAGTTTGGTTATGTGTTAGTATGAACTATACTAATAAGATATCATTAATGTCTCTATGCTAGGCTATAAGCTGATTCTGATAGGTTTTGGTGTTGGCCTAAGTTTATTTTGGTTCATATATTCTTTAGCATGATAAAATAGGATTTAAATGATGTTAGCAGGTCTAAATAGGATCAATAAGGATCCGAATTCAACTTCAATTAGTTTATAAACATATAGTGTCTCTGGTTTAAAGGATCTGAGCTTTAAATGTTTCATGTTTGTATCTTTGTCTGCACCTTGCTTCATCTGAACTTACTCTCAATGAGCATCTACTCATCTGCATATGGTATAACCTCACTTGCATCATGATCTGGGTGTAATTGGTTAACGTATATGTCTTTCTTTTTTCTTCACTGCATATATGTGTTAGATGCCTTCCTATCTGTTTTGTACCCTCCATGCAATGCCTTGAATTCATTAGCCTACTGAGCCATCATGGTGTCTGAGATGCTATGCCTACTTCATTGCGCTCGTCTATTGCATTGTGTGAACTTCCATGTATCCTAAGTCAATCTATCCTACCCTGCCCCCTATGGTGCCACTTATTACCCTCCATGACCATCATGTGATAATCTTAGAATTTCTTTGGATATGCAAAACTACTTCTAGCCTCATGTCCCACTTTGCTTGCTTGAATCACTCTTCAATATACTACTGTGTGTTGATGTGCTCCCTAATGTGATCCTGCCTATATCTGTAATACTGACCTAAGACCTGGCATGACCTTTAATTTGTGGTGTTTTGCCTAAATCTTGTGCATACATGCTCTCTGTGATGACTCTTGTTCTTAGAGAGGTTCTGGGAGGCCATGCTTTTGCTTGGGGCATTCATTGACATAGACTACTAGGTTGTCCTCTTCTTGTCTCCTTGCAGTGACTCAGTTCCCATCAACCATAGCCTGTTACTTCCTCTCATGCTGAAAACACCTCACCTGATGACCCCCATCTAAGTTTAGTATGCTCTCCTGCATTGCTTATAGCTTGCTTGTCTTCTTTGATCTTGTTTGTTGCCTCATAACGTCTACATGACATCTTTGTTTCTCTTGACATCGATCCTCCTGAATGCTTTCCTTCCCTCAGCCTCTATCTCAGTAGTATACATGCTGTGTGCTTGTCTGTGTGAATCACATGACCTCTAGGGCACCTCATCTTGATCAGTAATATCATCTGCTTTAGTCATGAGCTTGATATCTAGATTTTACTTTTTTGTTGCTTTCTTGAGTTATGATAAACATATGACCATACTGCTTGCATTCACTGATATTGAAGCAGATGATAGACCTCTTTCCTTAGCTCTTTTGTTTGTTTAAATTTTTGTTTATACTGTTCATGCTACGTGTTTAATCCTGTGTTAGTAGTAAGCTTGATTAGGATAATTATGTTGTTTTGTTAGAATTACAGCAATAGGCATGATTAAGATCAAGTTATGTTATTTGCTTAGTTATAATTACAGCCTGGTCGAAACTCTGAGATTCGATGTTAGAATTACACTGTTACCAATGACATTCTGGTCTTGTCTTCTCTGTGGAATCTGTTGAAACTCTGAGATTCGATGTTCTTAGTATCTATTGATACTTGGCGTTTTCAATCGCTTGTTTAAAGCAGTAAGTTCCCGATTGTGGTTGTTGGTAATACATTCGAATGCCTATGCTTAACTTAAGTGGTCTGATATGTGGACTTATTTATAAAGTGGTTCAGATGTAGGATTAATAGTTGGTGTGCCTAATTCGCATCAAATGATTCAGAAATAAGATTTCAATTCTGTGAGCAAGTTATGTCACTTGCATCTGTTAACTTTCTATATACTCTTACGTTAGAAGTATGCCACGGTTGAGTTTGTACATGCATGTATATCATATGTTGCGGTCAGCACATTGATATCCCCATGAATTTGTATGCAAGAGGTATACCTAGATATACCTGGTATATACATAACTTATTGATATGTTTTATGTCCTACATGCTTAACCTTATTAATTGATTAGATACTAATCCTTTTCTTTTGTTTTTATGCATGACTACCGCATATGAGTCCGAGAGACTCGTTCTTCTCCCGCATTCGGAGTTGGGCCAAAGCCCAACGTATTATTATTGAGTCATTCCCATGCCAACCCATATAGCAGCAATAACCCACAGCAATGCGATGAAATTATTGGGCTAAAAGCCTAACAGCAGCAGCAGCAGTCCCTCAAAAGTGGGCTGGCCCATTTGATATCATTGGCCCTTTCATTTTATTTTTGTGCACATTAATTTGTATTATGCAACTAACTTTTGTTTTTTTAGTTTAGATAAATCCTGATGAATTAGTAGGTTTAGTTTAGGAATGGGTAGTTAGTTTAAGGAAAAGAACTAAAGAATATTTTGTAAACATCTTTTAAGGTCATCCAAATTATGCATACTTTTAGCTGAATGTAGTTAATAAAACATAATTTTGTTTATACTTCTAAAAGGAAAAAGTCAATTAGTACCTCATTGTTTAGTTTGTTTCAAGTATTTATTAAAACATTGCACAAACCCGCGTTTTCTTCTATTTATATATTTTATGCAAATCTTATTTTAAATAGCATTATTATCTAAAGACTTTGCAACATTTATAAGTTTATTTTAAATGGCATTTGAAGTTCTTTTTATGCAAATCATTATATTTTCTATAAATCTCATTCTAAATAGCATTTTTATTTAAAGCCTTAGCAACTTTTATAAGCTTTATTTTAAATGACATTTAAAATCTTCTTTTATGCAAATTATTATATTTTCTCTACATCCTATCTTAAGCAACATTCTTATATTTTTTCTTAAAAACCTTAGCAACATTTCTTAGCCCCTTTTCTTAAAATTTCAGGCATCTTATTTAACATTAATTAATTAACCTAAGTTTGGCCGGATAACCGTAGTTAACGGATTCTAAAGGATGCCTAACCCCTTCCCTTTAGGATAATATAGAACCCTTACCTAGAATCACACTGATTAAGCAGACTATTAACAGAGGTTTAGCTAGCTTTACCTTAGTTAATAATTAGGTGCCCTAATTCACCTTAAAATCAATTAGGTGGCGACTCCTTAAAACAAAGCAATTTAGGAATCTCCAATATGTTATACTCTACTTTAACCCGATTTAAAATGGGGTATAACAACTACAACATATAAAAGATGAGTTGTGCAGAGTACAGACTAGGCTAAATAATGACCACCTTAGCCCAGAGTTGATCGAAGAAGAAAGAGGACTATATGAGCTAATAGAGAAATGGAGTAATATTCAGGAGCAGATACTGAGGCAGAAATCCAGAGCTACCTGGATTGTACATGAAGACCAGAACACTAAATATTTTCATGCCCAGCTGAAAGCCAGACAAGCCAGAAATAAGATTACATCCATCTACACTGAACAAGGTATACACCTTACTGATCCTAAACTAATACAGAAGGAATTCATTGAGTTCTTTCAAAAGATACTAGGAGAATCAGCACCTGTCATGCCTAGTATAGACATCAACATAGTGAGAGATGGACCTTGTTTAACAATAGCCCAGCAATAACAACTGTTAAAACCAGTCACTGAAGAGGAGGTAACTAATGTGGTGAAAACTTTACCATCTGATAAGGCACCTAGCAATGATGGGTATCCGACTGAGTTTTTTAAACATTACTGGTCAATAGTTGGTGTTGATGTCCAGAAAGCTGTTATGCAATTCTTTGATAATGGTAAAATGCTGAGAGAAATAAACTGTGCCACAGTGACTTTAACCCCAAAAGTTACTAATACAACATATGTCAAGGAATTTAGACCTATAGCATGTTGTACGACTCTCTACAAGATTATAGCTAAGATCCTTACCAACAGACTAAAGACTGTTGTAGATTTCTTAGTTGGCCCTGCACAGTCTGCTTTTATAGAAGGTAGAAATATTCTTGACAATGTCATAGTGGCTCATAAGTTGATTAAAGGTTACATGAAGACAACAATCTCCCCTAGATGCACAATCAAAGTAGACATTAGAAAGGCATATGAATCTGTGGAGTGGGTTTTTTTGAAAATGATACTGTTGGAATTTGGACTACCAACTAGATTTGTAAACTTGGTAATGGAGTGTGTCACTACAGTTAGCTACTCACTACTGATAAATGGAGGCCTGACACCACAATTTCAGGCAAAAAAAGGACTCAGACAAGGTGATCCTATGTCACCTTACCTGTTTGTGTTAGTAATGGAATATATGAGCAGGTCTCTGAAACAGTTAAGTCTAAATCCAGACTTTAACTTCCACCCCAGATGCTCCAGCCTACTTATTACACATATTTGTTTTGCGAATGACCTTTTACTTTGCTGCTGAGCAGATGAGAGTTCACTACAACTAATGATGCAAGCCTTTAGCCATTTCTCAGAAGTATCGGGACTTAAGGCCAATATGGAGAAAAGCTGCATTTATATGGCAGGAGTGACTAACGAATTTAGAGATCAGATACTACATCAGTTGAGCATTACTGCTGGTTCATTGCCTTTCAAGTATTTGGGTGTACCTCTATCCTCAAGGAAACTGAGTGTTAATCAGTGTATGCCACTCACAGATAAGATAGTTGCCAAAATCAAGTGCTGGACAACCAGATTTCTGTCATACTCTGGAAGGTTGCAACTTATCAAGAGTGTACTGTTTGAAGTCCAAACTTACTGGGCCCAGGTGTTCTTAATTCCCAAGAAAGTCCATCAACAGATCACAACAATATGCAGAACTTTTCTTTGGAAGGGAACAACTGAAAGTAGCAAAAAAGCCCCTGTGGCTTGGGAAACACTATGCAAACCTAAATCATCAGAAGGCTTGGACATCATAGACTCTATCATATGGAATAAAGCAGCTCTCCTTAAGCTCCTATGGGCACTGGCAAAAAAAAAAAGATAGACTCTGGGTAGTTTGGGTACACAGTGTGTATATCAAGAGACAAAACCTGCAGGAAATGGAGACTCCCAAACAAGCAAGTTGGATTATGAGAAAAATATTTGATGCCAGGAAGATGTTGATCATGGGACTTGAAAACTTAAACTCACATGAGGTCCAGGAGAAATTTAAAATAAGCAAAGCTTACAGAGCCCTTCAGCCATCCTGGCCAAAGGTACATTGGAAGAAATTGGTACTGTTGAAGGGATTGGTACCAAAACACCAATTCATTCTATGGTTAGCCATACAAAGAAAGCTAGCAACAGTCGATAGACTTCAAAAATGGGGCATACAAGTGGAAAAGAACTGTGTTTTATGTGAAACAGATCTGGAGGAGAACTTGGACCATTTATTCTTCCAATGCTCATACTCTCAATTCATATGGAAAACTCTTATGACATGGATTGGGATCAACAAGCAGATTGGCACTTGGGAATCAGAGATTACTTGGCTAGCACAACGGACTACAGGTAGAAATTCAACATGCACAGTCCTTGGAATTGTATTTGCAGCAGTAGTCTACCACATCTGGCAGGAAAGAAACAACAGAAGATTCCAACGACAACGAAAAGAGAAGACAACAAGGGTCAGAGAAATAGTATTATTGCTACATATAATTGGCCAGAACTGTAAATGGAAAGGAGTCCTAGATACTCTAAATAGTTATCCATGCTAGACATATGATGTACACACTGAGGGAAATTTTCCAGGAACAATTCTTGTGCCTGAGATAATGGACAGTGGGTAGAGTATATTAGAGATTGTGTTTATGGACAAACCTGACTCTATAGTCCAAAGAGCAGGCCGTGTAACTATTTCCAATTGGTTGAAATAAAAATTCCTTTTCGACCAAAAAAAAATTGCAATTCTTTCATTCTTTTTCAAAACTTACTACAAACAAATTGAAACTACGAAAATTTATTCTAATATCAAATTATCAACTTCTAGAATCAAGCTCTGTTGTTCTAAGTTTTTATTATCTTTTAAAAAAATTAAAAATTTTAAAATATATTGCTACCTCATAATAGTGTATTGCTTTTTATTATTCGTAAGAATTCAAATACATCAGTTATAAAGTATGAGTCATATTATTGAATATGATTAAAAATTGATGCCTCTTAATAAAGTTTGGAATTAGGCTCCCAATATTCTTGAGGTGCCCCAACTTGAGCTTGTTGTCTTCCTAAATAAATAAATGAAATAAATAGAAGTATCAAGCTCTTCCATAAAATAGGGTAATCATACAATTTAATTTAGTATCAGAACAGACAAATGTATAAAACTTGAATCTCATCATCTATAAGTAAAATATATTGACATACTTGGTCTTAAAATGAATTTGAATCTCAACTTAGAGGACGTATACAAACTTCATAATTAATTAAGAAATAAATGAATATTTCATTTGTTTCAATTTATGTGGCTAGATTCGAAGTCGAGGAACAAAAAAAATTAATATTCGGTGCTGATTAATATAGAATCTTCAATATTTTGAAATAAAATTTTCATATTTAGAAACTACATAAAAGGTATTACAACTCACACTAGTTAACAATGATCAAAATATCTAAAAAGTATCTGAAAAAATCATGATCAAAGAAGAATGTCATTTGACTCTCCAACTACTGTGTAAGACACATACGTCAAAATAGAGAGAATAAAGAAATTCCTAACAAAATCAAAATTTTAGATACCGCATGTCGAGTTGGGTTAATAAGAGGACAACTCGGTATGTGAAGTGTGCGCTTTTATGCAAAATTCGAGAAAGGAACCCACCTCAAGATGATGTGAGACAACCTTCTTAGACGAAAGTAATAATAGTTTTATTCACGGTTAAAATTCATATTCTAATGGTCACAGGAAGGCAGCAATTTACCGTTTGTTCCAAAGCTCCATTTTGTCAAGTTTAATTAATATGGATAATATTATTAACATTGAGCACCACGTGTGATAAGTCCATCAGAGAATCATTCTCAAAAATGCACATTTATTCAAAATTCGAGAAAGGGCCTTACCTCAATGTGAAACAGTCTTCTCGGAAGTAATAATAGCTAAATTCATGGTTCAAATCCATAACCTAATGATCACGCAAAGACATTTTACCGTTTGCTCCAAAGCTCCATTTTATCAATTTAATTAATATGGACAATATTATTAAAATATTAACATTGAGCACCATGTGTGATAAGTCCATAAGAGAAGTCATTCACGGAGACGAACAATCCTAACTCGATACACAAAATACGCACATTTCTGCAAAATTCGAGAAACGGCCCCACCTCGAGAGGATGGCAGACAACCTTCTCAGATGGAAGTAATAATAGCTAAATTCACGATTCAAATCTATAACCTAATGATCACATGAAGGCAATTTTTACCGTTTGCTCCAAAGCTCCATTTTCTTGAGTGTAATTAATATGGACAATATTAATAAAATATTAACATTTGAGTACCGCGTGTGATATGTCCATAAGAGAAATCATTCATAGGAACGAACAATCCAACTCAGTGCACAAAATATGCACATTTATGCAAAGTTTGAGAAAGGGCCTCACCTCAAGAGCAGGTGAAGCAACCTTCTCAAACCATACTAACAATAGCTAAATTCACGGTTCAGATTCATAACCCAATGATCACATGAAAGCAATTTTTACTGTTTGCTCCAAAGCTCCATTTTGTCGAGTTTAATTAATATAGTCAATATTAGTAAAATATTAACAGTGAGCACCACATGTGATAAGTCCATAAGAAAAATAATTGACAGAAACGAACAATCCCAACTCGGTAAACAAAGTATGCACATTTATGCAAAACTCGGGAAAGGGGCCTCTAGCCGAGCTGTTTTCTTGCCGCCTTGAGGATGGGAAACAACTTTCTCAGATGGAAGTATTAATAGCTAAATTCACGGTTCAATTTCATAACCTAATGACCACACAAAGGAAATTTTTACCATTTCTCCAAAGCTTCATTTTCTCAAGTTTAATTAATATGGACATTATTGGTAAAATATTATAATTAACCACAACGTGTGATAAGTTCATAAGAGGAATCAGAACAATCCCAACTTGGTACACGAAGTACAAAATTCGAGAAAGGGCCCATGATGTGAGACGACCCTCTCAAACGGAGTACTAATAGCTAGATTCACTTTTCAAATCCATAACCTAATGATCACACCAAACAATTTTTACCGTTTGTTCCAAAGCTCCGTTTGGTCAAGTCTAATTAATATGGACAATATTAGTAAAATACTAACATTGGGCACCACATATGATAAGTCCATAAGCGAAATCATTCACAGAAACGAACGGGCACACAAAGTATGCACATTTATACACATTCGAGAAAGGGCCGCACCTCAAGAGGACGGGAGATAACTTTCTCAGGCGAAAGTAATAATAGCTAAATTCATGGTGTAAATTCATAACCTAATGATCAAACGAAGACAATTTTTACCGCTTCCTCTAAAACCCATTTTATCAAGTTTAATTAATGTGGACAATATCAGTAAAATATTTTCATTGAGCACCACCTGTGATAAGTGCATAAGAGAAATCATTCATAGAAATAAACAATCCCAATTCAGTATATGAAGTATGCGCATTTATGCAAAATTCGAGAAAGGGCCTCATCTCAAGAGGATGTGAGACAACTTTCTCAGACGAACTTAATAATAGCTAAATTCATGGCTCAAATTCATAACCTAATGATCACACGAACCCAAATTTTACAGTTTGCTCTAAAGCTCCATTTCGTCAAGTTTAATTAATATGGACTATTAAATTTGAGCACCACGTGAGATATGTCCACAGGAGAAATCATTCACATAAATGAACAATCCAAGCACATAATGCCACACTGACACTTGCCCATGACACCAATTTTCATTGCATTCCCAAGGTTTCTTTTATGCTTCAAAAATGACTTATTTATAAACTCGTCAGAGTTCAAATGTGCAATCCAAGATTTTGACCGGTCACACTTACACTCACTCTTACATTTCTTGTTTTCCAACAATATATATTTTAACATTTGTTAATTATTCATTTTTCCATATGTTAATCACACATTATATTTAAATTCGAAGGAAAATCCGTCGCAGGTAAATCATTGTCTCTCAAGTCCCTTGACTGATTTTACCAGGCCAACGATTGACAATAACTCACCCCGAATACAATTTTCATCGTACTGATTCTCTTCTTTTGTCTAAAAATTATATTATAACTCCAAAATTGATTTGGTCATCCCTTTCATTACTCCACTATATTTAGTAAAATTTGCAATTAATTATTTTTCAATCTTTACAATTGAAAATTAGTTAATATTATGAAGTTTCAAATTTTATAGGTGAAATTTTAGGACTATTATCATGAGATTCCATCTGTGGAATTTAAAATTGTTATGACTATAGCCATTTTTCAAGGACAGCTAGGAAATAGCCAATGAAAATTATTTTATATCTTGCTCAATTTATCCAAACTTGGGGCGGGGCTAAAGTGAGTTGAACTCACAAAGATTCACAAATTTTTTTGGTCAAGATAGTATTTCTAAGCTGAGAGATTTCAGGTAAAAAATTTAGTATTTTTATCTATTCACAAATTTTGGATGGTAAGTCTTTTATATTCCCTCAAAGTGTATTGAAAGAGGTGGACAGGAAATGCATAGAGTATTTATGACGTGGCTCTGAGATTAAAAAGACAAAGTATATTTTCCTTTTGGAGGGTTGAACATAATGTATAACACTTGGAATATGACATCAGTGGGCAAGTTACTGTGGCAGTTAATAGTCAATAAGTTTTCACCATAGGTGAAGTGGGTGTATTGTGTCTATATGGAATCAGGTGAGGATATTTGGAGTCATACAACCCTTTTGGACAGTAGCTGGTATTGGAGGAAGATTCAGTCTCTGAAGAGCAAAATATAAAGCTAGTATGTACAGGAAAGATATAGGTTGACCTCGAGGGTTGAGTACTCTATAGCCAGGAGCTATATTGATCTTAGAGGAGACCAATGAAGACTAGCCATTGATGAATTAATTTGGAGTTGTGGCCTAAGCGCATGTTCATTCTGTGGTTAGCTGTCCAGAACAGGTTGCTTACTAAAAAGAGATTGCACAAGATGAACCTTCCTGTGGATGCTATGAACTGTTGCTTATGTGACTCCCATGTTTTTAAGACTGCTACTCATATGTTTAGTGTTTGTCCTTGGTTTCAATGAAGGTAGGAGAGATGTGGAACAGTGAACTGGTTTGATAGTAAGGATTGGTGAGCTGAAGACAGTCCTGCCGAGCATTAAGAGGAATAAGTTGAAGCAATTTCAATTGTACAGTCAGCTGAGATAGTTACACATGTAAAGAGGGAGATTTTGGATAAATTAGAGATACTTAGTTCATCTAAAAGAGCTTATAAATGTAGAGTTTTTGCAAAAGCTGAAAGTGTAATTAGATTTCTTTAATTTGTTGGGGGCTAGTCTGCACAACACTCATCCTAGAAGGTGGCATGCCGAATTATGAGCTCTTAAGGTTATGTTTTTGCTTGTTAATGATAATGTTTACAGTGTTTCAAAAAAAGTCATGTAATTCTGATAAAAGTGTCATTAAGATAGTATTTGACTTTAATAAAGATGGACTTTGAACACCATTAGGTAAATATTCAACATTAAAAATTTGCAATCTTGAACATGTCATGTCATTCTAATACAAGAGTTGGTATAAGACATTGCCACCATTATAGACATAAAATTAATTCAAGTACAAAATGTCTTCTTGAAATAGAATCAGGATTTGTCTTCTCCTTAACACCTACTCAGAGTACTTATCCCAAGAAAAGTTAGGTATATGGAGTACCATGTAGAAGTATTATTTTCTCTATAAATAGAACTAATAAATCAATATTATCATCTACTTAGCCTCCACTTCCTTTTATTCTCTTTTTTTGCCCTTTTCTTACTGGTTTTCACTGTATATGTCTTAGTTTGAAACTACAAAAGTAACCCATAAAATATAAATAAGAAAACAAGTATTTAATAGATGGCCCTTTTCAAAATTCCATCTTACCCCTCACAACCTCCTATTACTATGGTTGTTGACAACTCAAAATTGTTATTAACAGCTGGTGGCAATCCTTTTCATGCTAAAAGCATGGAACCCCCCCCCCCCCCTCCCCCATACCCTTACCTCCACAGCAAATCTTCCATTTGGCCAAAATTGATTGGACTTGGAGGTGTGGTAATTTTAAAAAAGGTGCAAAATTCCAAGATTCACTAACTTTTCTCAAGTACCCTCCTCTAAAGATGTGTCAAGTTTTCTCCTTTTAGTATCTGGTGGACATGATGCAACTGTGCTCTCATCACTTTTGTAGCTCAAGCATGCAGCTTCTATCACTCCATTGGGACTTTGAGGTGATGGAACTAAGGCAGTGGTATAGTAGTAGTAGCAGTGGTCAAATCTTGAATCAGTTCAAGACACTTCATCACTCTGCCCTGCAAAATTCCAATTTTTTTTAAGAAGGGAACCCCGCAGAAGTTAAATCAATAAACAGAGTTGTTGCAAATTTTTGCCTCAAGAATCTAGAACAAAAGAAAAGTCTACCTCTATGTAATAGTAGTCATCCTCTGTAACAACATTTCAGTATAACGGTCAAATCTTTTATGGAACAGATTTTTCATGTTATATTAGTATATTATATGTTCTTTATAACAACATTTCTCTATATCCACCTAACAAATATTGGGACAAACAACTTTGTTATAGATAGGTACGACTGTATTTCAGTGGGGCACCCCACAAAATTTACCTTTTGTACATGTATGAAGAAACAGGCATTGCCTTGTCAATATCTTTTGCTTGCATTTCCTCTGAAACAGATATCGCCTGACCAAAGTTGATTTGATTGAGCTGGAAATGTTAGATTTCGATGTAATTATGGGTATGGATTGGCTGGCATCGTGTTATGCTAATGTCGATTGCCGAATAAAAGTGGTTCGATTTCAATTTCCGGAAGAGCCCATGCTTGAATGGAAGGGTAATACAGCATCTCCAAAGGGTAGGTTTATTTCCTACCTTAAGGCAAGAAAGATGATAGCTAAAGGCTATATTTACCATATAGTCCACGTACATGACGTTGAATCAAAGTCGCCAACTTTTCAATCCGTTCCGGTAGTAAATGAATTTCCGGATGTATTTCTTGATGAGCTTCCAGGTCTTCCTCCAAAAAGAGAAATTGACTTCGCCATTGATGTGTTGCCGGATACCAAGCCTATTTCCATTCCTCCGTATCAAATGGCTCCGGCAGAATTGAAAGAGCTAAAGGCACAGTTGAAAGATTTGCTTGAAAAGGGGTTTATTAGACCCAGTTCATCGCCATGAAGAGCACCAGTCCTGTTTGTGAGGAAGAAAAACGGTTCTCTACGAATGTGCATCGATTATAGGCAATTGAACAAGGTAACAATAAAGAACAAATATCCTCTCCCAAGGATTGATGATTTGTTTGATCAACTACAGGGTGCCAAATGGTTTTTAAAAATAGACTTGAGGTCGGGTTATCATCAAGTGAGGGTTAGAGAAGCAGACATTCCTGAAACAACTTTCAGAACGAGATATGGCCACTATGAATTCCGGGTGATGTTGTTTGGGTTGACTAACGCTCCGGTAATGTTCATGAATTTAATGAATAATGTGTTCAGGCCACTCTTAGATCTATTTGTGATAGTATTTATTGATGATATTCTGGTGTACTCTCGCACAGAATCGGAACATGCAGATCATTTGCGAATTGTTCTTGGCATTCTTTGAGCTCGAGAATTATATGCAAAATTTTCAAAGTGCGAGTTTTGGTTAAATTCTGTAACCTTTTTGGGCCATATTAATTCAGATGATGGCATTTGAGTCGACACTCAGAAAATTGAAGCTGTGAAGACTTTGCCAAGGCCTACAACGCCTACAGAAGTCCGTAGTTTTCTGGTATTGGCAGGTTATTATAGGAGATTTGTAGAGGGGTTTTCGTCTATTTCAGCCCCATTGACGAAGCTAACCCAGAAGTCAGCTAAATTTCAATGGAATGATGCTTGTGAACGTAGCTTCCAAGAGTTGAAAGATAGATTGACCTCAGCTCCGGTTTTGACATTTCCAGAAGGGTCAGATGGCTATGTGGTATATTGTGATGCTTCCGTCGTTGGATTAGGATGCGTGTTAATGCAGCACGGTAGAGTCATTGCTTATGCCTCGAGACAGCTGCGGAAACATGAAAAGAACTATCCAACTCATGATCTTGGATTAGCTGCGGTTATTCATGCATTGAAAATGTGGAGGCATCACTTGTATGGTGTGCACATTGATATGTATACATATCACAAGAGTCTTAAGTACATTTTCAAACAGAAGCAGTTAAATCTGCAACAGAGGCGGTGCTTAGAATTATTGAAAGATTATGATATTAACATTTTATACCACCCCGGAAAAGCGAATGTAGTAGCCGATGCGCTTAGCCACCGATCAATGAGTAGTTTATGTGAACTCCCTCCGGAAAGGAAAGAGATGGTTCATGAGCTCCACCAATTGGCTAATCTTAGAGTGTGTGTAATTGATTCGGGTAATGCACGGATTGGCATTAATGATACCACAGTCTCGTCTTTGAACATGGAAGTGAAAGAGCATCAGTATGAAGATCCTAAGTTGTGCCAGTACAGAGACATATCTCGTGGAAAAGAGAAGTCTCCATTTGATGTTTCTATGGATGGAATTCTTAGATACCGATGCAGGCTATGTGTGCCGAATGTGGCAGAATTGCGCCGACGAATTCTAGAAGAAGCCCATTATTCTCGGTATTCTATTCACCCAGGTGCAACCAAAATGTATCATAATCTCAAGATGATATATTAGTGGGATGGCATGAAGAGAGACATAGCGGAATTTGTAGCCCAATGTCCAAATTGCCAACAAATGAAGATCGAACATCAAAAGCCAGGAGGATTATTGCAAGCAATGGAAATTCCTACTTGGAAATGGGAAGTGATCAACATGAATTTTATTGTAGGATTACCTCATTCTCGAGGAAAGTATGATTCTATATGGGTGACTATGGACAGACTCACAAAAGTAGCTCATTTTCTTCCAGTTAGAACTACCTACTCAGCAGAAGATTATGCGAGATTGTATCTCAAAGAAATTGTGCGACTTCATGGTATTCCACTATCCATTGTCACAGATAGAGGAGCATAGTTTACAGCCAAGTTCTGGAAGTCCTTTCAAGAAGGTCTGGGTACTCAAGTGAAGCTTAGCACGGCATTCCATCCGCAAACTGATGGGCAGGCCGAGTGTACTATTCAGACCTTAGAAGATATGTTACGAGCATGTGTGCTAGATTTCGGAGGAAGCTGGGATAATCACCTACCTTTGATTGAATTTGCGTACAACAATAGTTATCATTCCAGTATTCAAATGGCTCTGTATAAAGCTTTATATGGAAGGAAATGCAGGTCCCCAATCGGATGGTTTGAAATAGGAGAAGTACAACTAATAGGCCCTGAGTTGATTCAGCAAGCAGTAGAAAAAGTCAAGGTGATCCGAGATCAATTGTTGACAGGCCAAAGTCGCCAAAAGTCTTATGCGGACAATCGCCGACGAGACTTAGAATTTCAGGTCGATGATTGGGTATTTTTGAAAGTGTCGCCAATGAAAGGGGTGATGAGATTTGGCAAGAAAGGGAAGTTAAGTCCTAGATACATTGGACCCTACAAAATTATCTGCAAGGTGGGTCATGTAGCCTATGAATTGGACTTGCCTTTGGAGCTTGAACCAGTCCATCCAGTTTTCCATGTTTCGATGCTCCGTAAGTGTGTTGGAGATCCTACGAGGATTGTTCCGATTGACGATGTCCAAGTGACAGAAAAACTAACCTATGAAGAAGTACCTGTTGCCATTCTAGACAGGCAAGTGCGAAGACTTCGAATTAAAGAGGTAGCTTCAGTCAAGGTCTTATGTTGAAACAACAACCGGGAAGAAATGACTTGGGAAGTGGAAGATAAGATGAAATCCACATACCCGCATTTATTCCAACCCCCAGAAGAGATTCAGGATGAAGCCCCAACATTATGAGGTATGTACGCTTACTTTTCAGGCTTTTGGTCGTGTGTGGCCATATATATGTTGCTATTATGTTGTGGCCCCGTGAGGCAGTGATATTATGGGTTGTTGTGACAGGTTGGTAGTGTCATATTACAGGGGAAACTCTGGCGAAATTTTCGTAGAACCCCGAGTGTTTAACATTTGAGGACGAATGTTCCAAAAAGGGGGAAGAATGTTACACCTTAGAAAAATTCCCCGTTAACGTACAGTGAATAGTCTAGCGAAGAGCATGAGGTATACGATGATTTGGATAAGTAAGAAATAGCATTTAATGATCTTAATCGAGATTCGAAGACATTTGACCAAACGGAAGAAGTTTGGTAAAGAAAGTAAAGGGTATGTTGCGTGTCGAGTAAGAATTTTGAGCGACGAGTTAATGATGGCATAATGATGTCTTGGAGACGAGTGATAACGTCCCTTAGATTGGTATTGAGGTGCTAAACAAGTGTTAAGAAGGTTCCATAAGGATCGAAGATCAAACGAGTCGACGAGAACGAAAATGGAACCACTAGGCATTATACGACCCAACATACGGACCATATAAATTATACTGGCCGTATGTTAGGCCGTATAATTGTTCAAGAGGGACATCACATTCTGGACCAAACATACTGTCCAATATACAGTCAGTGAAAAATATACGGACCGTATGTTGGTCCGTATAAGTTGGTCGGGATAGCTTTATGATTTAATATAAGGGACCTCTCTCATTTCATTTTATTTCATTCCCACTCTCCAAAAATCAAGAAACCTCTAGAATATTCTCCATCACTAATCCACAAGAATTCAAGGGAAAACCAAGATCAACAACACCAAATCCATGAAAAACAAGTGTATGAGACCTAGTGAAGGTCATTCAAGCCAAGAAATCCCAAGAGACGTGAAATAGGGTTTTGGTGCTAGAAGAGTATTCCCATTCAAGGCTTGCTTCCACACTATCTAAGGTAAGTTTCATGGTACTCTCATTATGTTTGAAGTATTGATAAGTTGAAACACTTGAATTGTAGAAGAGTATAGAGAATGGGTCACAAATGAGTGAATAGTGTCATTGTTGAACAATAGTTGGATTGGATTATGAATATTGGTATGTTGAGATTGTAAACATTCTATGAATGACCTATAGAACATGGAATGAGTATGATATATGAGAAAACGCGATACTGAGCTATAACCATAAATGTGGAGAAATTGAAGAGAAATGGTGAATTGTGGTAAATGTATACAAATGATGATTGTCATTTGCAATATTGTGAATGTTGTTGTGAGCGTTTGGGAGTTGATATAGAATGTGGGGAAAGTAGTATAAACAAAGGAAATGCTACCCAATTTTCTCTAAAAATAGTAGCGCGTTCTTATAGTCGATTAACTAACGTTAGTGCGAATTCTCTCTTGAAGGTAGAAACGTGACATTGAAGGAGAACAAGCGAACGCTAGGCTAGTTAAACGAGAAAGGTATGTGAGGCTAATCCTTTATTTCTAATGGCATGAATCCTATATCATGACTCTTCCTTCCTCTCCATAAATTCTTACATTCCGGAAAGCTAAAAGTCTATGTCCATAAATAGTTACATAAGATAAGAGATATATTATGATCCTTATAATGATGATGATGAGTTAAAGTTAGGAATTATAAAACGTATAATATGATGATCTTATAACGTTAATGATGTTATTTATTGCTTACACTCACCTTATATGCAAATTCCTTCAAGGTGAGGCAGAGTGTCAATGAATGCTCCATAATGAAATCGGGGGATCACGACCTTACGTCACCCCGATAAAGTGTAGTTGTCCTTGAGCCTTATGCATGTACTATGATAAACATATTATGATAAGTATGTTATGATGAGTATGTTATGATGAGCATATTGTGATATAGCACCGCGCCTATATGGCCGGGCAGTCACCGCTAAGGCGCGCAGCGTATACACCATGGCCAGATGGCATGGGCAGACACCACTAGTGGGCGGCATGAGATAATACCCCGGACGCGGGAGGCCTGGACGCAGGCTAATGTTATGATTATCACACCGATCCGATATGGACGGGCAGCTTATACATTATCACACCTTACCTATATGGACGGGCAGCTTATATATTTATGCATACATGACATGATGATGAGTATGAGTAAGCCAGCATGCATTGTTTCCTTTATACTCGACAGTCTGATACAGATGTTCCATATTGACATTTCCTTTACATCATTGTTTTATTTCATTATTTACACCTCTCATACTCAGTACAATGTTCGTACTAACTTCCGTTTTCTTTGGACGTTGTGTTCATGCCTAT